>NC_092010.1:1200000-1500000 GCF_044704955.1 Pristiophorus japonicus
GCTCCCAGTGTCCCCAGTGTATTTACTCTCACAGTATTCCCAATGCACTTACTCTCCCAACGTTCCCAGTGTATTTACTCTCCCAGTGTTCGCTGTGTCTTTATTGTTTCAGTGTCCCCAGTGTATTTACTCTCCCAGTTATCCCAGTAAGTTTATTCTACCACGTTCCCAGTCTGCTAACTGTGCCAATTGTCCCAGAGTATGTATTCTGCCAGTGTTCTCAGTGTATTTACACTCACAGTGTTCTCAGTGTATGTATTCTCTCTCCATCTTCGCAGCGCATTTACTCTCACAATGTACCCAGTGTATTTACTCTCCCAATGTTGCGAGTGTATTTAGTCTCCCAGTGTTCACGTGTATTTATCGCCCATTTGTTTCCAGTGTATTTGCTCACCCAGTGTTCCCACTGTATTTATTCCCTCCCAATGTTCCCAGTATATTTGCTCTCTCGCAGTGTTCCCAGTTTATTTACTCACCCAGTGTTCGCGGCCTTTTTACTCTCACAGCGTTCCCACTATATTTACTCATCCAGTGTTCTCAATGTATTTACTCTCCCAGTGGACCAAGTGTATTTACTCTATCAGTGTTCCCAGTGCACTTACTCTCCCAGTGTCTCCGCTGTATTTGCTCTCCCAGTGTTCCAATGTATTTAAACTGTCCATGTGTTTACAACAATTACTCTCCCCAGTGATCCCAGTTTGTTTACATTCGCAGTTTTCCCAGTGCATTTACTCTCTATGTTCCAAGTGTATTTAATCTCCCAGTGTATTTAGTCACCCAGTGTTCACGTGTATTTATTCTCCCAGTGTTCCCAGTGTATTTGCTCTCCCTGTTACCTCAGTGTGTTTACTCTCTCCCAGTTTTAGCTATGTATTTACTCTCGCAGTTTTCCCAGTGCGTTTACTCTCACAGCGTTCCCAGTGTATGTACTCTCTCAGCGTTCCCAGTATATTTATTATCCCAGTGTTCGCAGCGTACTTACTCTGCCAGTGCTATCAGTATATTTACTCTCCCAGTGTTCCCAGTGGGTTTACTCGTCCAGTCTTTCCATTGTACTTACTCTGCCAGTGTGTCCAATGTATGTCCTCTAAGTGTTCCCAGCGAATTTACTCTACCAGTGTTCCCAGTATATTTAGTCTCCCAGTGTTCGGGTGTAAGTGCTCTCCCAGTGCTCCAATGTATTTACTCTCCCAGTGCCCCCACTGTATTTACTCGCCCAATGTTCCCAATGTATTTATACTCGCAATGTCCCCAGTGTATTTACTCCCCCAGTGTTCCCAGTGTTATAATCACCCAATGTTCCCAGTATATTTACTCTTCCAGTGTACCCTGTGCCTTTACTGTTCCAGTGTTCCCAGTGTATTTAATATCTCCCAGTTTTCCCAGTAAGTTTATTCCCCCGCCTTCACATTGTGCTAACTGTGCCAGTGTTCCCAATGTATTTAATTCGCGAGTGATATCGGTGTATGAACTCTCTTTCTCCATGTTCGCAATTTATTTATTCTCACAATGTTCGCAATATATTGACTTTGGCAGTTTGCCAAGTATATTTACTCCCCCAGCTTTCACAGTGTATTTACACTCTCAGTGTTCCCGTTGTATTTACTCTCTCAGTTTTCCCAGTGTATTTCCTCTCTCCCAGTGTTCCCAGTCTATTTACTCTCCAAGTTTTGCTAGTGTATATATTCTTCCAGTGCTCCCAGTGTATTTACTCTCCCACTGTGCCAAGCGCATTTATTCTGCCCGTGCTCCCAGTGCATTTATTCTCCCAGTGTTTCGATGTGTTTACTCTCTCACCGTGTCCCCAGTGTATTTACACTGTCTCAGTGTTTACAGCAAGTTTACACTCTCCCAATGTTCCCAGTGTGTTTATTCTTACAGTTGTCCCAGTGTATTTACTCTCTCAGTGTACCCAGTCTATTTAGTCGCCCAGTGTTCACGTGCATTTGCTCTCCCAGTGTTCCAAATGTATTTACTCTCCCAGTGTCCCCAGTGTATTTACTCTCCCAGTATTCCCAATGCACTTACTCTCCCAACGTTCCCAGTGTATTTACTCTCCCAGTGTTCGCTGTGTCTTTACTGTTTCAGTGCTCCCAGTGTATTTACTCTCCCAGTTTTCCCAGTAAGTTTATTCTACCACGTTCCCAGTCTGCTAACTGTGCCAGTTGTCCCAGAGTATTTATTCTGCCAGTGTTCTCAGTGTATTTACTCTCACAGTGTTCCCAGTGTATTTATTCTCTCTCCATCTTCGCAGCGCATTTACTCTCACAATGTACCCAGTGTATTTACTCTCCCAATGTTTCGAGTGTATTTAGTCTCCCAGTGTTCACGTGTATTTATCGCCCCATTGTTTCCAGTGTATTTGCTCACCCAGTGTTCCCACTGTATTTATTCCCTCCCAATGTTCCCAGTGTATTTGCTCTCTCGCAGTGTTCCCAGATTATTTACTCACCCAGTGTTCGCGGCCTTTTTAATCTCACAGCGTTCCCACTATATTTACTCATCCAGTGTTCTCAATGTATTTACTCTCCCAGTGGACCAAGTGTATTTACTCTATCAGTGTTCCCAGTGCACTTACTCTCCCAGTGTCTCCGCTGTATTTGCTCTCCCAGTGTTCCAATGTATTTAACCTGTCCATGTGTTTACAGCAATTACTCTCCCCAGTGATCCCAGTGTGTTTACATTAGCAGTTTTCCCAGTGCATTTACTCTCTATGTTCCAAGTGTATTTAATCTCCCAGTGTATTTAGTCACCCAGTGTTCACGTGTATTTATTCTCCCAGTGTTCCCAGTGTATTTGCTCTCCCTGTTACCTCAGTGTGTTTACTCTCTCCCAGTTTTAGCAATGTATTTACTCTCGCAGTTTTCCCAGTGCGTTTACTCTCACAGCGTTCCCAGTGTATGTACTCTCTCAGCGTTCCCAGTATATTTATTATCCCAGTGTTCGCAGCGTACTTACTCTGCCAGTGCTATCAGTATATTTACGCTCCCAGTGTTCCCAGTGGGTTTACTCGTCCAGTCTTTCCATTGTACTTACTCTGCCAGTGTGTCCAATGTATGTCCTCTAAGTGTTCCCAGCGACTTTACTCTACCAGTGTTCCCAGTATATTTAGTCTCCCAGTGTTCGGGTGTAAGTGCTCTCCCAGTGCTCCAATGTATTTACTCTCCCAGTGCCCCCACTGTATTTACTCGCCCAATGTTCCCAATGTATTTATACTCGCAATGTCCCCAGTGTATTTACTCCCCACAGTGTTCCCAGTGTTATAATCACCCAATGTTCCCAGTATATTTACTCTTCCAGTGTACCCTGTGCCTTTACTGTTCCAGTGTTCCCAGTGTATTTAATATCTCCCAGTTTTCCCAGTAAGTTTATTCCCCCGCCTTCACATTGTGCTAACTGTGCCAGTATTCCCAATGTATTTAATTTGCGAGTGATATCGGTGTATGAACTCTCTTTCTCCATGTTCGCAATTTATTTATTCTCACAATGTTCGCAATATATTGACTTTGGCAGTTTGCCAAGTATATTTACTCTCCCAGCTTTCACAGTGTATTTACACTCTCAGTGTTCCCGTTGTATTTACTCTCTCAGTTTTCCCAGTGTATTTCCTCTCTTCCAGTGTTCCCAGTCTATTTACTCTCCAAGTTTTGCTAGTGTATATATTCTTCCAGTGTTCCCAGTGTATTTACTCTCCCACTGTGCCAAGCGCATTTATTCTGCCCGTGCTCCCAGTGCATTTATTCTCCCAGTGTTTCGATGTGTTTACTCTCTCACCGTGTCCCCAGTGTATTTACACTGTCTCAGTGTTTACAGCAAGTTTACACTCTCCCAATGTTCCCAGTGTGTTTATTCTTACAGTTGTCCCAGTGTATTTACTCTCTCAGTGTACCCAGTCTATTTAGTCGCCCAGTGTTCACGTGCATTTGCTCTCCCAGTGTTCCAAATGTATTTACTCTCCCAGTGTCCCCAGTGTATTTACTCTCCCAGTATTCCCAATGCACTTACTCTCCCAACGTTCCCAGTGTATTTACTCTCCCAGTGTTCGCTGTGTCTTTACTGTTTCAGTGTTCCCAGTCTATTTACTCTCCCAGTTTTCCCAGTAAGTTTATTCTACCACGTTCCCAGTCTGCTAACTGTGCCAGTTGTCCCAGAGTATTTATTCTGCCAGTGTTCTCAGTGTATTTACTCTCACAGTGTTCCCAGTGTATTTATTCTCCCTCCATCTTCGCAGCGCATTTACTCTCAAAATGTACCCAGTGTATTTACTCTCCCAATGTTTCCAGTGTATTTTGTCTCCCAGTGTTCACGTGTATTTATCCCTCCATTGTTTCCAGTGTATTTGCTCACCCAGTGTTACCACTGTATTTATTCTCTCCCAATGTTCCCTGTGTATTTGCTCTCTCGCAGTGTTCCCAGTGTGTGTGCGTTCTCGCAGTGTTCCCAGTTTATTGACTCACCCAGTGTTCGCAGCCTTTTTACTCTCACAACGTTCCCAGTGTATATACCAGCCCACTGTTTCCAGTGTATTTACTCCCACAGTGTTCACGCGTATTAAATCCCCCAGTGTTTCCAGTGTGTTTGCTCACCCAGTGTTCCCACTGTATTTATTCTCTCCCAATGTTCCCAGTGTATTTGCTATCCCAATGTTTCCAGTGTATTTACTCTCCCAGTGTTCACGTGTATTTAATCCCGCAGTGTTTGCAGTGCATTTCCCCTCCCAGTGTTCCCACTGTATTTACTCTCTCCCAATGTGCCCAGTGTATTTGCTCTCTCGCAGTGTTCCCAGTGTGTTTGCTCTCTCGCAGTGTTCCCAGTTTATTTACTCACCCGGTGTTCGCAGCCTTTTTACTCTCACAGCGTTCCCACTATATTTACTCACCCAGTGTTCTCAATGTATTTACTCTCCCAGCGGACCAAGTGTATCTACTCTATCAGTGTTCCCAGTGCATTTACTCTCCCAGTGTCTCCGCTGTATTTGCTCTCCCACTGTTCCAATGTATTTAAACTGTCCAAGTGTTTACAGCAATTACTCTCCCCAGTGATCCCAGTGTGTTTACATTAGCAGTTTTCCCAGTGCATTTACTGTCTATGTTCCAAGTGTATTTAATCTCCCAGTGTACCCTGTGCCTTTACTGTTCCAGTGTTCCCAGTGTATTTAATATCTCCCAGTTTTCCCAATAAGTTTATTCCCCGCCTTCACATTGTGCTAACTGTGCCCGTGTTCCCAGTGTATTTAATTTGCGAGTGATATCAGTGTATGAACTCTCTTTCTCCATGTTCGCAGTTTATTTATTCTCACAATGTTCGCAATATATTTACTTTGGCGGTTTGCCAAGTATATTTACTCTCCCAGCTTTCGCAGTGTAGTTACTCTCTCAGTGTTTCGTTGTATTTATTCTCTCAGTTTTCCCAGTGTATTTGCTCTCCTCTAGTGTTCCCAGTATATTTAGTCTTTCTGCATTCCCAGTGTATTTACTCCCTCCCAGTGTTCCCAGTCTATTTACTCTTCACGTTTTGCTAGTGTATATATTCTTCCAGTGTTGCCAGTGTATTTACTATCCTACTGTGCCCAGCGTATGTATTCTGCCCGTGCTCCCAGTGCATTTAATCTCCCAGTTTTCCAATGTGTTTATTCTCTCACAATGTCCCCAGTGTATTTACACTGTCTCAGTGTTTACAGCAAGTTTACACTCTCCCAATGTTCCCAGTGTGTTTATTCTTACAGTTGTCCCAGTGTATTTACTCTCTCAGTGTACCCAGTCTATTTAGTCGCCCAGTGTTCACGTGCATTTGCTCTCCCAGTGTTCCAAATGTATTTACTCTCCCAGTGTCCCCAGTGTATTTACTCTCCCAGTATTCCCAATGCACTTACTCTCCCAACGTTCCCAGTGTATTTACTCTCCCAGTGTTCGCTGTGTCTTTACTGTTTCAGTGTTCCCAGTGTATTTACTCTCCCAGTTTTCCCAGTAAGTTTATTCTACCACGTTCCCAGTCTGCTAACTGTGCCAGTTGTCCCAGTGCATTTATTCTCCCAGTGTTTCGATGTGTTTACTCTCTCACCGTGTCCCCAGTGTATTTACACTGTCTCAGTGTTTACAGCAAGTTTACACTCTCCCAATGTTCCCAGTGTGTTTATTCTTACAGTTGTCCCAGTGTATTTACTCTCTCAGTGTACCCAGTCTATTTAGTCGCCCAGTGTTCACGTGCATTTGCTCTCCCAGTGTTCCAAATGTATTTACTCTCCCAGTGTCCCCAGTGTATTTACTCTCCCAGTATTCCCAATGCACTTACTCTCCCAACGTTCCCAGTGTATTTACTCTCCCAGTGTTCGCTGTGTCTTTACTGTTTCAGTGCTCCCAGTGTATTTACTCTCCCAGTTTTCCCAGTAAGTTTATTCTACCACGTTCCCAGTCTGCTAACTGTGCCAGTTGTCCCAGAGTATTTATTCTGCCAGTGTTCTCAGTGTATTTACTCTCACAGTGTTCCCAGTGTATTTATTCTCTCTCCATCTTCGCAGCGCATTTACTCTCACAATGTACCCAGTATATTTACTCTCCCAATGTTTCGAGTGTATTTAGTCTCCCAGTGTTCACGTGTATTTATCGCCCCATTGTTTCCAGTGTATTTGCTCACCCAGTGTTCCCACTGTATTTATTCCCTCCCAATGTTCCCAGTGTATTTGCTCTCTCGCAGTGTTCCCAGATTATTTACTCACCCAGTGTTCGCGGCCTTTTTAATCTCACAGCGTTCCCACTATATTTACTCATCCAGTGTTCTCAATGTATTTACTCTCCCAGTGGACCAAGTGTATTTACTCTATCAGTGTTCCCAGTGCACTTACTCTCCCAGTGTCTCCGCTGTATTTGCTCTCCCAGTGTTCCAATGTATTTAACCTGTCCATGTGTTTACAGCAATTACTCTCCCCAGTGATCCCAGTGTGTTTACATTAGCAGTTTTCCCAGTGCATTTACTCTCTATGTTCCAAGTGTATTTAATCTCCCAGTGTATTTAGTCACCCAGTGTTCACGTGTATTTATTCTCCCAGTGTTCCCAGTGTATTTGCTCTCCCTGTTACCTCAGTGTGTTTACTCTCTCCCAGTTTTAGCAATGTATTTACTCTCGCAGTTTTCCCAGTGCGTTTACTCTCACAGCGTTCCCAGTGTATGTACTCTCTCAGCGTTCCCAGTATATTTATTATCCCAGTGTTCGCAGCGTACTTACTCTGCCAGTGCTATCAGTATATTTACGCTCCCAGTGTTCCCAGTGGGTTTACTCGTCCAGTCTTTCCATTGTACTTACTCTGCCAGTGTGTCCAATGTATGTCCTCTAAGTGTTCCCAGCGACTTTACTCTACCAGTGTTCCCAGTATATTTAGTCTCCCAGTGTTCGGGTGTAAGTGCTCTCCCAGTGCTCCAATGTATTTACTCTCCCAGTGCCCCCACTGTATTTACTCGCCCAATGTTCCCAATGTATTTATACTCGCAATGTCCCCAGTGTATTTACTCCCCACAGTGTTCCCAGTGTTATAATCACCCAATGTTCCCAGTATATTTACTCTTCCAGTGTACCCTGTGCCTTTACTGTTCCAGTGTTCCCAGTGTATTTAATATCTCCCAGTTTTCCCAGTAAGTTTATTCCCCCGCCTTCACATTGTGCTAACTGTGCCAGTATTCCCAATGTATTTAATTTGCGAGTGATATCGGTGTATGAACTCTCTTTCTCCATGTTCGCAATTTATTTATTCTCACAATGTTCGCAATATATTGACTTTGGCAGTTTGCCAAGTATATTTACTCTCCCAGCTTTCACAGTGTATTTACACTCTCAGTGTTCCCGTTGTATTTACTCTCTCAGTTTTCCCAGTGTATTTCCTCTCTTCCAGTGTTCCCAGTCTATTTACTCTCCAAGTTTTGCTAGTGTATATATTCTTCCAGTGTTCCCAGTGTATTTACTCTCCCACTGTGCCAAGCGCATTTATTCTGCCCGTGCTCCCAGTGCATTTATTCTCCCAGTGTTTCGATGTGTTTACTCTCTCACCGTGTCCCCAGTGTATTTACACTGTCTCAGTGTTTACAGCAAGTTTACACTCTCCCAATGTTCCCAGTGTGTTTATTCTTACAGTTGTCCCAGTGTATTTACTCTCTCAGTGTACCCAGTCTATTTAGTCGCCCAGTGTTCACGTGCATTTGCTCTCCCAGTGTTCCAAATGTATTTACTCTCCCAGTGTCCCCAGTGTATTTACTCTCCCAGTATTCCCAATGCACTTACTCTCCCAACGTTCCCAGTGTATTTACTCTCCCAGTGTTCGCTGTGTCTTTACTGTTTCAGTGTTCCCAGTCTATTTACTCTCCCAGTTTTCCCAGTAAGTTTATTCTACCACGTTCCCAGTCTGCTAACTGTGCCAGTTGTCCCAGAGTATTTATTCTGCCAGTGTTCTCAGTGTATTTACTCTCACAGTGTTCCCAGTGTATTTATTCTCCCTCCATCTTCGCAGCGCATTTACTCTCAAAATGTACCCAGTGTATTTACTCTCCCAATGTTTCCAGTGTATTTTGTCTCCCAGTGTTCACGTGTATTTATCCCTCCATTGTTTCCAGTGTATTTGCTCACCCAGTGTTACCACTGTATTTATTCTCTCCCAATGTTCCCTGTGTATTTGCTCTCTCGCAGTGTTCCCAGTGTGTGTGCGTTCTCGCAGTGTTCCCAGTTTATTGACTCACCCAGTGTTCGCAGCCTTTTTACTCTCACAACGTTCCCAGTGTATATACCAGCCCACTGTTTCCAGTGTATTTACTCCCACAGTGTTCACGCGTATTAAATCCCCCAGTGTTTCCAGTGTGTTTGCTCACCCAGTGTTCCCACTGTATTTATTCTCTCCCAATGTTCCCAGTGTATTTGCTATCCCAATGTTTCCAGTGTATTTACTCTCCCAGTGTTCACGTGTATTTAATCCCGCAGTGTTTGCAGTGCATTTCCCCTCCCAGTGTTCCCACTGTATTTACTCTCTCCCAATGTGCCCAGTGTATTTGCTCTCTCGCAGTGTTCCCAGTGTGTTTGCTCTCTCGCAGTGTTCCCAGTTTATTTACTCACCCGGTGTTCGCAGCCTTTTTACTCTCACAGCGTTCCCACTATATTTACTCACCCAGTGTTCTCAATGTATTTACTCTCCCAGCGGACCAAGTGTATCTACTCTATCAGTGTTCCCAGTGCATTTACTCTCCCAGTGTCTCCGCTGTATTTGCTCTCCCACTGTTCCAATGTATTTAAACTGTCCAAGTGTTTACAGCAATTACTCTCCCCAGTGATCCCAGTGTGTTTACATTAGCAGTTTTCCCAGTGCATTTACTGTCTATGTTCCAAGTGTATTTAATCTCCCAGTGTACCCTGTGCCTTTACTGTTCCAGTGTTCCCAGTGTATTTAATATCTCCCAGTTTTCCCAATAAGTTTATTCCCCGCCTTCACATTGTGCTAACTGTGCCCGTGTTCCCAGTGTATTTAATTTGCGAGTGATATCAGTGTATGAACTCTCTTTCTCCATGTTCGCAGTTTATTTATTCTCACAATGTTCGCAATATATTTACTTTGGCGGTTTGCCAAGTATATTTACTCTCCCAGCTTTCGCAGTGTAGTTACTCTCTCAGTGTTTCGTTGTATTTATTCTCTCAGTTTTCCCAGTGTATTTGCTCTCCTCTAGTGTTCCCAGTATATTTAGTCTTTCTGCATTCCCAGTGTATTTACTCCCTCCCAGTGTTCCCAGTCTATTTACTCTTCACGTTTTGCTAGTGTATATATTCTTCCAGTGTTGCCAGTGTATTTACTATCCTACTGTGCCCAGCGTATGTATTCTGCCCGTGCTCCCAGTGCATTTAATCTCCCAGTTTTCCAATGTGTTTATTCTCTCACAATGTCCCCAGTGTATTTACACTGTCTCAGTGTTTACAGCAAGTTTACACTCTCCCAATGTTCCCAGTGTGTTTATTCTTACAGTTGTCCCAGTGTATTTACTCTCTCAGTGTACCCAGTCTATTTAGTCGCCCAGTGTTCACGTGCATTTGCTCTCCCAGTGTTCCAAATGTATTTACTCTCCCAGTGTCCCCAGTGTATTTACTCTCCCAGTATTCCCAATGCACTTACTCTCCCAACGTTCCCAGTGTATTTACTCTCCCAGTGTTCGCTGTGTCTTTACTGTTTCAGTGTTCCCAGTGTATTTACTCTCCCAGTTTTCCCAGTAAGTTTATTCTACCACGTTCCCAGTCTGCTAACTGTGCCAGTTGTCCCAGTGCATTTATTCTCCCAGTGTTTCGATGTGTTTACTCTCTCACCGTGTCCCCAGTGTATTTACACTGTCTCAGTGTTTACAGCAAGTTTACACTCTCCCAATGTTCCCAGTGTGTTTATTCTTACAGTTGTCCCAGTGTATTTACTCTCTCAGTGTACCCAGTCTATTTAGTCGCCCAGTGTTCACGTGCATTTGCTCTCCCAGTGTTCCAAATGTATTTACTCTCCCAGTGTCCCCAGTGTATTTACTCTCCCAGTATTCCCAATGCACTTACTCTCCCAACGTTCCCAGTGTATTTACTCTCCCAGTGTTCGCTGTGTCTTTACTGTTTCAGTGCTCCCAGTGTATTTACTCTCCCAGTTTTCCCAGTAAGTTTATTCTACCACGTTCCCAGTCTGCTAACTGTGCCAGTTGTCCCAGAGTATTTATTCTGCCAGTGTTCTCAGTGTATTTACTCTCACAGTGTTCCCAGTGTATTTATTCTCTCTCCATCTTCGCAGCGCATTTACTCTCACAATGTACCCAGTATATTTACTCTCCCAATGTTTCGAGTGTATTTAGTCTCCCAGTGTTCACGTGTATTTATCGCCCCATTGTTTCCAGTGTATTTGCTCACCCAGTGTTCCCACTGTATTTATTCCCTCCCAATGTTCCCAGTGTATTTGCTCTCTCGCAGTGTTCCCAGATTATTTACTCACCCAGTGTTCGCGGCCTTTTTAATCTCACAGCGTTCCCACTATATTTACTCATCCAGTGTTCTCAATGTATTTACTCTCCCAGTGGACCAAGTGTATTTACTCTATCAGTGTTCCCAGTGCACTTACTCTCCCAGTGTCTCCGCTGTATTTGCTCTCCCAGTGTTCCAATGTATTTAACCTGTCCATGTGTTTACAGCAATTACTCTCCCCAGTGATCCCAGTGTGTTTACATTAGCAGTTTTCCCAGTGCATTTACTCTCTATGTTCCAAGTGTATTTAATCTCCCAGTGTATTTAGTCACCCAGTGTTCACGTGTATTTATTCTCCCAGTGTTCCCAGTGTATTTGCTCTCCCTGTTACCTCAGTGTGTTTACTCTCTCCCAGTTTTAGCAATGTATTTACTCTCGCAGTTTTCCCAGTGCGTTTACTCTCACAGCGTTCCCAGTGTATGTACTCTCTCAGCGTTCCCAGTATATTTATTATCCCAGTGTTCGCAGCGTACTTACTCTGCCAGTGCTATCAGTATATTTACGCTCCCAGTGTTCCCAGTGGGTTTACTCGTCCAGTCTTTCCATTGTACTTACTCTGCCAGTGTGTCCAATGTATGTCCTCTAAGTGTTCCCAGCGACTTTACTCTACCAGTGTTCCCAGTATATTTAGTCTCCCAGTGTTCGGGTGTAAGTGCTCTCCCAGTGCTCCAATGTATTTACTCTCCCAGTGCTCCCACTGTATTTACTCGCCCAATGTTCCCAATGTATTTATACTCGCAATGTCCCCAGTGTATTTACTCCCCACAGTGTTCCCAGTGTTATAATCGCCCAATGTTCCCAGTATATTTACTCTTCCAGTGTACCCTGTGCCTTTACTGTTCCAGTGTTCCCAGTGTATTTAATATCTCCCAGTTTTCCCAGTAAGTTTATTCCCCCGCCTTCACATTGTGCTAACTGTGCCAGTATTCCCAATGTATTTAATTTGCGAGTGATATCGGTGTATGAACTCTCTTTCTCCATGTTCGCAATTTATTTATTCTCACAATGTTCGCAATATATTGACTTTGGCAGTTTGCCAAGTATATTTACTCTCCCAGCTTTCACAGTGTATTTACACTCTCAGTGTTCCCGTTGTATTTACTCTCTCAGTTTTCCCAGTGTATTTCCTCTCTTCCAGTGTTCCCAGTCTATTTACTCTCCAAGTTTTGCTAGTGTATATATTCTTCCAGTGTTCCCAGTGTATTTACTCTCCCACTGTGCCAAGCGCATTTATTCTGCCCGTGCTCCCAGTGCATTTATTCTCCCAGTGTTTCGATGTGTTTACTCTCTCACCGTGTCCCCAGTGTATTTACACTGTCTCAGTGTTTACAGCAAGTTTACACTCTCCCAATGTTCCCAGTGTGTTTATTCTTACAGTTGTCCCAGTGTATTTACTCTCTCAGTGTACCCAGTCTATTTAGTCGCCCAGTGTTCACGTGCATTTGCTCTCCCAGTGTTCCAAATGTATTTACTCTCCCAGTGTCCCCAGTGTATTTACTCTCCCAGTATTCCCAATGCACTTACTCTCCCAACGTTCCCAGTGTATTTACTCTCCCAGTGTTCGCTGTGTCTTTACTGTTTCAGTGTTCCCAGTGGATTTACTCTCGCAGTTTTCCCAGTAAGTTTATTCTACCACGTTCCCAGTCTGCTAACTGTGCCAGTTGTCCCAGAGTATTTATTCTGCCAGTGTTCTCAGTGTATTTACTCTCACAGTGTTCCCAGTGTATTTATTCTCCCTCCATCTTCGCAGCGCATTTACTCTCACAATGTACCCAGTGTATTTACTCTCCCAATGTTTCCAGTGTATTTTGTCTCCCAGTGTTCACGTGTATTTATCCCTCCATTGTTTCCAGTGTATTTGCTCACCCAGTGTTACCACTGTATTTATTCTCTCCCAATGTTCCCTGTGTATTTGCTCTCTCGCAGTGTTCCCAGTGTGTGTGCGTTCTCGCAGTGTTCCCAGTTTATTGACTCACCCAGTGTTCGCAGCCTTTTTACTCTCACAACGTTCCCAGTGTATATACCAGCCCACTGTTTCCAGTGTATTTACTCCCACAGTGTTCACGCGTATTAAATCCCCCAGTGTTTCCAGTGTGTTTGCTCACCCAGTGTTCCCACTGTATTTATTCTCTCCCAATGTTCCCAGTGTATTTGCTCTCCCAATGTTTCCAGTGTATTTACTCTCCCAGTGTTCACGTGTATTTAATCCCGCAGTGTTTGCAGTGCATTTCCCCTCCCAGTGTTCCCACTGTATTTACTCTCTCCCAATGTGCCCAGTGTATTTGCTCTCTCGCAGTGTTCCCAGTGTGTTTGCTCTCTCGCAGTGTTCCCAGTTTATTTACTCACCCGGTGTTCGCAGCCTTTTTACTCTCACAGCGTTCCCACTATATTTACTCACCCAGTGTTCTCAATGTATTTACTCTCCCAGCGGACCAAGTGTATCTACTCTATCAGTGTTCCCAGTGCATTTACTCTCCCAGTGTCTCCGCTGTATTTGCTCTCCCACTGTTCCAATGTATTTAAACTGTCCAAGTGTTTACAGCAATTACTCTCCCCAGTGATCCCAGTGTGTTTACATTAGCAGTTTTCCCAGTGCATTTACTGTCTATGTTCCAAGTGCATTTAATCTCCCAGTGTACCCTGTGCCTTTACTGTTCCAGTGTTCCCAGTGTATTTAATATCTCCCAGTTTTCCCAATAAGTTTACTCCCCGCCTTCACATTGTGCTAACTGTGCCCGTGTTCCCAGTGTATTTAATTTGCGAGTGATATCAGTGTATGAACTCTCTTTCTCCATGTTCGCAGTTTATTTATTCTCACAATGTTCGCAATATATTTACTTTGGCGGTTTGCCAAGTATATTTACTCTCCCAGCTTTCGCAGTGTAGTTACTCTCTCAGTGTTCCGTTGTATTTATTCTCTCAGTTTTCCCAGTGTATTTGCTCTCCTCTAGTGTTCCCAGTATATTTAGTCTTTCTGCATTCCCAGTGTATTTACTCCCTCCCAGTGTTCCCAGTCTATTTACTCTTCACGTTTTGCTAGTGTATATATTCTTCCAGTGTTGCCAGTGTATTTACTATCCTACTGTGCCCAGCGTATGTATTCTGCCCGTGCTCCCAGTGCATTTAATCTCCCAGTTTTCCAATGTGTTTATTCTCTCACAATGTCCCCAGTGTATTTACACTGTCTCAGTGTTTACAGCAAGTTTACACTCTCCCAATGTTCCCAGTGTGTTTATTCTTACAGTTGTCCCAGTGTATTTACTCTCTCAGTGTACCCAGTCTATTTAGTCGCCCAGTGTTCACGTGCATTTGCTCTCCCAGTGTTCCAAATGTATTTACTCTCCCAGTGTCCCCAGTGTATTTACTCTCCCAGTATTCCCAATGCACTTACTCTCCCAACGTTCCCAGTGTATTTACTCTCCCAGTGTTCGCTGTGTCTTTACTGTTTCAGTGTTCCCAGTGTATTTACTCTCCCAGTTTTCCCAGTAAGTTTATTCTACCACGTTCCCAGTCTGCTAACTGTGCCAGTTGTCCCAGAGTATTTATTCTGCCAGTGTTCTCAGTGTATTTACTCTCACAGTGTTCCCAGTGTATTTATTCTCTCTCCATCTTCGCAGCGCATTTACTCTCACAATGTACCCAGTGTATTTACTCTCCCAATGTGTCCAGTGTATTTTGTCTCCCAGTGTTCACGTGTATTTATCCCTCCATTGTTTCCAGTGTATTTGCTCGCCCAGTGTTACCACTGTATTTATTCTCTCCCAATGTTCCCTGTGTATTTGCTCTCTCGCAGTGTTCCCAGTGTGTGTGCTTTCTCGCAGTGTTCCCAGTTTATTGACTCACCCAGTGTTCGCAGCCTTTTTAATCTCACAACGTTCCCAGTGTATATACCAGCCCACTGTTTCCAGTGTATTTACTCCCACAGTGTTCACGCGTATTAAATCCCCCAGTGTTTCCAGTGTGTTTGCTCACCCAGTGTTCCCACTGTATTTATTCTCTCCCAATGTTCCCAGTGTATTTGCTCTCCCAATGCTTCCAGTGTATTTACTCTCCCAGTGTTCACGTGTATTTAATCCCCCAGTGTTTGCAATGCATTTCCTCTCCCAGTGTTCCCACTGTATTTACTCTCTCCCAATGTGCCCAGTGTATTTGCTCTCTCGCAGTGTTCCCAGTGTGTTTGCTCTCTCGCAGTGTTCCCAGTTTATTTACTCACCCGGTGTTCGCAGCCTTTTTACTCTCACAGTGTTCCCACTATATTTACTCACCCAGTGTTCTCAATGTATTTACTCTCCCAGCGGACCAAGTGCATTTACTCTATCAGTGTTCCCAGTGCATTTACTCTCCCAGTGTCTCCGCTGTATTTGCTCTCCCAGTGTTCCAATGTATTTAAACTGCCCCAGTGTTTATAGCAATTACTCTCCCCAGTGATCCCAGTGTGTTTACACTTGCAGTTTTCCCAGTGCATCTACTCTTTATGTTCCAAGTGTATTTAACCTCCCAGTGTTGCATGTGTATTTACTCATCCAGCGTCCCCAGTATATTTACTCTCTCGTTGTTTCCAGTGTATTTACTCACCCAGTGTTCACGTGTATTTATTCTCCCAGTGTTCCCAGTGTATTTCCTCTCCCTGTTATCTCAGTGCGTTTACTCTCTCCCATTTTTAGCAATGTATTTACTCTCGCAGTTTTCACAGTGTGTTTACTCTCACAGCGTTCCCAGTGTATTTACTCTCTCAGCGTTCCCAGTATATTTATTCTCCCAGTATTCGCAGTGTACTTACTCTGTCAGTGCTATCAGTATAATTACTCTCCCAGTGTTCCCAGTGGGTTTACTCGTCCAGTCTTTCCATTGTACTTACTCTGCCAGTGTGTCCAATGAATGTCCTCTTAGTGTTCCCAGCGAATTTACTCTACCAGTCTTCCCAGTGTATTTAGTCTCCTAGTGTTCGGGTGTAAGTGCTCTCCCAGTGTCCCAATGTATTTACTCTCCCAGTGCTTCCACTGTATTTACTCGCCCAATGTTCCCAATGTATTTATACTCGCAATGTCCCCAGTGTAATTACTCCCCCAGTGATCCCTGTGTATTTAATCACCCAATGTTCCCGGTATATTTACTCTCCCAGTGTATCCTGTGCCTTTACTGTTCCAGTGTTCCCAGTGTATTTAATATCTCCCAGTTTTCCAGTAAGTTTATTCCCCCGCCTTCACATTGTGCTCGCTGTGCCAGTGTTCCCAGTGTATTTAATTTGCGAATGATATCAGTGTATGAACTCTCTTTCTCCATGTTCGCAGTTTATTTATTCTCACAATGTTCGCAATATATTGACTTTGGCAGTTTGCCAAGTATATTTACTCTTCCAGCTTTCGCAGTGTAGTTACTCTCTCAGTGTTCCCGGTGTATTTACTCTATCAGTTTTCCCAGTGTATTTACTCTCTTCCAGTGTTCCCAGTATATTTCGTCTTCCTGCATTCCCAGTGAATTTACTCCCTCCCAGTGTTCCCAGTCTATTTACTATCCACGTTTTGCTAGTGTATATATTCTTCCAGTGTTGCCAGTGTAGTTACTCTCCCACTGTGCCCAGCGTATGTATTCTGCCCGTGCTCCCAGTGCACTTAATCTCCCAGTGTTCCAATGTGTTTACTCTCTCACAATGGCCCCAGTGTATTTACACTGTCTCAGTGTTTACAGCAAGTTTACACTCTCCCAATGTCCCCAGTGTGTTTATTCTTACAGTTGCCCCAGTGTATTTACTCTCCCAGTGTCCCCCGTGTATTTACTCTCCCAGTATTCCCAATGCACTTACTCTCCCAACGTTCCCAGCGTATTTAATCTCCCAGTATTCGCTGTGTCTTTACTGTTACAGTGTTCCCGGTGTATTTACTCTCCCAGTTTTCCCAGTAAGTTTATTCTCCCACGTTCCCAGTCTGCTAACTGTGCCAGTTGTCCCAGAGTATTTATTCTGCCAGTGTTCCCAGTGTATTTACTCTCACATTGTTCCCAGTGTATTTACGCTCTCCCAGTGTTCGCAATATATTTACTTTGGCATATTTCTCACTGTATTTACTCTCCCAGCTTTCGCAGTGTTCCCGGTGTATTTACTCTCTCAGTGTTCCCAGTGCATTTACTCTCTTCCAGTGTTCCCAGAATATTTCGTCTTCCTGCGTCCCCAGTGTATTTCCTCTCTCCCAGTGTCCCCAGTCTATTTACTCTCCAATTTTGCTAGTGTATATATTCTTCCAGTGTTCCCAGTGTATTTAATTTGCGAGTGATATCAGTGTATGAACTCTCTTTCTCCATGTTCGCAGTTTATTTATTCGCACAATGTTCGCAATATATTTACTTTGGCAGTTTGCCAAGTATATTTACTCTCCCAGCTTTCGCAGTGTAGTTACTCTCTCAGTGTTCCCGGTGTATTTACTCTATCAGTTTTCCCAGTGTATTTACTCTCTTCCAGTGTTCCCAGTATATTTCGGCTTCCTGCATTCCCAGTGAATTTACTCCCTCCCAGTGTTCCCAGTCTATTCACTCTCCAATTTTGCTAGTGTATATATTCTTCCAGTGTTCCCAGTGTATTTACTCTCCCACTGTGCCCAGCGCATTTATTCTGCCCGTGCTCCCAGTGCATTTATTCTCCCAGTGTTTCGATGTGTTTACTCTCTCAACGTGTCCCCAGTGTATTTACACTGTCTCAGTGTTTACAGCAAGTTTACACTCTCCCA
Source organism: Pristiophorus japonicus (assembly GCF_044704955.1). Lineage (NCBI taxonomy): Eukaryota > Metazoa > Chordata > Chondrichthyes > Pristiophoridae > Pristiophorus > Pristiophorus japonicus. Next base: position 1,217,727 of record NC_092010.1, read on the forward strand.
ATGTTCCCAGTGTGTTTATTCTTGAAGATGCCCCAGTGGATTTACTCTCTCAGTGTACCCAGTCTATTTAGTCGCCCAGTGTTCACGTGCATTTGCTCTCCCAGTGTTCCAAATGTATTTACTCTCCCAGTGTCGCCAGTTTATTTACTCACCCAGTATTCCCAATGCACTTACTCTCCCAACGTTCCCAGTGTATTTACTCTCCCAGTGTTTTCTGTGTCTTTACTGTTTCAGTGTTCCCAGTGTATTTACTCTCCCAGTTTTCCCAGTAAGTTTATTCTACCACGTTCCCAGTCTGCTAACTGTGCCAGTTGTCCCAGAGTATTTATTCTGCCAGTGTTCTCAGTGTATTTACTCTCACAGTGTTCCCAGTGTATTTATTCTCCCTCCATCTTCGCAGCGCATTTACTCTCACAATGTACCCAGTGTATTTACTCTCCCAATGTTTCCAGTGTATTTAGTCTCCCAGTGTTCACGTGTATTTATCCCCCCATTGTTTCCAGTGTATTTGCTCACCCAGTGTTCCCACTGTATTTATTCTCTCCCAATGTTCCCAGTGTATTTGCTCTCTCGCAGTGTTTCCAGTGTGTGTGCTTTCTCGCAGTGTTCCCAGTGTATTGACTCACCCAGTGTTCGCAGCCTTTTTACTCTCACAACGTTCCCAGTGCATTTACTTTCCCAGTGTTCACGTGCATTTAATCCCCCAGTGTTTGCAGTGCATTTTCTCTCCCAGTGTTCCCACTGTATTTACTCTCTCCCAATGTTCCCAGTGTATTTGCTCTCCCGCAGTGTTCCCAGTGTGTTTGCTCTCTCGCAGTGTTCCCAGTTTATTTACTCACCCAGTATTCGCGGACTTTTTACTCTCACAGCGTTCCCACTATATTTACTCACCCAGTGTTCTCAATGTATTTACTCACCCAGTGGACCAAGTGTATTTACTCAATCAGTGTTCCCAGTGCATTTACTCTCCCAGTGTCTCCGCTGTATTTGCTCTACCAGTGTGTCCAATGTATGTCCTCTTAGTGTTCCCAGCGAATTTACACTACCAGTGTCCCCAGTGTATTTAATCTCCCAGTGGTCGGGTGTACGTGCTCTCCCAGTGTTCCAATGTATTTACTCTCCCAGTGATCCCACTGTATTTATTCGCCCAATGTTCCCAATGTATTTATACTCGCAATGTCCCCAGTGTATTTACTCCCCCAGTGTTCCCAGTGTATTTAATCACCCAATGTTCCAAGTACATTTACTCTCCCAGTGTACCCTGTGCCTTTACTGTTCCAGTGTTCCCAGTGTATTTAATATCTCCCAGTTTTCCCAGTAAGTTTATTCCCCCGCCTTCACATTGTGCTAATTGGGCCAGTGTTCCGAGTGTATTTAATTTGCGAGTGATATCAGTGTATGAACTCTCTTTCTCCATGTTCACAGTTTATTTATTCTCACAAGGTTCGCAATATAAACTTTGGCAGTTTGCCAAGTATATTTACTCTCCCAGCTTTCGCAGTGTAGTTACTCTCTCAGTGTTCCCGGTGTATTTACTCTCTCAGTTTTCCCAGTGTATTTATTATCTTCCAGTGATCCCAGTATCTTTCGTCTTCCTGCATTCCCAGTGTATTTACTCCCTCCCAGTGTTCCCAGTCTATTTACTATCCACGTTTTGCTAGTGTATATATTCTTCCAGTGTTGCCAGTGTATTTACTCTCCCACTGTGCCCAGCGTATGTATTCTGCCCGTGCTCCCAGTGCATTTAATCTCCCAGTGTTCCAATGTGTTTACTCTCTCACAATGTCCCCAGTGTATTTACACTGTCTCAGTGTTTACAGCAAGTTTACACTCTCCCAATGTTCCCAGTGTGTTTATTCTACAGTTGTCACAGTGTATTTACTCTCTCAGTGTACCCAGTCTATTTAGTCGCCCAGTGTTCACGTGCATTTGCTCTGCCAGTGTTCCAAATGTATTTACTCTCCCAGTGTCCCCAGTGTATTTACTCTCAAAGTATTCCCAATGCACTTACTCTCCCAACGTTCCCAGTGTATTTACTCTCCCAGTGTCTCCGCTGTATTTGCTCTCGCAGTGTTCCAATGTATTTAAACTGTCCCAGTGCTTACAGCAATTACTCTCCCCAGTGATCCCAGTGTGTTTACACTTGCAGTTTTCCCAGTTCATTTACTCTCTATGTTCCAAGTGTATTTTAACCTCCCAGTGTTGCATGTGTATTTACTCATCCAGCGTACCCAGTAAATTTACTCTCTCGTTGGTTCCAGTGTATTTAGTCACCCAGTATTCACGTGTATTTATTCTCCCAGTGTTCCCAGTGTAGTTCCTCTCGCTGTTATCTCAGTATGTTTACTATCTCCCTGTTTTAGCAATGTATTTACTCTCGCAGTTTTCCAAGTGTGTTTACTCTCACAGCGTTCCCAGTGTATGTACTCTCTCAGCGTTCCCAGTATATTTATTCTCCCAATGTTCCCAGTTATTTACTCTCCCAGTGTACCAAGTGTATTTTCTCTCTTCCAGTGTTCCCAGTGTATTAACCCTCCCAGTGTTCCCAGTTTACTTACTCTCCCAGTGTTCCCAGTGCATTTAATTGCTCCCAGTGTATTTATTATCTCTCCATCTTCGCAGCGTGATTACTCTCACAACGTCCCCAGTATATTTACTCTCCCAATGTTTCCAGTTTATTAACCCCCCCAGTGATCCCACTGTATTTATTCTCTCCCAATGTTCCCAGTGTATTTGCTCTCTCGCAGTGTTCCCAGTGTGTTTGCTCTTTCGCAGTGTTCCCAGTTTATTCACTCACCCAGTGTTCTCAATGTATTTACTCACGCAGTGTTCCCTGTGTATTTACTCTGCCAGTGTTCTCAGTGTATTTCCTCTCCCAAAGTTGCCAGTGTCTTTACGCTCTCTCCGTGTTCCCAGCGTTATTACACTCCCAATTTTCCCTGGGTATTTACTCTTCCAGTGTTTCCAATGCATTTCCCCTCCCAGTGTTCCCAATGTACTTACGCTCTCCAAGTTTTCGCAATATATTTACTTTGGCAGATTTCCCAGTGTTTTTACTCTCCCAGCTTTCGCAGTGTATTTACTCTCTAAGTGTTCCCGGTGTATTAACTCTCTCAGTGTTCCCAGTGTATTTACTCTCTTCGAGTGTTCCCAGTATATTTCGTCTTCCTGTGTTCCCAGTGTATTTACTCGCTCCCAGTGTTCCCAGTCTATTTACTCTCCAAGTTTTGCTAGTGTATATTTTCTTCCAGTTTTCCCAGTGTATTTACTCTCTCACTCTGCCCAGCGTATTTATTCTGCCCGTGCTCCCAGTGCATTTATTCTCCCAGTGTTTCGATGTGTTTACTCTCTCACAGTGTTTCCAGTGTATTTGCACTGTCTCGGTGTTTACAGCAAGTTTACACTCTCCCAAAGTTCCCAGTGTGTTTATTCTTGAAGTTGTCCCAGTGGATTTACTCTCTCAGTATACCCAGTCTATTTAGTCGCCCAGTGTCCACGTGCATTTGCTCTCCCAGTGCGCCAAATGTATTTACTCTCCCAGTGTCCCCAGTGCATTTACTCTCACAGTATTTATAATGCACTTACTCTCCCAACGTCCCCAGTGTATTTACTCTCCCAGTGTTCGCTGTGCCTTTACTGTTCCAGTGTTCCCAGTGTATTTACTCTCCCAGTTTTCCCAGTAAGTTTATTCTCTCTCCATCTTCGCAGCGTATTTACTCTCACAATGTTCCCAGTGCATTTACTCTCCCAATGTTTCCAGTGAATTTAGTCTCCCAGTGTTCACGTGTATTTATTCCCCCAGTGTTTCCAGTGTATTTGCTCACCCAGTGTTCCCACTGTATTTATTCTCTCCCAATGTTCCCAGTGTATTTGCTCTCTCGCAGTGTTCCCAGTGTGTTTGCTCTTTCGCAGTGTTCCCAGTTTATACACTCACCCAGTGTTCCCTGTGTATTTACTCTGCCAGTGTTCTCAGTGTATTTCCTCTCCCAAAGTTGCCAGTGTCTTTACGTTCTCTCCGTGTTCCCAGCGTTATTACACTCCCAATTTTCCCTGGGTATTTACTCTTCCAGTGTTTCCAATGCATTTCCCCTCCCAGTGTTCCCAATGTACTTACGCTCTCCAAGTTTTCGCAATATATTTACTTTGGCAGATTTCCCAGTGTATTTACTCTCCCAGCTTTCGCAGTGTATTTACTCTCTAAGTGTTCCCGGTGTATTAACTCTCTCAGTGTTCCCAGTGTATTTACTCTCTTCGAGTGTTCCCAGTATATTTCGTCTTCCTGTGTTCCCAGTGTATTTACTCGCTCCCAGTGTTCCCAGTCTATTTACTCTCCAAGTTTTGCTAGTGTATATTTTCTTCCAGTTTTCCCAGTGTATTTACTCTCCCACTCTGCCCAGCGTATTTATTCTGCCCGTGCTCCCAGTGCATTTATTCTCCCAGTGTTTCGATGTGTTTACTCTCTCACAGTGTTTCCAGTGTATTTGCACTGTCTCGGTGTTTACAGCAAGTTTACACTCTCCCAAAGTTCCCAGTGTGTTTATTCTTGAAGTTGCCCCAGTGGATTCACTCTCTCAGTATACCCAGTCTATTTAGTCGCCCAGTGTCCACGTGCATTTGCTCTCCCAGTGTGCCAAATGTATTTACTCTCCCAGTGTCCCCAGTGCATTTACTCTCACAGTATTTATAATGCACTTACTCTCCCAACGTCCCCAGTGTATTTACTCTCCCAGTGTTCGCTGTGCCTTTACTGTTCCAGTGTTCCCAGTGTATTTACTCTCCCAGTTTTTCCAGTAAGTTTATTCTCTCTCCATCTTCGCAGCGTATTTACTCTCACAATGTTCCCAGTGTATTTACTCTCCCAATGTTTCCAGTGAATTTAGTCTCCCAGTGTTCACGTGTATTTATTCCCCCAGTGTTTCCAGTGTATTTGCTCACCCAGTGTTCCCACAGTATTTATTCTCTCCCAATGTTCCCAGTGTATTTGCTCTCTCGCAGTGTTCCCAGTGTTTTTGCTTTCTTGAAGTGTTCCTAGTTTATTTACTCACCCAGTGTTCGCAGTCTTTTTACTCTCACAACGTTCCCAGTGTATTTACTCTTTCAGTGTTCCCAGTATATTTACTCTCCCAGTGTTTCCACTGTATTTGCTCTCCCAGTGTTCCAATGTATTTAAACAGTCCCAGTGTTTACAGCAATTACTCTCTCCCAGTGTTCACAATGTGTTAACACTTGCAGTTTTCCCAGTGCATTTACTCTCTGTGCTCCAAGTGTATTTAACCTCCCAGTGTTCCATGCGTATTTACTCACCCAGCGCCCCCAGTATATTTACTCTCTCGTTGTTTCCAGTGTATGTACTCACCCAGTGTTCACATGTATTGATTCTCCCAGTGTTCCCATTCTATTTCCTCTCCCTGTTATCTCAGTGTGTTTACTCTCTCCCAGTTTTAGCAATGTATTTACTCTCACAGTTTTCCCAGTGTGTTTACTCTCACAGCGTTCCCAGTGTATGTACTCTCTCAGCGTTCCCAGTATATTTATTCTCCCAATGTTCCCAGTCATTTACTCTCCTAGTGTTCCAAGTGTATTTCTCTCTTCCAGTGTTCCCAGTGTATTAACCCTCCCAGTGTTCCCAGTTTACTTACTTTCCCAGTGTTCCCAGTGCATTTACATTCTCCCAGTGTTCCACGTGTATTTACTCTCCCTGTGTTTCCAGTGTATTTACTCTCACAGTGTTCCCAGTGTATTTACGCTCTCCCAGTGTTCGCATTATATTTACTTTGGCAGATTTCTCACTGTATTTACTCTCCCAGTTTTCGCTGTGTTCCCGGTGTATTTACTCTCTCAGTATTCCCAGTGCATTTACTCTCTTCCAGTGTTCCCAGTATATTTCGTCTTCCTGCGTCCCCAGTGTATTTCCTCTCTCCCAGTGTCCCCTGTCTATTTACTCTCCAAGTGGACCACGCGTATTTACTCTATCAGTGTTCCCAGTGCATTTACTCTCCCAGTGTCTCCGCTGTATTTGCTCTCCCAGTGTTCTAATGTATTTAAACTGTCCCAGTGTTTACAGCAATTACTCTCCCCAGTGATCCCAGTGTGTTTACACTTGCAGTTTTCCCAGTGCATTTACTCTCTATGTTCCAAGTGTATTTTAACCTCCCAGTGTTGCATGTGTATTTACTCATCCAGCGTCCGCAGTAAATTTACTCTCTCGTTGTTTCCAGTGTATTTAGTCACACAGTATTCACGTATATTTATTCTCACAGTGTTCCCAGTGTATTTCCTCTCCCTGTTATCTCAGTGTGTTTACTCTCTCCCAGTTTTAGCAATGTATTTACTTTCGCAGTTTTCCCAGTGTGTTTACTCTCACAGCGTTCCCAGTGTATGTACTCTCTCAGCGTTCCCAGTATATTTATTCTCCCAATGTTCCCAGTTATTTACCCTCCCAGTGTTCCCAGCTTACTTACTCTCCCAGTGTTCCCAGTGCATTTAATTTCTCCCCGTGTATTTATTCTCTCTCCATCTTCGCAGCGTGATTACTCTGACAACGTCCCCGGTATATTTACTCTCCCAATGTTTCCAGTTTATTAACCCCCCCAGTGTTCCCACTGTATTTATTCTCTCCCAATGTTCCCAGTGTATTTGCTCTCTCGCAGCGTTCCCAGTGTGTTTGCTCTTTCGCAGTGTTCCCAGTTTATTCACTCGCCCAGTGTTCTCAATGTATTTACTCTCGCAATGTTCCATGTGTATTTACTCTGCCAGTGTTCTCAGTGTATTTACTCTCCCAAAGTTGCCAGTGTCTTTACGCTCTCTCCGTGTTCCCAGCGTTATTACACTCCCAATTTTCCCTGGGTATTTACTCTTCCAGTGTTTCCAATGCATTTCCCCTCCCAGTGTTCCCAGTGTACTTACGCTCTCCCAGTTTTCGCAATATATTTACTTTGGCAGATTTCCCAGTGTATTTACTCTCCCAGCTTTCGCAGTGTATTTACTCTCTAAGTGTTCCCGGTGTATTTACTCTCTCAGTGTTCCCAGTCTTTTTACTCTCCAAGTTTTGCTAGTGTATATATTCTTCCAGTGTTCCCAGTGCATTTACTCTCCCACTCTGCCCAGCGTATTAATTCTGCCCGTGCTCCCAGTGCATTTATTCTGCCAGTGTTTCGATGTGTTTACTCCCCCAGTATTCCAAATGCACTTACTCTCCCAACGTTCCCAGTGTATTTACTCTCCCAGTGTTCACTGTGTCTTTACTGTTCCAGTGTTCCCAGTGTATTTACTCTCCCAGTTTTCCCAATGAGTTTATTCTCCCACGTTCCCAGTCTGCTAACTGTGGCAGTGTTCCCAGAGTATTTATTCTGCCAGTGTCCTCAGTGTATTTACTCTCACAGTGTTCCCAGTGTATTTATTCTCTCTCCATCTTCGCAGCGTAATTATTCTCAGAACGTTCCCAGTGTATTTACTCTCCCAGTGTTCACGTGTAATTATTCCCCCAGTGTTTCCAGTGTATTTGCTCTCCCAGTATTCCCACTGTATTTACTCTCTCCCAATGTCATTAGTGTATTTGCTTTCTCGCAGTGTTCTAAGTGTGTTTTCTCTCTCTCCGTGTTCCCAGCCTATTTACTCACCCAGTGTTTCAATGTATTTACTCTCGCAGTGCTCCCTGTGTATTTACTCTCCTAGCGTTCCCAGTGTATTTACTCTATCAGTGTTCCAAGTGTATTTACTCTCCCAGTGTTCCATGTGTATTTACTCACCCAGCGTCCCCAGTATATTTACTCTCTCGTTGGTTCCAGTGTATTTCCTCACCCAGTGTTCACGTGTATTTATTATCCCAGTGTTCCCAGTGTATTTTCTCTCCGTTATCTTAGTGTGTTTACTATCTCCCAGTTTTCACAATGTAATTACTCTCGCATTTCTCCCAGTGTGTTTACTCTCACAGCGTTCCCAGTGTATGTACTCTCTCAGTGTTCGCAGTATATTTATTCTCCCAATGTTCCCAGTTATTTACTCTCCCAGTATTCCAAGTGTATTTCGCTCTTCCAGTGATCCCAGTCTATTAACCCTCCTAGTATTCCCAGTTTACTTACTCTCCTAGTGTTCCCAGTGCATTTACTTTCTCCCAGTGTTCCGAGTGTGTTACTCTCCCAGTGTTCCCAGTTTATTTATGCTCCCAGCATTCACAATGTACTTACCCTCCCAGTGTTCCCAATGTGTTTACATTCCCAGTGTTTCTCGTGTATTTACTAGCTGCCAGTGTTTCCAGTCAGTTTATTCTCCCATGTTCCCATTGTGCTAACTGTCCCAGTGATCGCCATGTATTTACTCTGCCAGTGCTCAGTTTATTTCCTCTCCCAGCGCTTTCAGTGTATTTCCTATCCCCGTGTTCCCAGTGTATTTACTCATTGTGTTTCCAGTTTATTTAGCCTCCCAGTGTTCCCAGTATATTTACTCTCCCAGCGTTCCCAGCGTGTTTACTGTCTCAGTGTTCCCAGTGTGTTTCCTCTCCCAGCGTTCCCAGTATATTTACGCTCTTCCTGTTTTCCCTGACTATTTATCCTCCCAGTTTTCCTAGTGTACTCACTCTCCCAGTGCGCCCTGTGTATTTACTGCTCCAGTGTTCCCAGTGTATTTGCTATTTCCCAATGTTACCAGGAAGTTATTCTTCCGTGTTCCCAGCGTGCTAACTGTCCCAGTGTTCCCAGTATATTTACTCTCCCAGTGTGCCCAGTGTTTTTAGTCTCCCAGTGTTTGCGTGTATTTGCATTCCCAGTGTTCCCAATGTATTTGCTCTCCCAGTGTTCCCAATGTATTTACTCTCGCAGGATCCCCAGTTTATTTACTCGCCCAGTGTTCCCAGTGTATTTGCTCTCCTAGTCTTTCCTGTGTCTTTACTGTTCCACTATTCCCAGTGTAGTTACTATTTCCCAGTGTTTCCAGTAAGTTTAATCGCCCGTGTTCCCAGTATGCTAACTGTCCCAGTGTTCCAAGGTATTTAATCTCTCCCATTTTTCCCAATGTATTTGCTCACCCAGTTTTCGAAGTGTATGTACTCTGTTCGAAGGTTCCCAGTATATTTACTCTCCCAGATCCCAAAGTATTTACTATCTCCCAGTGTTCCTAGTGTGCGTAATCTCTCTCAATGTTCCCGCTTTAATTACTCACCCAGTGTTCCCAGTATATTAACTCTCGCAGTGTTCCCAGTGTAGTTTCGCTCCCAGTGCTCCCAGTGTATTTACTCAAACAATGGCTCCAAGTGTATTTACTTTCTCCCATTGATCTCAGTGTATTTACTCTCCTAGCATTCCCAGTGTACTTACTCTCTCCCTGTTAACAGAGTATTTACACTGCCAGTGTTCCCAGTACATTTAATCGTTTCAAGTGTTCCCAGTTCATTTACTCTCCCAGTGTTCCCAATGTATTTACTCTACCCCAGTGCTCCCAGTGTATTTCCTCTTCCAGCGTTCCCAGCGTATTTACTGCCCCAGTGTTCCCAGTGTATTTACTCTCTCTCCGTGTTCCCAGTGTAATTACTCTCGCATTGTTTCCGGTGTATTTTCTCTCTCTCCGTGTTACCAATGAATTTAATCTCCGAGTGTTCGCATGTATTTGCTCTCCCAGTGCCCCCATTGTATTTACTGGCCCAGTGTTCCCAATGTATTTCCTCTCCATGCGCTCCCAGTGTATTTACTCTTTTCCAGTTTTCCCAGACAATTTGCCCTCCCACTTTTCCCAATGCACTCACTCCCCCAGTGCACCCTGTGTATTTACTGCTCCAGTGTTCCCAGCGTATTTACTATTTCCCAGTGTTTCCAGGAAGTTTATTCTCCCGTGTTCCCAGCGTCCTAACTGTCCCAGTGTTCCCAATGTATTTGCTCACCCAGTTTTCGCAGTGTATTTACTCTCTTCAAATGTTCCCAGTGCATTTACTCTCCCAGATCCCAAAGTATTTACTATCTCCCAGTGTTCCCAGTGTGCGTACTCTCTCTCAATGTTCCCGCTTCATTTACTCTCCAAGTGTTCCCAGTGTATTTCCTTTCCCAGTGTTCCAGTATATTAACTCTTGCAGTGTTCCCAGTGTATGCTCGCTCCCAGTGCTCCCAGAGTATTTACTCAGACAATGTCTCTAAGTGTATTTACTTTCTCTCAGTGATCCCAGTACATTTACTCTCCTAGAATTCCCAGTGCACTTACTCTCTCCCTGTTAATACAGTATTTACACTGCCAGTGTTCCCAGGGCATTTAATCTCTTCAAGTAATCCCAGTTCATTGACTCTTCCAGTTTTCCCAAGTAATTTACTATCTCCCAGTGCCCCCAATGTATTAATCAACCCCAGTGTTCCCAGTGTATTTCCTCTACCAGCGTTCCCAGTGTATTTCATCTCTCCTAGTATTACCAGTTTATTTACTCTCGCACTGTTGCCAGTTTATTTACTCTTGCATTGTTCACAGTTTATTTACTCTCTCTCCGTGGTCCCAGTGTTTTTACTGCTCCGGTCTTCACAGTGCATTTACTCTCGCTCCATGTTCCCAGTGTATTTCATCTCAAAGTGTTCGCGTGCATTTGCTCTCCCAGTGTCCCCGTTGTATTTACTGGCCCAGTGTTCCCAATGTATTTACTCTCCAAATGTTCCCAATGTATTTACTCTCCCACTGTTCCCTGTGTATTTACTGTTCCAATGTTCCCGGTGTATTTACAATCTCCCGGTGTTCCCAGTACGTTAATTTTCCCGCGTTCCCAGAATGTTAACTATGCCAGTGTTTCCAGTGTATTTATTCTGCCAGTGTTCTCAGTGTATTTACCCTGGCACAGTTACCAGTGTATTTACTCTTGCATTGTTCCCCGTGTATTTAATTTCTCTCCGTGTTCCCAGTGTAATTATTCTCGCATTGTTTACAATGTATTTTCTCTCTCTCCGTGTTCCCAGTGTATTTACGCTCCCAGTGTTCCCAGTATATTTACTCTCGCAATATTCCCACGGTATTTATTCGGTCCCAGGTTCCCAGTGTATTAAGTATCCCAGTTTTACCAGTTCATTTACTCTCCCAATGTTTCCAGTGCATTTACTGTTCCAGTGTTCCCAGTGTATTTACTATCTCCCAGTGTTTCCAGTAAGTTTATTCTCCCGTGTTCCCTATGTGCTAACTGTCCCAGTGTTCGCCATGTATTTACTTTGCCAGTTTTCTCAGGGTATTTCCTCTCCCAGTGTTCCCAGTGCATTTACTCTCCCACTCTGCCCAGCGTATTTATTCTGCCCGTGCTCCCAGTGCATTTATTCTGCCAGTGTTTCGATGTGTTTACTCCCCCAGTATTCCAAATGCACTTACACTACCAACGTCCCCAGTGTATTTACTCTCCCAGTGTTCGCTGTGCCTTTACTGTTCCAGTGTTCCCAGTGTATTTACTCTCCCAGTTTTCCCAGTAAGTTTATTCTCTCTCCATCTTCGCAGCGTATTTACACTCACAATGTTCCCAGTGTATTTACTCTCCCAATGTTTCCAGTGAATTTAGTCTCCCAGTGTTCACGTGTATTTATTCCCCCAGTGTTTCCAGTGTATTTGCTCACCCAGTGTTCCCACTGTATTTATTCTCTCCCAATGTTCCCAGTGTATTTGCTCTCTCGCAGTGTTCCCAGTGTGTTTGCTTTCTTGAAGTGTTCCTAGTTTATTTACTCACCCCGTGTTCGCAGTCTTTTTACTCTCACAACGTTCCCAGTGTATTTACTCTTTCAGTGTTCCCAGTATATTTACTCTCCCAGTGTTTCCACTGTATTTGCTCTCCCAGTGTTCCAATGTATTTAAACAGTCCCAGTGTTTACAGCAATTACTCTCTCCCAGTGTTCACAATGTGTTAACACTTGCAGTTTGCCCAGTGCATTTACTCTCTGTGCTCCAAGTGTATTTAACCTCCCAGTGTTCCATGTGTATTTACTCACCCAGCGCCCCCAGTATATTTACTCTCTCGTTGTTTCCAGTGTATGTACTCACCCAGTGTTCACATGTATTGATTCTCCCAGTGTTCCCATTCTATTTCCTCTCCCTGTTATCTCAGTGTGTTTACTCTCTCCCAGTTTTAGCAATGTATTTACTCTCACAGTTTTCCCAGTGTGTTTACTCTCACAGCGTTCCCAGTGTATGTACTCTCTCAGCGTTCCCAGTATATTTATTCTCCCAATGTTCCCAGTCATTTACTCTCCTAGTGTTCCAAGTGTATTTCTCTCTTCCAGTGTTCCCAGTGTATTAACCCTCCCAGTGTTCCCAGTTTACTTACTTTCCCAGTGTTCCCAGTGCATTTACATTCTCCCAGTGTTCCACGTGTATTTACTCTCCCTGTGTGTCCAGTGTATTTACTCTCACAGTGTTCCCAGTGTATTTACGCTCTCCCAGTGTTCGCAATATATTTACTTTGGCAGATTTCTCACTGCATTTACTCTCCTAGTTTTCGCTGTGTTCCCGGTGTATTTACTCTCTCAGTATTCCCAGTGCATTTACTCTCTTCCAGTGTTCCCAGTATATTTCGTCTTCCTGCGTCCCCAGTGTATTTCCTTTCTCCCAGTGTCCCCTGTCTATTTACTCTCCAAGTGGACCACGCGTATTTACTCTATCAGTGTTCCCAGTGCATTTACTCTCCCAGTGTCTCCGCTGTATTTGCTCTCCCAGTGTTCCAATGTATTTAAACTGTCCCAGTGTTTACAGCAATTACTCTCCACAGTGATCCCAGTGTGTTTACACTTGCAGTTTTCCCAGTGCATTTACTCTCTATGCTCCAAGTGTATTTTAAACTCCCAGTGTTGCATGCGTATTTACGCATCCAGCGTCCCCAGTAAATTTACTCTCTCGTTGTTTCCAGTGTATTTAGTCACACAGTATTCACGTGTATTTATTCTCCCAGTGTTTCCAGTGTATTTCCTCTCCCTGTTATCTCAGTGTGTTTACTCTCTCCCAGTTTTAGCAATGTATTTACTTTCGCAGTTTTCCCAGTGTGTTTACTCTCACAGCGTTCCCAGTGTATGTACTCTCTCAGCGTTCACAGTATATTTATTCTCCCAATGTTCCCAGTTATTTACTCTCCCAGTGTTCCAAGTGTATTTTCTCTCTTCCAGTGTTCCCAGTCTATTAACCCTCCCAGTGTTCCCAGTTTACTTACTCTCCCAGTGTTCCCAGTGCATTTAATTTCTCCCAGTGTATTTATTCTCTCTCCATCTTCGCAGCGTGATTACTCTCACAACGTCCCCGGTATATTTACTCTCCCAATGTTTCCAGTTTATTAACCCCCCCAGTGTTCCCACTGTATTTATTATCTCCCAATGTTCCCAGTGTATTTGCTCTCTCGCAGTGTTCCCAGTGTGTTTGCTTTCTTGAAGTGTTCCAAGTTTATTTACTTACCCAGTGTTCGCAGTCTTTTTACTCTCACAACGTTCCCAGTGTATTTACTCTTTCAGTGTTCCCAGTGTATTACTCTCCCAGTGTTTCCACTGTATTTGCTCTCCCAGTGTTCAAATGTATTTAAACAGTCCCAGTATTTACAGCAATTACTCTCTCCCAGTGTTCCCAATGTGTTAACATTTGCAGTTTGCCCAGTGCATTTACTCTCTGTGTTCCAAGTGTATTTAACCTCCCAGTGTTCCATGTGTATTTACTCACCCAGCGCCCCCAGTATATTTACTCTCTCGTTGTTTCCAGTGTTTGTCCTCACCCAGTGTTCACATGTATTGATTCTCCCAGTGTTCCCATTGTATTTCCTCTCCCTGTTATCTCAGTGTGTTTACTCTCTCCCAGTTTTAGCAATGTATTTACTCTCACAGTTTTCCCAGTGTGTTTACTCTCCCACTCTGCCCAGCGTATTTATTCTGCCCGTGCTCCCAGTGCATTTATTCTCCCAGTGTTTCGATGTGTTTACTCTCTCACAGTGTCCCAGTGTATTTACACTGTCTCAGAGTTTACAGCAACTTTACACTCTCCCAACGTTCCCAGTGTGTCTATTCTTGAAGTTGCCCCAGTGGATTTACTCTCTCAGTGTACCCAGTCTATTTAGTCGCCCAGTGTCCACGTGCATTTGCTCTCCCAGTGTTCCAAATGTATTTACTCTCCCAACGTCCCCAGTGTCGCTACTCTCCCAGTGTTCGCTGTGCCTTTACTGCTCCAGTGTTCCCAGTGTATTTACTCTCCTAGTTTTCCCAGTAAGTTCATTCTCCCACGTTCCCAGTCTGCTAACTGTGCCAGTTGTCCCAGAGTAGTTATTCTGTCAGTGTTCTCAGTGTATTTACTCTCACAGTGTTCCCAGTGTATTTATTCTCTCTTCATCTTCGCAGCGTATTTACTCTCACAATGTTCCGAGTGTATTTACTCTCCCAATGTTTCCAGTGAATTTAGTCTCCCAGTGTTCATGTGTATTTATTCCCCCAGTGTTTCCAGTGTATTTGCTCACCCAGTGTTCCCACTGTATTTATTCTCTCCCAATGTTCCCAGTGTATTTGCTCTCTCGCAGTGTTCCCAGTGTGTTTGCTTTCTTGAAGTGTTCCTAGTTTATTTACTCACCCAGTGTTCGCAGTCTTTTTACTCTCACAACGTTCCCAGTGTATTTACTCTTTCAGTGTCCCCAGTGTATTTACTCTCCCAGTGTCTCCACTGTATTTGCTCTCCCAGTGTTCCAATGTATTTAAACAGTCCCAGTGTTTACAGAAATTACTCTCTCCAAGTGTTCCCAATGTGTTAACACTTGCAGTTTGCCCAGTGCATTTACTCTCTGTGTTCCAAGTGTATTTAACCTCCCAGTGTTCCATGTGTATTTACTCACCCAGCGCCCCCAGTATATTTACTCTCTCGTTGTTTCCAGTGTATGTACTCACCCAGTGTTCACATGTATTTATTCTCCCAGTGTTCGCATTGTATTTCCTCTCCCTGTTATCTCAGTGTGTTTACTCTCTCCCAGTTTTAGCAATGTATTTACTCTCACAGTTTTCCCAGTGTGTTTACTCTCACAGCGTTCCCAGTGTATGTACTCTCTCAGCGTTCCCAGTATGTTTATTCTCCCAATGTTCCCAGTCATTTATTCTCCCAGTATTCCAAGTGTATTTCTCTCTTCCAGTGTTCCCAGTCTTTTAACACTCCCAGTGTTCCCAGTTTACTTACTTTCCCAGAGTTCCCAGTGCATTTACATTCTCCCAGTGTTCCACGTGTATTTACTCTCCCATTGTTCCCAGTTTATTTACGCTCCCAGTGTTCCCAATGTGTTTACATTTCCAGTGTTCTCAGTGCATTTACTCTCTCAATGTTCCCAGTGTATTTATGCTCACCCGGTGTTCGCAATGTATTTGCTCTCGCAGTGTTCCCAATGTCTGTACTCTCCCAGCGTTCCTAGGGCATTTACTCTCACAGTGTTTCCAGTGTGCTTACTCTCCCAGTTTCGCGAGTGTACTTACTCTCTCCCAGTGTTCGCAGTGTATTTCCACTCCTTGCGTTCTCAGTGTATTTATTCTCTTCCAGGGTTCCCAGTCTATTTACTCTCTCAGTGTTCGCAGTGTACTTACTCTCCCAGCGTTGCCAATGTATTTATTCTCCCAGTGTTCCTTGTGCATTTACTATTTCCTAGTGTTCCCTGTGTATTTACTCTCCCACTGTTTCCAGTTTATCTATGCTCCCAGTGTTCTCAAAGTATTTAGTCTCCCAGTGTTCCCAGTGAATTTACGCTCCCAGTTTTCCTAATGGTTTACACTCTCAGTGTTCACAGTTTATTTACGCTCCCAGTGTTCCCAGTGTAGTTACTGTTCGTGTTCCCAGTTTATTTACTAACTCCCAGTGTTCCCAGTATGTTTATTTTCCTGTGTTCCCAGTGTATTTACTCTGCTAGTATTCTCAGTGTATTTACTCTTCCAATGGTCCCAGTGCATTTATTCACCCACCGTTTCCATGAGTATTTACTCTTCCCCAATGCTCCCTGTGTATGTAGACCCCCAGTGTTCCCAGTTTATTTTCTCTCCTTGCGTTCCCAGTGCATTTACTCTCTTCCAGTATTCCCAGTCCATTTATTCTATCAGTTTTCGCAGTTTATTTACTCTCCCAGTTTTCCCATTGCAATTACTATCTCCCAGTGTCTCCAGTGTATTTACTCTCCCAGTGTTCCCACTTTAATTACGCTCCCAGTGTTCTCAATGTATTTAATCTCCTAATGTTCCCAGTGAATTTACGCTCACGGTTTTCACAATGGATTTACACTCCGAGCGTTCACAGTTCATTTACTCTCCCAGTTTTCCCAGTATGTTTATTCTCCCGTGTTCCCAGTGTATATACTCTGCCAGTGTTCTCAGTGTATTACTCTCCCAATGTGCCAAGTGTATTTATTCACCCGATGTTCCCATGTGCATTTACTCCTCCGCAATGCTCCCAGTGCATGTGCTCTGCCAGTGTTCCCAGTGTATTTTCTCTCGCCCTGTTCCCAGTGCATTTACTCTCCCAGTGATCCCGTGTATTTACTCTTCACGTTTTGCCAGTATTTTTATTCTCCCAGTATTCCCAGTGTATTTAATCTCTCCCAGTGTATTTACTCTCGCAGTATTCCCAGTATATTTACTCTCTCGTTGTTCCCAGTGTATTTACTATCTCTACGTGTTCCCGGCGTATTTACTCTCCCAATGCTCCCAGTGTATTTACTCTCCCAGTGTTTACAGTCTATTTACTCTCTCCCAGTGTGCCCAGTCTATTTACTCTCTCAGTTGCCCCAGTGCATTTCCTATCTCCCAGTGTTCCCAGTCTATTTACTCTCTCAGTTTTCCCAGTTTATTTACTCTCCCAGTGTTCCCAATTTATTTACTCTCCCAGTGTCCCCAGTGTAGTTACTCGCCCAGTGTTCCAAGTTTATTTACGCTCCCAGTGTTCTCAATGGATTTACACTCCGAGCGTTCACAGTTCATTTACTCTCCCAGTGTTCCCAGTGTAGTTGTTGTTCGTGTTCCCAGTGCATTGACTAACTCCCAGTGTTCCCAGTATGTTTATCCTCCCGTACTCCCAGTGTATATATTCTGCCAGTATTCTCAGTGTATTACTCTCTCAGTGTGCCCAGTGTATTTATTCACCCAATGTTCCCATGTCCATTTACTATTCCGCAATGCTCCCAGTGCATGTGTTCTGCCAGTGTTCCCAGTATATTTTCTCGCCCTGTTCCCAGTGCATTTACTCTCTCCATGTGTTCCCAGTGCATCTACTCTCCAAGTAATCCCGTGTATTCACTCACCCAGTTTTGCCAGTATTTTTATTCTCCCAGTATTCACAGTGTATTAAATCTCTCATGGTGTATTTACTTTAGCAGTATTCTCAGTGTGTTTACTCTCTCGTTGTTCCCAGTGTATTTACTCTCCCACTTGTCCCAGTGTATTTACTCTCCCCCAGTGTGCCCAGTCTATTTAGTCTCTCAGTTTTCCCAGTTTATTTAGTCTCCCAGTGTTCCCAATGTATTTACTCTCCCAGTTTTACCATTGCATTGACTATCTCCCAGTATCCCCAGTGTATTTACTGTCCCAGTGTTCCTCGTTTATTTACGCTCCCAGTGTTGTCAATGGCTTTAATCTCCTAGTGTTCCCAGTGAATTTACGCTCCCGGTTTTCACAATGGATTTACACTCCGAGCGTTCAGAGTTCATTTACTCTCCCAGTGTTCCCAGTGTAGTTGTTGTTCGTGTTCCCAGTGTATTGACTAACTCCCAGTGTTCCAAGTATGTTTTTTCTCCCGTACTCCCAGTGTATATATTCTGCCAGTATTTTCAGTGTGTTACTCTCCCAGTGTGCCCAGTGTATTTATTCACCCAATGTTGCCATGTCCATTTATTCTTCCGCAATGCTCCCAGTGCATGTGTTCTGCCAGTGTTCCCAGTATATTTTCTCGCCCCGTTCCCAGTGCATTTGCTCTCTCCGTGTGTTCCCAGTGCATTTATTCTCCCAGTGATCCCGTGTATTTACTCACCCAGTTTTGCCAGTATTTTTATTCTCCCAGTATTCCCAGTGTATTAAATCTATCGTGCTGCATATACTTTCGCAGTATTCTCAGTGTATTTACTCTCTCGTTGTTCCCAGTGTATTTACTATCTCTACGTGTTCCCAGCGTATTTACTCTCCCAATGCTCTCCGTGTTTCCAGTGTATTTACTCTCTCCCAGTGTTCCCAGTCTATTTACTGTCTCAGTTTTCCCAGTGCATTTCCTATCTCCCAGTGTTCCCAGTGTATTTACGCTCCTAGTGTTCTCAATGTATTTAGTGTCACAGTGTTCCCAGTGAATGTACGCTCCCAGTTTTCCCAATGACTTTACATTCCCAGTGTTCATAGTTTATTTACTCTCCCAGTGTCCTCAGTGTAGTTACTGTTCGTGTTCCTAATGTATTTACGCTCCCAGTTTTCCCAATGACTTTACACTCCCAGTGTTCACAGTTTATTTACTCTCCCAGTGTCCTCAGTGTAGTTACTGTTCGTGTTCCTAGTGTATTTACTAACTCCCAGTGTTTCCAGTATGTTTATTCTCCCGTGTTCCCAGTGTAATTACTCTGCCAGTGTTCTCAGTGTATTTACTCTCCCAGTGTTCCCAGTGCATGTATTCACCCAATGGTCCCATGTTTATTTACTCTTCCCCAACGCTCGCAGTGTATGTACTCCCCCAGTGTTCCCAGTGTATTTGCTCCAACCCTGTTCCCAGTGCATTTACTCTCTACCAGTGCTCCCAGTGTATTTACGATCTCAGTGCTCCCGTGTATTTACTCAGCCAGTGTTGCTATCTATTTATTATCCCAGAATTCCCAGTGCAGATAATTTCTAAAAGTGTATTTACTCTTGCAGTATTCCCAGTGTATTTACTGTCTCCTTGTTCCCAGTGTATTTACTATCTCTCCGTGTTCGCAGCATATTTACTCTCCCAATGTTCCCACTGTATTTACTCTCACGGTGTTTCCGGTGTTTTTACACTTCCAGTGTTCGCGTGTGTTTAAACGACCAGTGTTCCCAGTGTATTTATTCTGCCGTGTTCCCAGTGTATTTATTCTTCCAGTGTTCCCAGTGTATTTATTTTCCGGGTTCCCAGTGCATTTCCCCCCTTTCCGTGTTCCCAGTGTACTTAATCTCCTAGTGTTCCCAGTGTATTTACTCTCCCACTGATCGCAGTATATTTATTCTCCCAGTGTTCCAAGTGTATTTATTCTCTTGGAGTGTTCCCCGGGTGTATTCTCTTGCAGTGTTCCCAGTGCATTGAATCTCGCACAGATCCCAGTGTATTTTCTCCATCTCCATGTTCCTAGTGTATTTACTCTCCCAGTGTTCAAGGTATATTTACTCACCCAGTGTTCCCGGTGCATTTACTCTCCCATTGTTCCCAGTCTATGTAATCTTCCAGTGTTCCCAGTGTACGTGCTGTCTCAAAATGTTCCCAGGGAATTTACACTCCCAGTGTGTCCAGTGCATTTATTCTCCCAGTGTTCCCAGTGTATTTACTCTCGCAGTGTTCCCAGTCTATTTACTCTCCCAGTGTTCTCGTATTTTATTCTCCAATTACTCCCAGTATGTTTACTCTCTCTCGGTGTTTCCACTGTATGCACTCTCTCAGTGTTCCCAGTCTATTTACTCTCCCTGTGTTCCCAGTGCATCTGGTCTCTCAGTGTTCATAGTGTATTAACTTTCCCATTGTTCCCAATGAATTTAATCTCTCAGTTTTCCCACTGTATTTACTGTCTCCCGGTGTCCCCAGTACATTTACTCTTTCCCAGTCTGCCCAATGTGTTTGCTCTCTCCCAGTGTCCGCAGTCTATTTGTTCTCATTATGTTCCCACTGCGTTTACTCACTGAGAGCTCCCAAATGTACTTACTCTCTCCGACTGTTCCCAGTGTATTTACTCTCCCAGTGTTCCCAGTGTAATTACTCTCCCATTGCCCCCGTGTTTTTATTCTTGCAGTGTTCCCCGTGTTTTTAATCTGTTAATGTTCCAGTGTTTTTATTCTCCCAGTATTCGCAGCGTATTTACAATCTCCCTGTGTTCCGAGAAAGTTTACTCTCGCCCAGTGTTCCCAGTGTGTTTACTCTTGCACTTTTACCAGTGTATGTACTCTTTCAGTGATACCAGTTTATTTAATCTTCCTATGTTCCAGGTGTATTTACTCTCACGTTGATCGCAATGTATTTACTCTCCCAATGGTCCACGTGTATTTCCTCTCACGTTATTCCCAATGTATTTAATATCCCAGTGTTCCCATTGAATTTACTTTCCCAGCGTTCCGAGTAAATTTACTCTCTCCCAGTCTTCCCAGTGTGTTTACTCTCCCAATGTTCGCAGTGTATTTACTCTCCCATTGTTCCCAGGGAATGTCCTCTCTCTCAGTGTTCCACGGTATTTACTCTCCAAGTGTTCCTAGTGTATTTACGCTCCTGGTGTTCCCAGTGTGTGTACTGTCCCAGTGTTCCCAGTGTATTTACTCTCGCAGAGTTCCTAGTCTATTTACTCTCCCAGTGTTCTCGTGTTCTTTTCTCCCAGTACTCCCAGTGTGTTTACTCTCTCCCGGTGTTCCCATTGTATGTACTCTCTCAGTGTTCCCAGTGTGTTTACTCTCCCAGTGTTCCCAGTGCATCTGGGCACTCAGTGTTCCCAGTATATTAACTCTCTCCCGGTGTCCACAGTACGTTTACACATTCCCAGTATTCCCAGTGTTTTTACTCTCTCACAGTGTTCCCCGTCTATTTATTCTCATTGTGTTCCTCCTGCATTTACTCACCCAGTGTTCCCAAATGTATTTACTCTCTCCCAGTGTTCCCAGTGTATTTACTCAACCAGTGTTCCCAGTGTATTTATCCTCCCGGTGTTCCCGTGTTTTTATTCTCCCAGTGTTCCCAGTGGTTTTACTCTCCAAGTGTTCCTAGTGTATTTACGCTCCTGGTGTTCCCAGTGTGTGTACTGTCCCAGTGTTTCCAGTGTATTTACTCTCGCAGATATCCCAGTCTATTTACTCTCCCAGTGTTCTCGCGTTTTATTCTCCCAGTACTCCCAGTGTGTTTACTCTCTCCCGGTGTTCCCAGTGTATGTACTCTATCAAGGTTCCAAGTGTATTTACTTTCCCAGTGTTCCCAGTGCATCTGGTCTCTCAGTGTTCCCAGTGTATTAACTCTCAGTGTTCCCAGTGAATTTAATCTCTCAGTTTTCCCAGTGTAATTGCTGTCTCCCGGTGTCCCCAGTACGTTTACTCTTTTCCAGTGTTCCCAGTGTGTTTACTCTCTCCCAGTGTCCCCAATCTATTTATTCTCATTGTGTTCCCACTGCATTTACTCACCGAGTGCTCCCAAATGTACTTACTCTCTCCCAGTGTTCTCAGTGTATTTACTCTCCCAGAGTTCCAAGAGTGGTTACTCTCCCAGTGTTCGCAGTGTATTTATTCTCCCAGTGTTCACGTGCCTTTATTCTTCCAGTGTTCCCCGTGTTTCTACTCTCATAGTGTTCCGGTGTTTTTATTCTCCCAGTAATCCCAGCATCTTTATTCTCCAAGTCTTCCCAGTGTGTTTACTCTCACAGTGTTTCCGGTGTTTTTACACTTCCAGTGTTCGCGTGCGTTTAAACTCCCAGTGTTCCCAGTGTATATACGCTGTCGTGTTCCCGATGTATTTACTCTTCCAGTGTTCCCAGTGTATTTATTCTCTGGGTTCCCAGTGCATTTCGTCCCTTTCCGTGTTCCCAGTATACTTACTCTCTTAGTGTTCCCAGTGTATTTACTCTCCCACTGATCGCAGTATATTTATTCTCCCAGTGTTCCAAGTGTATTTATTCCCTTGCAGTGTTCCCAGTGTATTTAATCTCGCACAGATCCCAGTGTATTTTCTCCATCTCCATGTTCCTAGTGTATTTACTCTCCCAGTGTTCCAGGTGTATTTACTCACCCAGTGTTCCCGGTGCATTTACTCTCCCATTGTTCCCAGTTTATTTAATCTTCCAGTGTTCCCAGTGTACTTGCTGTCTCAACGTGTTCCCAGGGCATTTACACTTCCAGTGTGTCCAGTGCATTTATTCTCCCAGTGTTCCCAGTGTATTTACTCTCGCAGAGTTCCCAGTCTATTTACTCTCCCGGTGTTCTCGTGTTTTATTCTCCCAGTACTCCCAGTGTGTTTACTCTTCCCGATGTTCCCATTGTATGTACTCTCTCAGTGTTCCCAGTGTGTTTACATTCCCAGTGTTCCCAGTGCATCTGGTCTCTCAGTGTTCCCAGTGTATTAACTCTCAGTGTTCCAAGTGAATTTAATCTCTCAGTTTTGCAGTGTATTTGCTGTCTCCCGGTGTCCCCAGTACGTTTACTCTTTTCCAGTGTTCCCAGTGTGTTTACTCTCTCCCAGTGTCCCCAATCTATTTATTCTCATTGTGTTCCCACTGCATTTACTCACCGAGTGCTCCCAAATGTACTTACTCTCTCCCAGTGTTCTCAGTGTATTTACTCTCCCAGAGTTCCAAGAGTGGTTACTCTCCCAGTGTTCGCAGTGTATTTATTCTCCCAGTGTTCACGTGCCTTTATTCTTCCAGTGTTCCCCGTGTTTCTACTCTCATAGTGTCCCGGTGTTTTTATTCTCCCAGTAATCCCAGCATCTTTATTCTCCAAGTCTTCCCAGTGTGGTTACTCTCACAGTATTTCCGGTGTTTTTACACTTCCAGTGTTCGCGTGCGTTTAAACTCCCAGTGTTCCCAGTGTATTTACTCTGTCGTGTTCCCGATGTATTTACTCTTCCAGTGTTCCCAGTGTATTTATTCTCTGGGTTCCCAGTGCATTTTCTCCCTTTCCGTGTTCCCAGTATACTTACTCTCTTAGTGTTCCCAGTGTATTTACTCTCCCACTGATCGCAGTATATTTATTCTCCCAATGTTCCAAGTGTATTTATTCCCTTGCAGTGTTCCCAGTGTATTTAATCTCGCACAGATCCCAGTGTATTTTCTCCATCTCCATGTTCCTAGTGTATTTACTCTCCCAGTGTTCCAGGTGTATTTACTCACCCAGTGTTCCCGGTGCATTTACTCTCCCATTGTTCCCAGTTTATTTAATCTTCCAGTGTTCCCAGTGTACTTGCTGTCTCAAAGTGTTCCCAGGGCATTTACACTTCCAGTGTGTCCAGTGCATTTATTCTCCCAGTGTTCCCAGTGTATTTACTCTCGCAGAGTTCCCAGTCTATTTACTCTCCCGGTGTTCTCGTGTTTTATTCTCCCAGTACTCCCAGTGTGTTTACTCTCTCCCGATGTTCCCATTGTATGTACTCCCTCAGTGTTCCCAGTGTGTTTACTCTCCCAGTGTTCCCAGTGCATCTGGGCACTCAGTGTTCCCAGTATATAAACTCTCTCCCGGTGTCCACAGTGCGTTTACACATTCCCAGTATTCCCAGTTTGTTTACTCTCTCACAGTGTTCCCCGTCTATTTATTCTCATTGTGTTCCTCCTGCATTTACTCACCCAGTGTTCCTAAATGTATTTACTCTCTCACAGTGTTCCCAGTGTACTTACTCAACCAGTGTTCCCAGTGTATTTACCCTCCCGGTGTTCCCGTGTTTTTATTCTCCCAGTGTTCCCAGTGTTTTTACTCTCCAAGTGTTCCTAGTGTATTTACGCTCCTGGTGTTCCCAGTGTGTGTACTGTCCCAGTGTTTCCAGCGTATTTACTCTCGCAGATATCCCAGTCTATTTACTCTCCCAGTGTTCTCGCGTTTTATTCTCCCAGTACTCCCAGTGTGTTTACTCTCTCCCGGTGTTCCCAGTGTATGTACTCTATCAAGGTTCCAAGTGTATTTACTTTCCCAGTGTTCCCAGTGCATCTGGTCTCTCAGTGTTCCCAGTGTATTTACTCTCCCAGAGTTCCCAGTGTGTTTACCATCCCAGTGTTCCCAGTGCATCTGGTCTCTCAGTTTTCCCAGTATATTTACTGTCTCCCGGTGTCCCCAGTACGTTTACACATTCCCAGTATTCCCAGTTTGTTTACTCTCTCACAATGTTCCCCGTCTATTTATTCTCATTGTGTTCCTCCTGCATTTACTCACCCAGTGTTCCCAAATGCATTTACTCTCTCACAGTGTTCCCAGTGTATTTACTCAACCAGTGTTCCCAGTGTATTTACCCTCCCGGTGTTCCCGTGTTTTTATTCTCCCAGTGTTCCCAGTGGTTTTACTCTCCAAGTGTTCCTAGTGTATTTACGCTCCTGGTGTTCCCAGTGTGTGTACTGTCCCAGTGTTTCCAGTGCATTTACTCTCGCAGATATCCCAGTCTATTTACTCTCCCAGTGTTCTCGCGTTTTATTCTCCCAGTACCCCCAATGTGTTTACTCTCTCCTGGTGTTCCCAGTGTATGTACTCTATCAGTGTTCCCAGTGTATTAACTCCCAGTGTTCCCAGTGAATTTAATCTCTCAGTTTTCCCTCTGTATTTACTGTATCCCGGTGTCCCCAGTACATTTACTCTTTCCCAGTGTTCCCAATGTGTTTACTCTCTCCCAGTGCCCCCAGTCTATTTGTTCGCATTGTGTTCCCACTGCGTTTACTCACCGAGTGCTCCCAAATGTACTTACTCTCTCCGACTGTTCCCAGTGTATTTACTCTCCCAGAGTTCCCAGTGTATTTACTCTCCCAGTGTTCCCAGTGTAATTACTCTCCCAATGCCCCCGTGCTTTTATTCTTGCAGTGTTCCCCGTGTTTTTACTCTAATAATGTACCAGTGTTTGTATTCTCCCAGTATTCCCAGCGTATTTACTATCTACCAGTGTTCCGTGAAAGTTTTCTCTCGCCCAGTGTTCCCAGTGTGTTTACTCTTGCAGTTTTACTAGTGTATTTACTCTCTCAGTGATACCAGTTTATTTAATCTTTCAATGTTCCAGGTGTAGTTACTCTCACGTTGATCCCAATGTATTTGCTCTCCCAATGGTCCACGTGTATTTTCTCTCACGTTATTCCCAATGCATTTAATATCCCAGTGTTCCAATTGAATTTACTTTCCCAGCGTTCCGAGTAAATTTACTCTCTCCCAATGTTCGCAGTGTATTTACTCTCCCATTGTTCCCAGGGAATGTATTCTCTCTCAGTGTTCCCAGGGCATTTACTCTCCAAGTGTTCCAAGTGTATTTACGCCCCTGGTGTTCCCAGTGTGTATACTGTCCCAGTGTTCCCAGTGTATTTACTCTCGCAGAGTTCCCAGTCTATTTACTCTCCCAGTGTTCTCGTGTTTTATTCTACCAGTACTCCCAGTGTGTTTACTCTCTCCCGGTGTTCCCATTGTATGTACTCTCTCAGTGTTCCCAGTGTATTTACTCTCCCAGTGTTCCCAGTGCATCTGGTCACTCAGTTTTCCCAGTATATTTACTCTCTCCCGGTGTCCCCAGTACGTTACACATTCCCAGTATTCCCAGTTTGTTTACTCTCTCACAGTGTTCCCCGTCTATTTATTCTCATTGTGTTCCTCCTGCATTTACTCACCCAGTGTTCCCAAATGTATTTACTCTCTCCCAGTGTTCCCAGTGTATTTACTCAACCAGTGTTCCCAGTGTATTTACCCTCCCGGTGTTCCCGTGTTTTTATTCTCCCAGTGTTCCCAGTGTTTTTACTCTCCAAGTGTTCCCAGTGTATTTACGCTCCTGGTGTTCCCAGTGTGTGTACTGTCCCAATGTTTCCAGTGTATTTACTCTCGCAGATATCCCAGTCTATTTACTCTCCCAGTGTTCTCGCGTTTTATTCTACCAGTACTCCCAGTGTGTTTACTCTCTCCCGGTGTTCCCAGTGTATGCACTCTATCAAGGTTCCAAGTGTATTTACTTTCCCAGTGTTCCCAGTGCATCTGGTCTCTCAGTGTCCCCAGTGTATTAACTCTCAGTGTTCCCAGTGAATTTAATCTCTCAGTTTTCCCAGTGTATTTGCTGAATTCCGGTGTCCCCAGTACGTTTACTCTTTTCCACTAGTTCCCAGTGTGTTTAATCTCTCCCAGTGTCACCTATCTATTTATTCTCATTGTGTTCCCACTGCATTTACTCACCGAGTGCTCCCAAATGTACTTACTCTCTCCCAGTGTTCCCAGTGTATTTACTCCTCCAGTGTTCACGTGCCTTTATTCTTCCAGTGTTCCCCGTGTTTCTACTCTCATAGTGTTCCGGTGTTTTTATTCTCCCAGTAATCCCAGCATATTTATTCTCCCAGTGTTCCCAGTGTGTTTACTCTCACAGTGTGTCCGGTGTTTTTACACTTCCAGTGTTCACGTGCGTTTAAACTCCCAGTGTTCCCAGTGCATTTACTCTGCCGTGTTCCCAGTGTATTTATTCTTCCAGTGTCCCCAGTGTATTTATTCTCTGGGTTCCCAGTGCATTTCCTCCCTTTGCGTGTTCCCAGTGTACTTACTCCCCCACTGATCGCAGTATATGTATTCTCCCAGTTTTCCAAGTGTATTTATTCCCTTGCAGTGTTCCCAGTGTATTTAATCTCGCACAGATCCCAGTGTATTTTCTCCATCTCCATGTTCCTAGTGCATTTACTCTCCCAGTGTTCCAGGTGTATTTACTCACCCAGTGTTCCCGGTGCATTTACTCTCCCATTGTTCCCAGTTTATTTAAACTTCCAGTGTTCCCAGTGTACTTGCTGTCTCAAAGTGTTCGCAGGGCATTTACACTTCCAGTGTGTCCAGTGCATTTATTCTCCCAATGTTCCCAGTGTATTTACTCTCGCAGTGTTCTCGTATTTTATTCTCCAATTACTCCCAGTATGTTTACTCTCTCTCGGTGTTTCCACTGTATGCACTCTCTCAGTGTTCCCAGTCTATTTACTCTCCCAGTGTTCCCAGTGTATCTGTTCGCTCAGTGTTACCAGTGTATTTACTCTCCCACTGTTCCCAGTGTATTTACTCTCCCAGTGTACCCAGTGGATTTACTCCCCCAGTGTTCCCAGTGTATTCACTCTCCCAGTGTTCCCACTTTATTTACGCTCCCAGTGTTCCCAATGTATTTATTCTTCCAGAGTTCCCAGTGCACTTATTATCTTCCAGTTTTCCCACTGTATTTACTCGCCCAGTGTACCCAGTGTGTTTACTGTTCCAATGCTTGCATCGTATTTACTCTGCCAGTACTCCCAGTATATTTACGCTCCCAGTGTTCCCAATGTATTTGCTCTCCCAGTGTTCCCAGTGAATTTACTTACCCAGTGTACCCAGTTTTTTACTGCTCCAGTGCTTTCATTGTACTTACTATGCCAGTGCTCCTAATCATATTTACACTCGCAGTGTTAACAGCATATTTACTCTCTCCCAGTGTTCCGGTGTTATTGCTTGCTGAGGTCCCAGTGTATTAACTCTCCATTTGTTCGAGTGCATTTAATCGGTCTGTTGTTCCTAGTGTATTTACACTTCCAGTGTTCCAAGTGTATTTATTCTCTCGCAGTTTTCCCAGTGTATATTCGCTCGCAGTGTCCCAGTGTATTTTCTCTCGCAGTGTTCCCAGTGTATTTACTCTTCCAGTGTTCCCAGTATAGTTACTCTCCCAGTGTTCCCGAGTTTTTATTCTCCCAGTATTCCCAGTGTGTTTACCCTCCGAGTGTCCAATGTGTATTTAATCTCTCCCATTGTTCGAAGTATATTTACTCTCACAGTGTTCCCAGACTATTTACACTCCCTGTGCTTGGAGGATTATTTACTCTCTCCCAGTGTTGCCAGTATATTTTGTCTCGCAGTTTTCCCCATGCAATTACTCTCTCCCAATGTTCACAGTTTATTTACTCTCCCAGTGTTCACAGTGCAGTTCCTTTCTCCCAGTGTTCCCTGTGTATTTACTCTCCCACTGTTCCCAGTGTATTTACTCTCCCAGTGTTCCTAGTGTATCTGGTCTCTCAGTGTTCCCAGTGCATTTACTCTCCCGTTGTTCCCAGTGTATTTACTCCCTCCCAGTTTTCCCAGTGTATTTACTTTCCTGTGTTCCCAGTGTATTTACTCTCCCAGTTTCACCAGTGCATTTCGTCTGTCCCACTGTTCCAGTTGTATTTACAATCCGAGTGTTCCCAATGCATTTTCTCTCTCACAGAGTTCCCAGTGTATTTACTCTCCCAGTGCTGGCCGTGCATTTAATCACCCAGTGTTTCCAAATATATTTACTCTCTCCCAATGTTCCCAGTGTATTTACATGTCCAATGGTCCCGTATGTTTATTCTCCCAGTGTTCCCAGTGTATTTACCCTCCTAGTGCTCCTAGTGTATTTACTTTCCCAGTGTTCCCAAATTCAGTTACTCTCTCAGAGTGCCCCCAGTGTATGTATTCTCCCAGTGTTCCCAGTGTATTTGCACTCCCAGTGTTCCGTGTTTTTATTTTCCCAGTGTTGCCAGAGTATTTACTCCCCCAGGTTTATCAGTTTATTTACTCGTCCAGTGTTCCCAGTATATTTACTGTCTCCCAGTGTCCCCAGTAGGTTTACTCTTTCCCAGTGTTCCCAATGTGTTTACCCTCTCCCAGTGTTCCCCGTGTATTTACTCTCCCAGTGTTCACTGTGTGTTTACTCTTCCAGTGTCAGCTGAGAATTTACTATCTCCCAGTGTTCACAGTACGTTTACTCTCTCCCAGTGTTCACAATGTGTTTACTCTCCCAGTGTTCTCATCGTATTTAATCTCCCATTGTTCCCAGAGTATTTACTCTCTCTCAGTTTGCACAGGGTATTTACACTCCCAATGTTCTCAAGGGTATTTGCTCTTGTCCAATGTTCCCAGTGTGTCTACTCTCCCAGTTTTCCCAGTAAGTTTTCTCTCTCGCAGTGTTCCCACTGTATATGCTCTCCCAGTATTCACAGTGTATTTACTCTCCCTATATTCCCAGTGTATTTACTCTGCCAGTGTTCCCAGTGCATTTACTATCCAAGTGCCCCGAGTGCATTTACTCTCTCCAAGAGTTTCCAGTTTACTTACTCTCTCCCAATTTTCCCAACCTATTTACTCTCACAGCGTACCCAGCGTATTTATTGTTCCAGTGCTTACATCGTTATTACAATCCCAGTGTTCCAAGTGTATTTACTCTCCCGGTGTTCCCAATGTATTTGCTCTCCCAGTGTTCCCAGTCTATTTACTATTCCAGCATTCCAAGTGTATTTACTCTCTCCCTTTCTTCTCAGGTTATTTACTCTCAAAGTGTTCGCAGTGCATTTACTATCTTGCAGTGTTCCCAGTAAGTTTATTCGCCCAGTGATCCCATTGTGGTTACTTTCCAAGTGTTCCCAGCGTATTTAATGAACGAGTGTTCCCAGTCTATTTACACTCTCTCAGTTTTCCCAGTGTATTTACTCTCGCAGTGTTCCCAGTGTATTTATTCTGCCAGTGTTCGCAGTGAATTTACTCTCTCAGTTTTCCCAGTGTATTTACTCTCCCATTGTGCCCAGTGTATTTAATCTGTCCCAGTGTTCCCAGTGTATTTACACTCCTTGTGTTCACAGTGGATTTTCTATCCAAGTGATACAGTCCGAGTGTTCCCAATGCAATTAAACTCTCCCAGATTTCCCAGTGCACTTACTCTCTCCCAGTGTTCCCAGTTTATGTACTCACACAGTGTTCCCAGTGCATGTATTCTGCCTCACTGTTCCAAGTGTATGTATTCTCTGTCACTGTTCCCAGTCTATTTTCTCTCCCAGTGTTCCCAGTGTATTTGCTCACCCAGTGTTCCCAGTGTAATTATTCTCCCAGTGTCCCCAGTGTATTTACTCTTCCAGTCTTCGCAGTGTAATTACTTTCTCCAAGTGTCCCCAGTAAGTTTACTGTGTCCCCGTGTTCCCAGCGGGTTTACTCCTCCCAGTGTTCTCAGTTTATTTACACCCACTGCGTTCCCAGTGCATTTACTCACCAAGTGTTCCCAAATGTATTTACTCTCTCCCATGGTTCACCGTGTATTTTCTCTCCCAGTGCTCCCACTATACTTACTCTCCCAGTGTTGCCAGTGTAGTTACTCTCCTAGTGTTCCCAGTGTATTTTTTCTCTCACGGTGTTCGCAGTTTATTTACTCTCACAGTGTTCACAGTGTGTTTAGTCTTCCAGTGTTCACAGTGTGTTTACTCTTCCATTGTTCCCAGTGTATTTCCTCTTCCAGGTTTAATTCCATTAACATTGTTCCCAATGTATTTACTCTCTCAGTGTTCCAAGTGTGATTACTCTCCCAATTTTCCCAGCACGTTTTCTCTCACACAGTGTTCCCAGTATATTTAGTCTCCAGGAGATCCAAATGTATTTATGCTCCCAGTTTTCACAGTGTGTTTACTCTTCCAGTGTTCCTAGTGTATTCACTCTCCCTATGTTCCCTGTGTATTTACTCTCCCAATGTTCCCAGTGCATTACTCTGCCAGTGCTTCCAGTGCAGATACTCTCTCCCAGTTTTCGCAGTGTATTTACTCTGACAGTGTACCCAATGTATTTACTCTCCCTGTGTCACCAGTGTGATTCGTCTCCAATATCTCCCAGCAAGTTTTGTCTCACGCAGTGTTTCCAGAGTATTTAGTCTCCCAGTGTTCCCAATGTATTTACTCTCCAAGTATTCGCAGTGTGTTTACTCTGCCAGTGTTCCTAGTGTATTTACTCTCTCTATGTTCGCTGTGTATATAATCTCCCAATGCGGCCAATGTAGTTACTCTTGCAGTGTTTCCAGTGCACATACGCATTTCCAGTTTTCCCAGTGTATTTACTCTCCCAGTGTACCCAGTGTATTTACTCTTCCAATGTTCCCAGTGCATGTACTATCTCCCAGTGTTCCCAGTGTGTGCACCGCCCCAGTGTTCCCAATGTATTTAGTCTCACCGTTCCCAGTGTAGTTACTCTCCCAGTGTTCCCAATGTAGTTAGTGTCCCAGTGTTCCCAGTGTATTTACTTTCCCAGTGTAGCCAGTGTATTCACTGTTCCCGTGTTACCAGTGCATTTACTATCTACCAGTGTTCCCAGTAAGTTTCCGATCTCCCATTGTTCCCAGTGACTTTACTCTTGCAGTTTCCCCAGTATATTTACTCTCTCAGTGTCCCCAATGTATTTACACTGCCAGTGTTCTCAGTGTATTCACTCTCCCAGTTGTCCAACGTATTTATTCTCTCCCATTTTACCAGTGTATTTATTCTCCCAGTGTTCCCAGGGTGTTTAATATCTCCCAGTGTTACCAGTAAGTATATACTCCGATGTTCCCAGTGCGGTTACTGCCCCATTGTTCGCAGTGCATTATCTCTCTCCCAGTGCTACCAGTGTACTTACGACCGACCACTGTTCCCAGTGCATTTATTCTCCCAGTGTTTGAAGTGTATTTACTCTCCCAATGTTCCCAGTAAGGGTACTCTCTCCCAGTGTTCCCAGTGTGATTAATCTCCCAGTTTTCCCAGCAAGTTTTCTCTCACGCCATGTTCCCAGTGTATTTAGTCTCCCAGTGTTCCCAATGTATTTACTCTCCCAGTATTCTCAGTGTGTTTACTCTTCCAGTGATCCCTGTGTATTTACTTTCCCAGTGTTCACTGTGTGTTTGTTCTTCCAATGTTCCCAGTTTATTTCACTCGCAGTGTTCCCAGTGTATTTACTCTCCCGTGCTCGCAGTGCGTTTACTCTTCCAGTGTTCCATGTGCAAGTTACTATCTCCCAGTGTTCCCAGTAAGTTTACTGTCTCCCATTGTTCCCAGTAAGTTTACTCTTGCAGTTTATCCAGTGTATTTACTCTCTCAGTGTTCCCAGTGTATTTACTCTCCCAGTATTTCCAGTCTACTTACTATCTCTCAGTGTTCGCAGTGCATTTATTCTCCCCATTTTCCAGGTTTAATTCCTTTCACATTGTTCCAAATAATTTACTCTCTCAGTGTTCACAGGGTATTCACTCTCCCAGTGTTCCCAGTAAGGTTACTTCTCTCAATATTCCCAGTATGATTATACTACCAGTTTTTCCAGCAAGTTTTCGCTCACGCAGTGTTTCCAGTGTATTTAGTCTCCGAGAGATCCAAATGCATTTACTATTCCAGTGTTCTTAGTATATTTACTCTCCCTATGTTCCCTGTGTATTTAATCTCCCAATGGGCCCAGTGTATTTATTCTGCCAGTGTTTCCAGTGCAGATACTTTCTCCCAGTTTTCCCAGTGCATTTACTCTCCCAGTCTACCCAGTGGATTTACTCTCCCAGTGTTCCCAGTAATGTTACTCTCTCCCACTTTTCCCAGTGTGATTACTCTCAAAGATTTCCCAGCAAGTTTTGTCTCACGCAGTGTTCCCAGTGTATTTAGTCTCCCAGTTTTCCCAATATATTTATTCCCCAAGTATTAACAGTGTGTTTACTCTGCCAGTGTTCCTTGTGCATTTACTCTCCCTATGTTTCCTGTGTATTTAATCTCCCAATGTTCCCAGTGTATTTACTCTGCCAGTGTTTCTGGTGCATACACTCATTTCCAGTTTTACCAGTGTATTTACTCTCCCAGTGTGCCCAGTTTATTTGCTCTCCCAGTGTTCCCAGTACATTTACTATCTCCCAGTGTTCCCAGTGTATTTACCTTCACAGTGTTCCCAATATATTTGTCTCACCGTTCCCAGTGTAGTTACTCTCCCAGTGTTCCCAATGTATTTAGTGACCCAGTGTTCCCAGTGCATTTACTAACCTAGTGTGGCCAGTGAATTAACTGTTCTTGTGTACCCAGTGTATTTACTATCTCCCAGTGTTCCCAATTAGTTTCCTCTTTCCCATTGTTCCCAGTGACTTTACTCTTGCAGTTTCCCCAGTGTATTTACTCTCTCAGTGTCCTCAGTGTACTTAGACTGCCAGTGTTCTCAGTGTATATACTCTCCCAGTGTCCCAATGTATTTACTCTCTACCCTTTTTCCAGTGTATTTACTATCTCCCAGTGTTCCCAGTAAGTTTATTCTCCCGTGTTCCCAGAGTGGTTAATGTCCCATTGTTCCCAGTGCATTTACTCTCTCCCTGTGTTTCCAGTGTAATTACTCACCCAGCGCTCCAATATATTTAATCACTCCCAATATTCCCAGTTTATTTATTCTCCCAGTGTTTCCAGTCTGTTTAATATGCCCCAGTGTTCTCAGTAAGTTTATACTCTCATATCCCCAGTGTGGTTACTGCCCCATTGTTCCCAGTGTATTTACACTCTCCCAGTGTTCCCAGTGCATTTACTCCCCCAGTGTTCGCCGTGTATTTACTCTCCCAGTGCTGCCAGTTTATTTACTCTCCCAGTGTTCCCAATGTATTTACACTGCCAGTGTTCTCAGTGTATATACTCTCCCAGTGTCCCAATGTATTTACTCTTTCCCCTTTTTCCAGTGTATTTACTATCTCCCAGTGTTCCCAGTAAGTTTATTCCCCCGTGTTCCCAGAGTGGTTAATATCCCATTGTTCCCAGTGCAGTTACTCTCTCCCTGTGTTTCCAGTGTAATTACTCTCCCAGTGCTCCAATATATTTAATCACTCCCATTATTCCCAGTGTATTTATTCTCCCAGTATTCCAAGTTTATTTATTCTCCCTGTTTCCCCACTGCACCTACTCTCTCCCAGAATTGACTGTGTATTTAATCACTCCCAGTGTTCCCTGCGTATTTATTCTCCAAGTGTTCCCAGTGTATTTTCTGTACCAGTGCTGGCATCGTATTTACTCTCCCAGTGTTCCCATTGTGTTTACACTCCCAGCGTTCCCAGTACATTTACTCTCGCAGTGTTTCTATTGTGTTTACTCTCCCAGTGTTCCAATATATTTAATCTCTCCCATTTTCCCAGTATATTTACTCACCCAGTGTTCGCATTCACTCTCTCCCAGTGTTCCAATGTATTTACTCTCGCAGTGTTTCCAGTGTATTTACTCTCTCCCGCTGTTCCCAGTCTATTTCCTCTGCCAGTGTTCACAGTGCATTTCCTCTCTCCCGGTGTTCACAGATCATTTACTCTCCTAGTGTCCTCGGTGTATTTACTCTCACAGTGTATTTACGCTCCTGGTGTTCACAGTCTTTTTACTCACCCAGTATTCCCAGTGTATTTATTCTCATAGTGTTCCCAGCTTATTTACTCGTCCAGTGTTCCCAGTGTATTTCATGTCTCCCAGTGTTACCAGTCTATTTATTCTCATTGTGTTCCCACTGCATTTACTCACCGAGTGCTCACAAATGTACTTACTCTCTCCCAGTGTTTCTAGTGCATTTATTCTCCCAGTGTTCGCAGTTTATTTACTCTCCCAGTGTTCCATGTGTATTTACTGTCTCCCAGTGCCCCCAGTAAGTTTACTCTCTCCCAGTGTTCCCAGTGTGTTTACTCGTTTCCAGTGTTCTCAGTTTATTTACTCTCACTGTGTTCCCAGTGCATTTACTCACCAAGTCTTCCCAAATGTATTTACTCTCTCCTATTGTTCACAGTATATTTACTCTCCCAGTGTATTTACACTCCTGGTGTTCCCAGTATATTTACTGCCCCAGTGTTTGCAGTGTATTTACACTGTCCCAGTGTTCACAGTAAGTTTACTCTCTCCCATTTCTCCCAGTGTTTTTACTCTTGCACTTTCCCCACTGTCTTTACTCTCTCAGTGTTCCCAGTGTATTTACTCTGCCAGTATTCCCAGTGTACTTACTACCTCCCATTGTTCCTAGTGTATTTACCCTACCAGTGTTCCAGGTGTAAATACTTTCACATTGTTCCCAATGTATTTACTCTCCCAGTGCTCCCAGTAAGTTTACTCTCTCCCAGTGTTCCCAATGTGTTTTCTCTCACAAGTTCCTAGCATGTTTTCACTCACGCTGTGTTCCCAGTGTATTTACTCTCCCAGTGTTTCCAATACATTTACTCTCCCGGTATTCACAATGTATTTACTTTCCCAGTGTTTCCAGTGTATTTACTGTCCCTATGTTCCCAGTGTTTTTAATATCCCAATCTTCCCAGTGTATTGACTCTGCCAGTGTTTCCGGGGCATTTACTCTCTCCCAGTTTTCCCAGTGTATTTACTCTCCCAGTGTACCCAGTGTGTTTACTCTCCTGGTGTTCCTAGTCCATTTACTATATACCCGTTTTCCCAGCGTATTTCACCTTCCAGTGTTCCCAGTATATTTACTCTCCCATTTTTCCCAGTGGATTTACTCTCTTTCATTGTCCCCAGAGTATTTACTCTCCCATTTTCCCAATGTATTTATTCTCCCAATGTTCCCAGAGTATTTACTCTCTCCCAGTGTTCCCAGTGTATTTGCTCTCCATGTGTTCCCACTGCATTTACTCTCTCCCAGAGTTTCCAGTGTATTTACTCACTCCCAGTTTTCCCAGTGTATTAATTCTCCCACGTTCCCAGTGCATTCACGGTTGCAGTGATTGCATCGTATTTATTCTCCCAGTGTTCCCATTGTGTTTCCTCTAGCAGTGTTCCCCGTGTATTTACAATAATAGTGTTCCAAGTCTATTTACGCTCTCTGTGTTCCAAATTTATTTACTCTCCCAGTGATCCCAGTATATTTACTCTCCCAGTGCTGACAGTTTATTTATGCTCCCAGTGTTCCCAATGTATTTAGTCTCCCAGTATGTCCAGTGTATTTACTCTCCCAGTGTTGCCAGTGTATTTACTGTTCCAGTAATTCCAGAGTATTTATTATCTCACAGTGTCCCTGGTAAGTCTATTCCCCCATGTTCCTAGTGTGTTTAATCTCCCAGTTTCCCCAGTGTATTTACTCTCTACCAGAGTTCCCAGTGTATCTGGTCTCTCAGTGTTCACAGTGTGTTTACTCCCCTAGTGTTCACAGTGAAATTTCGCTCTCAGCTTTCCAAGTGTATTTACTCTCCAAGTCTTCCCAGAGTATACACTCTCCCAAACTCCCCAAAGTATTTAATCTAACAGTGTTCCCAGTTTATTTACTCTGTCTCACTGTTCCCAGTGTACTTATTCTGTCTTAATGTTCCCCATGTATATACTCTCTTTGCGTGTTCCTAGTGTATTTACTCTTCACGTGTTCCCAGTGTATTTACTCTCCCAGTGTTCCCAGTGTGTTTAATATATCGCAGTGTTCCCACTGTATTTACTCTCCCAGTGTTCCCAGTATATTTACTCTCCAATTGTTCCCAATGCATTTACTATCCCAGTGTTTCCAGTGTATTTACTCTCTGCCAGTGCACTTACTATCCCAGTGGTCCCAGTGTATTTACCCTCACACAGTGTTCCCAGTGTATTTACTCTCACAGTGTTCCCATTGTATTTAATCCATCCTAGTGTTCCCAGTGTATTTACTCTCCCAGCGTTCCCAGTGTATTTACTCCCCCTTTGTTCCCAATGCATTTACTTTCCCAGTGTGCCCAGTGTATTTACTCTCTCCCAGTGCACTTACTCTCACAGAGTTGCCCTGTATTTATTCTCAGCCAGTTTTACTATCCCTGTGTTGCCAGTGGATTTACCTTTCCAGTGTTATCAGTGGATTTCCTCTCTCCCACTTAAACAAGTGTTTTACAATCCGAGTGTCCCCAATGAAATTGCGCTCAACCAAATTTCCCAGTGCATTTCCTCTCTCCCAGTGTTCCCATTTTGCATACTCGCCCAGTGTCCCCAGTGTATTTACTCCCCCACTGTTCCCGGTTCATTTATTCTCCCACTGTTACCAGCTTATTTACTCTGCCTCACTGTTCCAAGTGTATTTATTCTCTCTCAATGTTCCCAGTGTATTTATTCCCCCAGTGTTGCCAGTGCATTTGCTCACCCAGTGTTCCCAGTGAATTTATTCTCCCAATGTTCCCAGTTTATTTACTCTTCCAGTGTTCCCAGTGTATTACTATCTCCCCGTTTTCTCAGTTTATTTGCACTCATTTTGTTCCCAGATCATTTACTCACCAAGTATTCCCAAATATATTTATACTCTCCGATTGTTCAAAGTATATTTACTCTCCCGGTGCATTTAGGCTTCGTGTTTCCAGTGTGTTTACTCACCCGGTGTTCCCAGTGTATTTATTCTCCCAGTGTTCCCAGTTTACTAACTCTTCCAGTGTTCCCAGTGTATTTACTTCCTCCCACTGTTCCTAGTGTATTTATTCTCATTGTCTTCCCACCGCATTTACTCACCGAGTGCTCCCAAATGTATTTACACTCTCCTAGTGCTCCCAGTGTATTTATTCTTCCAGTGTTCCCAGTTTATTTATGCTTCCAGTGTTCCCAGTGTATTTATTCTCCCAATGTTCCCAGTTTATTTATTCTTCCAATGTTCACAGTGTGTTTACTCTCTTCCAGTGTTCTCAGTTTATTTTCTCTCACTGTGTTCCCAGTGCATTTACTCACCAAGTCTTCCCAAATGCATGTACTCTCTCCTATTGTTAACAGTATATTTACTCCCCCAGTGTATTACGCTCCTGGTGTTCCTAGTATATTTACTGTCGCAGTGTTCGCAGTGTATTTGCACTGTCCCAGTATTTAAAGTATGTTTACTCTCTCCCATTATTCCCAGAGTGTTTACTCTTGCCGTTTCCCCAGTGCATTTACTCTCTCAGTGTTCCCAGTGTATTTACTCTGCCAATATTTCCAGTGTATCTACTAACTCCCATTGTTCCCAGTGTATTTACTCTCCCAATGTTCCAGGTGTAATTCCTTTCACATTGTTCCCCAAGTTTTTACTCTCCCAGTGTCCCCAGTAAGTTTAGTCTCCCCCAGTGTTCCCAGTGTGTTTGCACTCCCAATTTTCCTAGTATGTTTTCTCTCGCGCAGTGTTCCCAGTGTATTTACTCCTGAGTGTTTTCAATACATTTACTATTCTGGTATTCACAGTGTGTTTACTATTCTAGTGTTCCCGGTGTTTTTACTCTCCATATGTTCCCAGTGTATTTAATTTCCCAATCTTCCCAGTTTATTAACTCTGCCAGTGTTTCCAGGGCATTTACTCTCTCCCAATTTTCCCAGTGTATTTAATCTCCCACTGTGACCAGTGTATTTACTCTCCCAATGTTCCCAATCCATTTACTATATCCCCGTTTTCCCAGTTTATTTCCCCTCCCAGTGTTCCCAATGTATTTACTCTCCGATTGATCCCAGTGTATTTACTCGCTTTCATTGCCCCCAGGGTATTTACTCTCCCATTTTTCCAAGTGTATTTATTCTCCCAGTGTTCTTAGAATATTTACTTTTTTTTAGTGTTCCCAGTTTATTTATTTTTTTAGTGTTTTTAGTGTATGCAGCCTACCAGTGTTCCAAGTCTATTAACGCTCTGTGTGTTCACAATTTATTTACTCTACCAGTGTTCCCAGGTATTAACTCTTGCAATGTTCCCAGTGTATTTACTTACTCACTGTTCCCAAGTATATTCGCTCTCTCCCAGTGTTCCCAGGATAGTTACACTCCATATGTTCCCAGTGTATTTAATCTCCCAGTTTTCCCAGTGTATTTACTCTACCCGTGTTTCCAGTGCATTTACTCTCTCCCAATGGATCCAGTGTATATACTCTCCCAGTGTAGCCAGCGCATTTACTCTCCCAGTGATCCCAGTGCATTTAATATCTCCAAGTGCTCCCAGTATATTTACTCTCCCAGTGTTGCCAGCTTATTTATGCTTCCAGTGTTCCCAATGTATTTAGTCTCCCAGTGGTTCCAGTACATTTACTCTCCCAGTGTTCCCAGTGTATTTACTCTATCCCAGTGTTCGCAGAGTCTTTACCGGAGTATTTATTCTCCCAGTTTTACCAGTTTATTTACTCTGCCTCACTGTTCCAAGTGTATATATTCTCTCTCAATGTTCCCAGTGTATTTATTTCCCCAGTGTTGTCAGTGTATTTACTCGCCCCGTGTTCCCAGTGTATTTATTATCCCAATGTTACCAGTTATTTACTCTTCCGGTGTTCCCAGTGTATTACTATCTCCCAGTTTTCTCAGTTTATTTACTCTCATTTTGTTCCAGTGAATTTACTCACCAAGTGTTCCCAAATGTATTTATACTCTCCCATTGTTCAAAGTATATTTACTCTCCCAGTGCATTTACGCTCCTCGTGTTCACAGTATGTTTACTCACCCGGCGTTCCCAGTGTATTTATTCTCCCAGTGTTCCCAGTGTATTTACTGGCTCCCGCTGTTCCTAGTGTATTTATTCTCATTGTCTTCCCACTGCATTGACTCACCGAGTGCTCCCAAAAGTATTTACACTTTCCTAGTGCTCCCAGTGTATTTATTCTTCCAGTGTTCCCAGTTTATTAACTCCCCCAGTGTTCCCAGCGAATTTTCTCTCTCAGTTTTCCAAGTGTATTTACTCTCCAAGTGTTCCCAGAGTGTATACTCTCCCAATCTTCCCAGAATATTTATTCTCACAATGTTCCAAGTTGCATTTACTCTGCCTCACTGTTCCCAGTGTATTTATTCTCACTCATTGCCCCCAGTGTATTTACTCTCCCAGTGTTCACAGTGTATTTACTCACCCAGTGTTCGCAGTGCATTTAATGTCCCACTGTTCCCAGTTTATTTACTCTCCCAGTGTCCCCAGCATATTTACTATCGCCCACTGTTCTCAGTCTATTTACTCTAATTGTGTTCCCAGTGCTGTTACTAACCCAGTGTTCCCAAATGTATCTACTCTCTCCCAATGTTCCCAGTGG
This sequence comes from Pristiophorus japonicus, assembly GCF_044704955.1. Lineage (NCBI taxonomy): Eukaryota > Metazoa > Chordata > Chondrichthyes > Pristiophoridae > Pristiophorus > Pristiophorus japonicus. Next base: position 1,257,228 of record NC_092010.1, read on the forward strand.
ATTTACTCTGCCAGTGTTCCCAGTGTATTTACTCTCCCAGTGTTCCCGTGTTTTTATTCCCTCACAATGTTCACAGTGCATTTACTCTCGCCGTGTTCCCAATGTATTTACTCTCCCAGTTTTCACAATGTGATTACTCGTCCAGTGTTCCCTGTGTAGTTACTATCTCCCAATGTTCCCAGTAAGTTTGCTCTCTCCCAGTTTTCGAAGTGTGTTTACCCTCCGAGTTTTCCCAGTGCATTTATTCTCCCATTGTTCCGAGTGTATTTACTCTCTCTCTGTGTTCCCAGGGTACTTACTCTCCCAATTTTCACAATGTGATTACTCGTCCAGTGTTCCCTGTATAGTTATGATCTCCCAGTGTTCCCAGTACGTTTGCTCTCTCCCAGTTTTCGGAGTGTGTTTACTCTCCGAGTTTTCCCAGTGTATTTATTCTCTCATTGTTCCGAGTGTATGTACTCTCTCTCCGTGTTCCCAGGGTATTTACTCTCCCATGTTCCCGTGCATTTACTCTCCGATTGTTCCCAAGTGTATTTACTCTTTCGCAGTGTTCCCAGTGTATTTACACTGCCCCAGTGTTCACAGTAAGTTCACTCTCTCCCAGTGTTCCCAGTGTATTTACTCTCCCAGAGATCCCAGTGCATTTACTCTCCCAGTGTTGCCGTGTTTTTTTCTCTCCCAGTATTCCCAGCCTATTTACTCTCCCAGTGTTCCCAGTGCATTTACTCTCACAGTGTACCCAGATTAGTTATTCTCCCAGTATTCCCAGTGAATTTATTCTCTCGCGGTATTCCCAGTGTATATTCTCTCCCAGCGTCCCCGGTGTATTTACTCACTCTCCATGTCCCTAGTATATTTACTCTCCCAGTGTTCCCAGTATATTTATGCTCCCAGTGTTTCCAGTGTATATAAACTCCCAGTGTTCCCGGCTTTTTATTCTCCCAGTATTCCCAATATGTTTTCTCTCACGCAGTGTTCCCAGTGTATTTACTCTCCCAGTGTTCCCAATGCATTCACTATCCCAGTATTCACAATCTCTTTACTCTTCCAGTGTTCCCAGTGTTTTACTCTCCCTATATTACCAGTGCATTTAATCTCCCAGTGTTGCCTTGTTTTTTCTCTCCCAGTAATCCCAGCGTATTAACTATCCCAGTGATCCCAGTGCATTTACTCTCTCCCAGTTTTCCCATTGTTCTTATTCTCCCATTTGTCCCCAGTGTATTTACCGTTCCAATGCTTGCATTGTATTTACTCTCCCAGTGTTCCCATTGTGTTTACTCTCCCAGTGATCCTACTTTATTTACTGTACCAGTGTTCACGGAATATTTATGTTCTCTATGTTCCCAATGTATTTACTCTCCCAGTGTTCCCAGCGTATTTATTCACCCAGTTTTCCCAAGTATATTCATCTCTCCCAGTGTGCCCAGTGTATTTACTCTCTCCCAGTTTTCCCATTGTATTTACGCTCACCGTGTTCCTAGAGTAGTTACTCTCCCAGTATATTTACTCTCCCAGTGTTCCCTGTATATTTACTCTCCCAGTGTTCCCAGTGTATTTAATCTCCCAGTGTTCCCAATGTATTTAATCTCCCAGTATTCACAGTGTGTTTACTCTTCAAGTGCTCCCAGTGCATTTGCTCTCTCCCAGTTTTCCCATTGTATTAATTGTCTCATTGTTCCCAGTGAATTTACAGTTCCAGTGCTTGCATCATATTTACTCTCCCCGTGTTCCCATTGTGTTTACTTTCCCAGTGTTTCTAGTGTATTTACTCTACCAGTGTTCACAAAATACTTATGCACTCTATGTTCCCAATGTATTTCCTCTCCCAGTGTTCCCAGTGTATTAACTCCCGCAGTGGTCCCAGTGTATTTAGTCACCCAGTTTTCCCAAGTGTATTCATCTCTCCCAGTGTTCCCAGTGTATTTACTCTCTTCCAGTCTGTCCAGTTTATTTATTCCACCTGTGTTCCCACTGCATTTACTCTCTCCCAGAGTGCTCAGTTGATTTACTCACTTCCAGTTTTCCCAGTATACTTATTCTCCCAGTGTTCCCAGTGTATGTACTGTTACAGTGCGTGCATCATATTCACTCTACCAGTGTTCCCATTGTGTTTACCCTCGCAGTGTTGCCAGTTTATTTACTCAACCTGTGTCCCTTCTATTTATGCTCTCTGTGTTCCCAATTTATTTACCCTCCCAGTGTTCCCAAGTGCATTCCATAACCCAATGTTCCCAAGTGTATTCACTCTCTCCCAGTGTTCCCAGTTTATTTACTGTGCCATTGTTCGCAATGTATGCACTCTCCCAATGTTCCCAGTGTATTGAAATCTCTCCCAGTGTACATACTCTCTGAGTATTCCCAGTGTATTTACTGCCTCCCGGTTCCAAGTGTATTTACTTCCCCGTGTTCCCAATCTTTTTACTCTCCCAGTGTTCCGAGTGTCTTCACTGTTCCAGTCTTTCCAAATATTTACTCTCCCAGTGTTCCCAGTGTAATTACTCTCCCAGTGTTCCCAATGTATTTACTCTCTTAGTGTTCCTAGTGTATTTACTGTTTCAGTGTTTCCAAATAAATACTCTCCCCGTTTTCCCAATGTATTTACTGTCGCCCTGTTCCCAATGTATTTACTCTCCCAGTTTTCACAATGTGATTACTCGTCCAGTGTTCCCTGTGTAGATACTATCTCCCAGTGTTCCCAGTAAGTTTGCTCTCTCCCAGTTTTCGAAGTGTGTTTACTCTCCGAGTTTTCCCAGTGTATTTATTCTCCCATTGTTCCGAGTGTATTTACTCTCTCTCCGTGTTCCCAGGGTATTTACTCTCCCATGTTCCCGTGTATTTACTCTCCGATTGTTCCCAAGTGTTTTTACTCTTTCGCAGTGTTCCCAGTGTATTTACACAACCCCAGTGTTCAAAGTAAGTTCACTCTCTCCCAGTGTTCCCAGTGTATTTACTCTCCCAGAGTTCCCAGTGCATTTACTCTCCCAGTGTTGCCGTGTTTTGTTCTCTCCCAGTATTCCCAGCGTATTTACTCTCCCGGTGTTCCCAGTGTATTTACTCTCACAGTGTACCCAGATTAGTTATTCTCCAAGTATTCCCAGTGAATTTATTCTCTCGCGGTATTCCCAGTGTATATTCTCTCGCAGCGTCCCCAGTGTATTTACTCACTCTCCATGTCCCCAGTATATTTACTCTCCCAGTGTTCCCAGTATATTTATGCTCCCAGTGATTCCAGTGTATTTAATCTCCCAGTGTTCCCGGCTTTTTATTCTCCCAGTATTCCCAATAAGTTTTCTCTCACGCAGTGTTCCCAGTGTATTTACTCTCCCAGTGTTCCCAATGCATTTACTCTCCCAGTATTCACAGTCTCTTTACTCTTCCAGTGTTCCCAGTGTTTTAATCTCCCTATATTCCCAGTGCATTTAATCTCCCAGTGTTGCCTTGTTTTTTCTCTCCCAGTAATCCCAGCGTATTTACTATCCCAGTGATCCCAGTGCATTTACTCTCTCCCAGTTTTTCCATTGTATTTATTCTCCCATTTGTTCCCAGTGTATTTACCGTTCCAATGCTTGCATTTTATTTACTCTCCCAGTGTTCCCATTGTGTTTACTCTCCCAGTGATCCTACTTTATTTACTGTACCAGTGTTCACGGAATATTTATGTTCTCTATGCTCCCAATGTATTTACTCTCCCAGTGTTCCCAGCGTATTTATTCACACAGTTTTCCCAAGTGTATTCATCTCTCCCAGTGTGCGCAGTGTATTTACTCTCTCCCAGTGTTCCCAGTGCAATTACTCTCTCCCAGTTTTCACATTGTATTTACACTCACCGTGTTTTTAGAGTAATTACTCTCCCAGTATATTTACTCTCCCTGTGTTCCCAGTATATTTACTCTCCCAGTGTTCCCAGTGTATTTAATCTCCCAGTGTTCCCAAAGTATTTAATCTCCCAGTATTCACAGTGTGTTTACTCTTCAAGTGCTCCCAGTGCATTTGCTCTCTCCCAGTTTTCCCATTGTATTTATTGTCCCATTGTTCCCAGCGAATTTACAGTTCCAGTGCTTGCATCATATTTACTCTCCCAGTGTTCCCATTGTATTTACTCTCCCAGTTTTTCTATTGTATTTACTCTACCAGTGTTCACAAAATACTTATGCACTCTATGTTCGCAATGTATTTACTCTCCCAGTGTTCCCAGTGTATTAACTCCCGCAGTGTACCCAGTGTATTTAGTCACCCAGTTTTCCCAAGTGTATTCATCTCTCCCAGTGTTCCCAGTGTATTTACTCTCTTCCAGTCTTTCCAGTGTATTTATTCCACCTGTGTTCCCACTGCATTTACTCTCTCCCAGAGTGCTCAGTTGATTTACTAACTTCCAGTTTTCCCAGTATACTTATTCTCCCAATTTATGCACTGTTACAGTGCTTGCATCATATTAACTCTACCAGTGTTCCCATTGTGTTTACTCTCGCAGTGTTGCCAGTTTATTTACTCAACATGTGTTCCTTCTATTTACGCTCTCTGTGTTCCCAAATTATTTACCCTCCCAGTGTTCCCAAGTGTATTCCATAACCCAATGTTCCCAAGTGTATTCACTCTCTCCCAGTGTTCCCAGTTTATTTACTGTGCCATTGTTCGCAATGTATTCACTCTCCCAGTGTTCCCAGTGTATTGAAATTTCTCCCAGTGTACATACTCTCTGAGTATTCCCAGTGTATTTACTGCATCCCGGTTCCAAGTTTATTTACTTCCCAGTGTTCCCAATGTATTTACTCTCCCAGTGTTCTGAGTGTCTTTACTGTTCCAGTCTTTCCAAATATTTACTCTCCCAGTGTTCCCAGTGTAATTACTCTCCCAGTGTTCCCAATGTATTTACTCTCTTAGTGTTCCTAGTGTATTTACTGTTTCAGTGTTTCCAAATATTTACTCTCCCAGTTTTCCCAATGTATTTACTCTCCCAGTGTTCCCAGTGTATTTACTTGCCCAGTGTTCCCAAGTTTATTAATCTCTCCAAGAGTTCCTAGTGTATTTACTCTCGCTGTGTTCCCAGTATGTGCTCTCTCCCAGTGTTCCCATTGTATTTACTCTCCCAATGTTCCCATTGTATTTACTCTCCCAGTGTTCCCAGTATATTTACTCTAACGGTGTCCGGAGAATATTTACTCTCCCATTGATCCCAATGTATTTACGATCCCAGAGTTTCCAGTGGATTTACTCTCTCTTTGTGCACTTATTCTCCCAGCGTTCCCAGTGTATGTACTATCTCCATGTTACCAGTGTATTTACTCTCCCAGTGTTCCCAGTACAGTTATTCTCTCACATTGTTCCCAGTGTGTTTACACTCCCAGTGTTTCTAGTGTATTTAATCTCCAGGTGTTCCATTGTATTTACTCTCCCAGTGTTCCCAGTGCATTTACCCTCCCAATGTTCCTTTGTATTTACTCTCACAGTATTCCCAATGTAGTTACTCTCCCAACATTCTCAGTGTATTTATTCTCTGCAGTATCCCAGTCTATATTCTCTCGCAGTGTTGCCAGTGTATTTACTCTCCCATGGTTCCCAATGTATTTCCTCCCTCTCCGTGTTCCCAGGGTATTTACTCTCCCAGTCTTCCCAATGTATTTACACGCCCAGTGTTCCCGTGTTTTCATTCTCCCAGTATTCTCAGTGTCTTTAGTTTCCCAGCATTCCCAGTGTGTTTACGCTCCAAGTGTTGCCAGTGTATTTGCATTGCCAGTATTCCCAGTATATTTAATCACCCAGTGTTCCCAGGTGTATTCATCTCTCCCAGTGTTCCGAGTGCATTTACTCGTGCAGTGTGCCCAGTGTATTTATTCTCTCAGTCTTTCCAGTGTATTTACTCTCCCAGTGTTCCCGGTAAGATTACTCTCTCCAAATGTTCCCATTAGGTTTTCTCGTCCACTTTTCCCAGTAAATTTACTCTCCCAGTATTCACAGTGTGCTTACTCTTCCAGTATTCCCAGTGTATTTACTCTCCCTATGTTCCCAGTGTATTTAATCTCCCAGTGTTCCCAGTGTATTCACTCTTCCAGTGTTCCCAGTGTATTTACTCTCTCCCAGTGTTCTCAGTGTATTTACTCTCCCAGTGTTCCCATTGTGTTTCCTCTCGCAGTGTCCCCAGGGTATTTACCCTAACAGTGTTCCAAGTCTATTAACGCTCTGTGTGTTCCCAATTTATTTACTCTACCAGTTTTCCCAGGTATTAACTTTTGCAATGTTCCCAGTTTATTTACTCACTCACTGTTCGCAAGTATATTCACTCTCTCCCAGTGTTCCCAGGATATTTACTCTCCCGAGGTTCCCAGTGTATTTAATCTCCCAGTTTTCCCAGTGCATTTACTCTCTCCCAAAGTACCCATTGTATTTACTCTCCCAGTGTACCCAGTGTATTTACACTCCCAGTGATCCCAGTGCATTTACTATCTCCAAATGCTCCCAGTATTTTTACCCTCCCAGTGTTGCCAGCTTATTTATGCTTCCAGTGTTCCCAATGTATTTAGTCGCCCAGTAGTTCCAGTGCATTTACTCTCCCAGTGTTCCTAGTGTATTTATTATATCCCAGTGTTTGCAGAGTCTTCACTCTCCCAGTGTTCCCGGTGTATTTATTCTCCCAGTGATGCCAGTGTATTTACTCAACCAGTGTCCCCAGTTTATTTATTCTCCCAGTGTCCCCAGTGTAATTACTCTCCCAGTGTTCCCAATGTATTTACTCGCTTAGTGTTCCGAGTGTATTTACTGTTTCAGTGTTTCCAAATATTTACTCTCCCAGTTTTCCCAATGTATTTACTCTCCCAGTGTTCCCAGTGTATTTACTTGCCCAGTGTTCCCAAGTTTATTAATCTCTCCAAGAGTTCCTAGTGTATTTACTCTCGCTGTGTTCCCAGTATGTGCTCTCTCCCAGTGTTCCCATTGTATTTACTCTCCCAATGTTCCCATTGTATTTACTCTCCCAGTGTTCCCAGTATATTTACTCTAACAGTGTCCGGATAATATTTACTCTCCCATTGATCCCAATGTATTTACGATCCCAGAGTTTCCAGTGGATTTACTCTCTCTTTGTGCACTTATTCTCCCAGCGTTCCCAGTGTATGTACTATCTCCATGTTACCAGTGTATTTACTCTCCCAGTGTTCCCAGTACAGTTATTCTCTCACATTGTTCCCAGTGTGTTTAAACTCCCAATGTTTCTAGTGTATTTAATCTCCAGGTGTTCCATTGTATTTACTCTCCCAGTGTTCCCAGTGCATTTACTCTCCCAATGTGCCTTTGTATTTACTCTCACAGTATTCCCAATGTAGTTACTCTCCCAACATTCTCAGTGTATTTATTCTCTGCAGTATTCCCAGTCTATATTCTCTCGCAGTGTTCCCAGTGTATTTACTCTCCCATGGTTCCCAATGTATTTTCCTCCATCTCCGTGTTCCCAGGGTATTTACTCTCCCAGTCTTCCCAATGTATTTACACTCCCAGTGTTCCCGTGTTTTCATTCTCCCAGTATTCCCAGTGTATTTAGTTTCCCAGCATTCCCAGTGTGTTTACGCTCCAAGTGTTGCCAGTGTATTTGCATTGCCAGTATTCCCAGTATATTTAATCACCCAGTGTTCCCAGGTGTATTCATCTCTCCCAGTGTTCCGAGTGCATTTACTCGTGCAGTGTGCCCAGTGTATTTATTCTCTCAGTCTTTCCAGTGTATTTACTCTCCCAGTGTTCCCGGTAAGATTACTCTCTCCAAATGTTCCCATTATGTTTTCTCGTCCACTTTTCCCAGTAAATTTACTCTCCCAGTATTCACAGTGTGCTTACTCTTCCAGTATTCCCAGTGTATTTACTCTCCCTATGTTCCCAGTGTATTTAATCTCCCAGTGTCCCCAGTGTATTCACTCTTCCAGTGTTCCCAGTGTATTTACTCTCTCCCAGTGTTCCCAGTGCATTTACTCTCCCAGTGTTCCCATTGTGTTTCCTCTCGCAGTGTTCCCAGTGTATTTACCCTAGCAGTGTTCCAAGTCTATTAACGCTCTGTGTGTTCCCAATTTATTTACTCTACCAGTTTTCCCAGGTATTAACTCTTGCAATGTTCCCAGTTTATTTACTCACTCACTGTTCGCAAGTATATTCACTCTCTCCCAGTGTTCCCAGGATATTACTCTCCCGAGGTTCCCAGTGTATTTAATCTCCCAGTTTTCCCAGTGCATTTACTCTCTCCCAAAGTACCCATTGCATTTACTCTCCCAGTGTACCCAGTGTATTTACTCTCCCAGTGATCCCAGTGCATTTACTATCTCCAAATGCTCCCAGTATTTTAACCCTCCCAGTGTTGCCAGCTTATTTATGCGTCCAGTGTTCCCAATGTATTTAGTCTCCCAGTAGTTCCAGTGCATTTACTCTCCCAGTGTTCCTAGTGTATTTACTATATCCCATTGTTTGCAGAGTCTTTACTCTCCCAGTGTTCCCGGTGTATTTATTCTCCCAGTGTTGCCAGTGTATTTACTCAACCAGTGTTCCCAGTTTATTTATTCTCCCAATGTTCCGAGTGTAATTACTCTCCCAGTGTTCCCAATGTATTTACTCTCTTAGTGTTCCGAGTGTATTTACTGTTTCAGTGTTTCCAAATATTTACTCTCCCAGTTTTCCCAATGTATTTACTCTCCCAGTGTTCCCAGTGTATTTACTTGCCCAGTGTTCCCAAGTTTATTAATCTCTCCAAGAGTTCCTAGTGTATTTACTCTCGCTGTGTTCCCAGTATGTGCTCTCTCCCAGTGTTCCCATTGTATTTACTCTCCCAATGTTCCCATTGTATTTACTCTCCCAGTGTTCCCAGTATATTTACTCTAACAGTGTCCGGAGAATATTTACTCTCCCATTGATCCCAATGTATTTACGATCCCAGAGTTTCCAGTGGATTTACTCTCTCTTTGTGCACTTATTCTCCCAGCGTTGCCAGTGTATGTACTATCTCCATGTTACCAGTGTATTTACTCTCCCAGTGTTCCCAGTACAGTTATTCTCTCACATTGTTCCCAGTGTGTTTACACTCCCAATGTTTCTAGTGTATTTAATCTCCAGGTGTTCCATTGTATTTACTCTCCCAGTGTTCCCAGTGCATTTACTCTCCCAATGTGCCTTTGTATTTACTCTCACAGTATTCCCAATGTAGTTACTCTCCCAACATTCTCAGTGTATTTATTCTCTGCAGTATCCCAGTCTATATTCTCTCGCAGTGTTGCCAGTGTATTTACTCTCCCATGGTTCCCAATGTATTTCCTCCCTCTCCGTGTTCCCAGGGTATTTACTCTCCCAGTCTTCCCAATGTATTTCCACTCCCAGTGTTCCCGTGTTTTCATTCTCCCAGTATTCCCAGTGTATTTAGTTTCCCAGCATTCCCAGTGTGTTTACGCTCCAAGTGTTGCCAGTGTATTTGCATTGCCAGTATTCCCAGTATATTTAATCACCCAGTGTTCCCAGGTGTATTCATCTCTCCCAGTGTTCCGAGTGCATTGACTCGTGCAGTGTGCCCAGTGTATTTATTCTCTCAGTCTTTCCAGTGTATTTACTCTCCCAGTGTTCCCGGTAAGATTACTCTCTCCAAATGTTCCCATTGTGTTTTCTCGTCCACTTTTCTCAGTAAGTTTACTCTCCCAGTATTCACAGTGTGCTTACTCTTCCAGTATTTCCAGTGTATTTACTCTCCCTATGTTCCCAGTGTATTTAATCTCCCAGTGTTCCCAGTGTATTCACTCTTCCAGTGTTCCCAGTGTATTTACTCTCCCAGTGTTCCCATTGTGTTTCCTCTCGCAGTGTTCCCAGTGTATTTACCCTAACAGTGTTCCAAGTCTATTAACGCTCTGTGTGTTCCCAATTTATTTACTCTACCAGTTTTCCCAGGTATTAACTCTTGCAATGTTCCCAGTTTATTTACTCACTCACTGTTCGCAAGTATATTCACTCTCTCCCAGTGTTCCCAGGATATTTACTCTCCCGAGGTTCCCAGTGTATTTAATCTCCCAGTTTTCCCAGTGCATTTACTCTCTCCCAAAATACCCATTGTATTTACTCTCCCAGTGTACCCAGTGTATTTACTCTCCCAGTGATCCCAGTGCATTTACTATCTCCAAATGCTCCCAGTATTTTTACCCTCCCAGTGTTGCCAGCTTATTTATGCTTCCAGTGTTCCCAATGTATTTAGTGTCCCAGTAGTTCCAGTGCATTTACTCTCCCAGTGTTCCTAGTGTATTTACTATATCCCAGTGTTTGCAGAGTCTTTACTCTCCCAGTGTTCCCGGTGTATTTATTCTCCCAGTGTTGCCAGTGTATTTACTCAACCAGTGTTCCCAGTTTATTTATTCTCCCAGTGTTCCCAGTGTAATTACTCTCCCAGTGTTCCCAATGTATTTACTCTCTTAGTGTTCCGAGTGTATTTACTGTTTCAGTGTTTCCAAATATTTACTCTCCCAGTTTTCCCAATGTATTTACTCTCCCAGTTTTCCCAGTGTATTTACTTGCCCAGTGTTCCCAAGTTTATTCATCTCTCCAAGAGTTCCTAGTGTATTTACTCTCGCTGTGTTCCCAGTATGTGCTCTCTCCCAGTGTTCCCATTGTATTTACTCTCCCAATGTTCCCATTGTATTTACTCTCCCAGTGTTCCCAGTACATTTACTCTAACAGTGTCCGGAGAATATTTACTCTCCGATTGATCCCAATGTATTTACGATCCCAGAGTTTCCAGTGGATTTACTCTCTCTTTGTGCACTTATTCTCCCAGCGTTGCCAGTGTATGTACTATCTCCATGTTCCCAGTGTGTTTACACTCCCAGTGTTTCTAGTGTATTTAATCTCCAGGTGTTCCATTGTATTTACTCTCCCAGTGTTCCCAGTGCATTTACTCTCCCAATGTGCCTTTGTATTTACTCTCACAGTATTCCCAATGTAGTTACTCTCCCAACATTCTCAGTGTATTTATTCTGTGCAGTATTCCCAGTCTATATTCTCTCGCAGTGTTCCCAGTGTATTTACTCTCCCATGGTTCCCAATGTATTTCCTCCCTCTCCGTGTTCCCAGGGTATTTACTCTCCCAGTCTTCCCAATGTATTTCCACTCCCAGTGTTCCCGTGTTTTCATTCTCCCAGTATTCCCAGTGTATTTAGTTTCCCAGCATTCCCAGTGTGTTTACGCTCCAAGTGTTGCCAGTGTATTTGCATTGCCAGTATTCCCAGTATATTTAATCACCCAGTGTTCCCAGGTGTATTCATCTCTCCGAGTGTTCCGAGTGCATTTACTCGTGCAGTGTGCCCAGTGTATTTATTCTCTCAGTCTTTCCAGTGTATTTACTCTCCCAGTGTTCCCGGTAAGATTACTCTCTCCAAATGTTCCCATTGTGTTTTCTCGTCCACTTTTCTCAGTAAGTTTACTCTCCCAGTATTCACAGTGTGCTTACTCTTCCAGTATTTCCAGTGTATTTACTCTCCCTATGTTCCCAGTGTATTTAATCTCCCAGTGTCCCCAGTGTATTCACTCTTCCAGTGTTCCCAGTGTATTTACTCTCCCAATGTTCCCATTGTGTTTCCTCTCGCAGTGTTCCCAGTGTATTTACCCTAACAGTGTTCCAAGTCTATTAACGCTCTGTGTGTTCCCAATTTATTTACTCTACCAGTTTTCCCAGGTATTAACTCTTGCAATGTTCCCAGTTTATTTACTCACTCACTGTTCGCAAGTATATTCACTCTCTCCCAGTGTTCCCAGGATATTTACTCTCCCGAGGTTCCCAGTGTATTTAATCTCCCAGTTTTCCCAGTGCATTTACTCTCTCCCAAAATACCCATTGTATTTACTCTCCCAGTGTACCCAGTGTATTTACTCTCCCAGTGACCCCAGTGCATTTACTATCTCCAAATGCTCCCAGTATTTTTACCCTCCCAGTGTTGCCAGCTTATTTATGCGTCCAGTGTTCCCAATATATTTAGTCTCCCAGTAGTTCCAGTGCATTTACTCTCTCAGTGTTCCCAGTGTATTTACTATATCCCAGTGTTTGCAGAGAATTTACTCTCCCAGTGTTCCCGGTGTATTTATTCTCCCAGTGTTGCCAGTGTATTTACTCAACCAGTGTTCCCAGTTTATTTATTCTCCCAGTGTTCCCAGTGTAATTACTCTCCCAGTGTTCCCAATGTATTTACTCTCTTAGTGTTCCGAGTGTATTTACTGTTTCAGTGTTTCCAAATATTTACTCTCCCAGTGTTCCCAGTGTATTTACTTGCCCAGTGTTCCCAAGTTTATTATTCTCTCCAAGAGTTCCTAGTGTATTTACTCTCGCTGTGTTCCCAGTATGTGCTCTCTCCCAGTGTTCCCATTGTATTTACTCTCCCAATGTTCCCATTGTATTTACTCTCCAAGTGTTCCCAGTATATTTACTCTAACAGTGTCCGGAGAATATTTACTCTCCCATTGATCCCAATGTATTTACGATCCCAGAGTTTCCAGTGGATTTACTCTCTCTTTGTGCACTTATTCTCCCAGCGTTGCCAGTGTATGTACTATCTCCATGTTCCCAGTGTATGTACTCTCCCAGTATTCCCAGTACATTTATTCTCTCACATTGTTCCCAGTGTGTTTACACTCCCAGTGTTTCTAGTGTATTTAATCTCCAGGTGTTCCATTGTATTTACTCTCCCAGTGTTCCCAGTGAATTTACTCTCCCAATGTGCCTTTGTATTTACTCTCACAGTATTCCCAATGTAGTTACTCTCCCAACATTCTCAGTGTATTTATTCTGTGCAGTATTCCCAGTCTATATTCTCTCGCAGTGTTCCCAGTGTATTTACTCTCCCATGGTTCCCAATGTATTTCCTCCCTCTCCGTGTTCCCAGGGTATTTACTCTCCCAGTCTTCCCAATGTATTTACACTCCCAGTGTTCCCGTGTATTCATTCTCCCAGTATTCCCAGTGTATTTAGTTTCCCAGCATTCCCAGTGTGTTTACGCTCCAAGTGTTGCCAGTGTATTTGCATTGCCAGTATTCCCAGTATATTTAATCACCCAGTGTTCCCAGGTGTATTCATCTCTCCCAGTGTTCCGAGTGCATTTACTCGTGCAGTGTGCCCAGTGTATTTATTCTCTCAGTCTTTCCAGTGTATTTACTCTCCCAGTGTTCCCGGTAAGATTACTCTCTCCAAATGTTCCCATTGTGTTTTCTCGTCCACTTTTCTCAGTAAGTTTACTCTCCCAGTATTCACAGTGTGCTTACTCTTCCAGTATTCCCAGTGTATTTACTCTCCCTATGTTCCCAGTGTATTTAATCTCCCAGTGTTCCCAGTGTATTTACTCTTCCAGTGTTCCCAGTGTATTTACTCTCTCCCAGTGTTCCCAGTGTATTTACTCTCCCAGTGTTCCCATTGTGTTTCCTCTCGCAGTGTTCCCAGTGTATTTACCATAACAGTGTTCCAAGTCTATTAACGCTCTGTGTGTTCCCAATTTATTTACTCTACCAGTTTTCCCAGGTATTAACTCTTGCAATGTTCCCAGTTTATTTACTCACTCACTGTTCGCAAGTATATTCACTCTCTCCCAGTGTTCCCAGGATATTTACTCTCCCGAGGTTCCCAGTGTATTTAATCTCCCAGTTTTCCCAGTGCATTTACTCTCTCCCAAAGTACCCATTGCATTTACTCTCCCAGTGTACCCAGTGTATTTACTCTCCCAGTGATCCCAGTGCATTTACTATCTCCAAATGCTCCCAGTATTTTTACTCTCCCAGTGTTGCCAGCTTATTTATGCGTCCAGTGTTCCCAATGTATTTAGTCTCCCAGTAGTTCCAGTGCATTTACTCTCCCAGTGTTCCCAGTGTATTTACTATATCCCAGTGTTTGCAGAGAATTTACTCTCCCAGTGTTCCCGGTGTATTTATTCTCCCAGTGTTGCCAGTGTATTTACTCAATCAGTGCTCCCAGTTTATTTATTCTCCCAATGTTCTCAGTTTATTTACTCTTCCAGAGTTCCAAGTGTATTACTATCACCCAGTTTTCTCAGTTTATTTACTCTCACTTTGTTCCAGTGCATTTACTCACCAAGTATTCCCAAATGTATTTATACTCCCCATTGTTCAAAGTATATTTACTCTCCCAGTGCATTTACGCTCCTCGTTTTCCCAGTGTGTTTACTCACCCGGTGTTCCCAGTGTATTTATTCTCCCAGTGTTTCCAGTTTATTAACTCTTCCAGTGTTCCCAGTATATTTACTGTCTCCCACTGTTCCTAGTGTATTTATTCTCATTGTCTTCCCACCGAATTTTCTCACCGAGTGCTCCGAAATAAATTTACACTCTCCTAGTGCTACCAGTGTATTTATTCTTCCAGTGCTCCCAGTTTATTTACGCTTCCAGTGTTCCCAGTGTATTTACTATCTCTCAGTGTTCCCAGTACGCTTATTCTCCCATGTTCCCAGTGTGTTTAATCTCCCAGTGTTCCCAGTGTATTTACTCTCTCCCAGTGTTCCCAGTGTATCTGGCCTCTTTGTCTTCACAGATTATTAACTCCCCCAGTGTACCCAGCGAATTTTCTCTCTCAGTTTTCCAAATGCATTTACTCTCCAAGTGTTCCCAGATTATATACTCTCCCAATCTTCCCAGAATATTTATTTTCACCCAGTGCTCCCATTTGCATTTACTCTATCTCACTGTTCCCAGTGTATTTATTATCTCTCATTGCCCCCAGTGTATTTACTCTCCCAGTGTTCACAGTGTATTTACTCACCCAGTGTTCGCAGTGCATTTAATTTCCCACTGTTCCCAGTTTATTTACTCTTCCAGTGTCCCCAGCGTATTCACTATCGCTCATTGTTCTCTGTCTATTTACTCTAATTGTGTTCCCAGTGCTGTTACTAACCCAGTGTTCCCAAATGTATCTACTCTTTCCCAATGTTCCCAGTGGATTTAATCTTCTAGTGTTCCCAGTGTATTTGCTCTCCCAGTGTTCCCGTGTTTTTATTCCCTCACAATGTTCACAGTGAATTTACTCTTGCCGTGTTCCCAATGTATTTACTCTCCCAATTTTCACATTGTGATTACTCGTCCAGTGTTCCCTGTGTAGTTACTATCTCCCAGTGTTCCCAGTAAGTTTGCTCTCTCCCAGTTTTCGAAGCGTGTTTACTTTCCGAGTGTTCCTAGTTTATTTATCCTCCCATTGTTCCGAGTGTATTTTCTCTCTCTCCGTGTTCCCAGGGTATTTACTCTCCCATGTTCCAAGTGTATTTACTCTCCGATTGTTCCCAAGTGTATTTACTCTTTCGCAGTGTTCCCAGTGTATTTACACTGCCCCAGTGTTCACAGTAAGTTCACTCTCTCCCAGTGTTCCCAGTGTGTTTACTCTTGCAGTTGTCCCAGTCTATTTACTCTCTCAGTTTTCCCAGTATATTTAATCTCCCATGATTTCCAGTTATTTACTATCTCCCAGTGTTTCCAGTGTATTTACACTCCCAATGATCCAGGTGTATTTCCTCTCACGTTTTTCCCAATGTATTTTCTCTCCCAGTGTTCCGAGTGTATTTACTCTCCCAATGTTCCCAGTAAGTTTATCTCTACCAGTGTTCCCTGCGTTTTTTCTCTCACAGTGTTCCCTGAAGTTTTCTCTCTCACAGTGTTCCTAATGTATTTACTCTGCCAGTTTTCCCAATGTATTTACTCTCCCAGTATTCACAGTGTGTTTACTCATTCAGTGTTCACAGTGTATATACTTTCCCTATGTTCCCAGTGTATATAATCTCCCAGTACTCCCAGTGTATTTAATCTGCCAGTGTTCCCAGTGCATTTACTATCTCCTGGTGTTCCCAGCGTATTTAATGTCCAAATGTACTCAGTTTATTTACACTCCCAGTGTTCCTAATGTATTTAGTCTCCCAGTGCCCCCAATGTATTTGCTCTCCCAGAATTCCCATTGTATTTAGGCTCTACCATTTCCCGAGTGTATTGATTCTCCCAGTGTTCCCAGTATATTTACTCTCACCCAGTGCTCCCAATGTATTTACTCTCCAAGTGTTCCCAGTGTATTTCCTCTCACCCAGAGTTCCCAGTCTACTTACTCTCTTACAGTTTTCCCAATGTACTTACTTTCCCAGTGTACCCAATGTAATTGCCTTTCCAGTGCTTGCAACGGATTTAGTCTCCCAGTGTTCCCAGTGCATTTACTGCCTCAGTGTTCCCAATGTATTTACTATCCCAGTGTTCCCAATTTACACTGCCAGTGTTTCCAGTCTTTACTGTTCCAGCGTTCCCAGTGTATTTACTTGCTCCCGGTGTTCCCAGTAAGTTTATTCTCCCAGTGTTCCCAACTGTATGTAATCTCTCCCAGTGTTCCCAGTGTATTTACTCTCCCAGTCTTCCCAGTGCATTTACTCTCACAGTGTACCCAGAGTCGTTATTCTCCCAGTATTCCCAGTGAATTTAATCTCTTGCGGTATTCCCAGTGTATATTCTCTTGGAGCATCCCCAGTGTATTTACTTACTCTCCATGTTCCCAGCGTATTTACTCTCCCAGTGTTCACAATGCATTTACTCTCCCAGTATTCACAGTCTGTTTACTCTTCCAGTGTTCCCAGTGTTTTACTCTCCCTATATTCCCAGTGCATTTAATCTCCCCGTGTTGCCTTATTTTTTCTCTCCCAGTAATCCCAGTGTATTTACTATCCCAGTGATCCCAGTGCATTTACTCTCTCCCAGTTTTCCCATTGTATTTATTCTCCCATTTGTTCCCAGTGTATTTACCGTTCCAGTGCTTGCATCGTATTTACTCTCCCAGTGTTCCCATTGTGTTTACTCTCCCAGTGATCCTAATTTATTTACTGTGCCAGTGTTCACGGAATATTTATGTTCTCTATGTTCCCAATGTATTTACTCTCCCAGTGTCCCCAGCGTATTTATTCACCCAGTGTTCCCAAGTGTATTCATCTCTCCCAGTGTTCCCCGTGTATTTACTCTCTCCCAGTTTTCCCATTGTATTTACGCTCACCGTGTTCCTAGAGTAGTTACTCTCCCAGTGTTCCCGGTATATTTACTCTCCCAGTGTTCCCATTGTGTTTACTCTCCCAGTGTTTCTAGTGCATTTACTCGACCAGTGTTCACAAAATACTTATGCACGCTATGTTCCCAATTTATTTACTCACCCAGTGTTCCCAGTGTGTTAAATCCCCCAGTGTTCCCAGTGTATTTAGTCACCCAGTTTCCCAAGTATATTCATCTCTCCCATTGTTCCCAGTGTATTTACTCTATTCCAGTCTTTCCAGTGTATTTATTCCACCTGTGTTCCCACTGCATTTACTCTCTCTCAGAGTGCCCAGTTGATTTACTCACTTCCAGTTTTCCCAGTATACTCATTCTCCCAGTGTTCCCAGTGTATTTACTGTTCCAGTGCTTGCATATTATTCACTCTACCAGTGTTCCCATTGTGTTTACTCTCGCAGTGTTCCCAATTTATTTACTCTACGGGTGTTCCTTCTAATTACGCTCTCTGTGTTCCCAATTTTTTTAACCTCCCAGTGTTCCCAAGTGTATTCCATAACCCAGTGTTCCCAAGTGTATTCACTCTCTCCCAGTGTTCGCAGTGTATTTACTCTGCCATTGTTCGCAATGTATTCACTCTCCCAGTGTTCCCAGTATATTGAAATCTCTCCCAGTGTACATACTCTCTGAGAATTCACAGTGTATTTACTGCCTCCCGGTTCCAAGTGTATTTACTTCCCAGTGTTCCCAATGTATGTACTCTCCCAGTGTTCCGAGTGACTTTACTGTTGCAGTGTTTCCAAATATTTACTCTCCCAGTGTTCCCAGTGTAATTACTTTCCCAGTGTTCCCAATGTATTTACTCTCTTAGTGTTCCGAGTGTATTTACTGTTCCAGTGTTTCCAAATATTTACTCTCCCAGTTTTCCCAATGTATGTACTCTCCCAGTGTTCCCAGTGTATTTACTTGCCCGGTGTTCCCAAGTTTATTCATCTCTCCAAGAGTTACTAGTGTATTTACTCTCGCTGTGTTCCCAGTACGTGCTCTCTCCCAGTGTTCCCATTAAATTTACTCTCCCAATGTTCCGATTGTATTTACTTCCCAGTGTTCCCAGTACATTTACTCTAACAGTGTCCAGAGAGTATTTACGCTCCCATTGATCCCAATGTATTTACGAACCCAGAGTTCCCAGTGGATTTACTCTCTCTCTGTGCACTTATTCTCCCAGCGTTCCCAGTGTATGTACGTTCTACATGTTCCCAGTGTATTTACTCGCCCAGTGTTCCCAGTACAGTTATTCTCTCACATTGTTCCCAGTGTGTTTACACTCCCAGTGTTTCTAGTGTATTTAATCTCCAGGTTTTCCATTGTATTTACTCTCCCAGTGTTCCTAGTGTATTTACTCTCCCAATGTGCCTTTGCATTTACTCTCACAGTATTCACAATGTAGTTTCTCTCCCAACATTCTCAGTGTATTTATTCTCTGCAGCATTCCCAGTCTATATTCCCTCGCAGTTTTCCCAGTGTATTCACTCTCCCATGGTTCCCAATGTATTTACTCCCTCTCCGTGTTCCCAGCGTATTTACTCTCCCAGTCTTCCCAATGTATTTACACTCCCAGTGTTCCCGTGTTTTCATTCTCCCAGTATTCCCAGTGTATTTAGTTTCCCAGCATTCCCAGTGTGTTTACGCTCCCAGTGTTGCCAGTCTATTTGCATTGCCAGTATTCCCAGTATATTTACTCACCCAGTGTTCCCAGATGTATTCATCATTCCCAGTGTTCCGAGTGTATTTACTCTTGCAGTGTGCCCAGTGTATTTATTATCTCAGTCTTTCCAGTGTATTTACTCTCCCAGTGTTCCCGGTAAGTTTACGCCCTTCAAGTGTTCCCATTATGTTTTCTCTCCCACTTTTCCCAGTAAGTTTACTCTCCCAGTATTCACAGTGTGCTTACTCTTCCAGTATTCACAGTGTATTTACACTCCCTATGTTCGCAGTGTATTTAATCTCCCAGTGTTCCCAGAGTATTTACTCTACCAGTGTTCCCAATGGATTTACCCTCCCAGTGTAGCCAGTGTATTTACGCTCCCAGTGTTCACATTGCAGTTAACTACCTCCCAGGGTTCCCAGTTTATATACGCTCCCAGTGTTCCAAACGTATTTAGTATCCCAGTGTCCCTAGTGCATTTTCTCTCCCAGTGTTCCCAATGAATTTACTCACCCAGTATTCCCAGTGTATTTACTCTCACAGTGTTGACAATGTTTTTACTGTTGCATTGTTCCAAGTGTATTTATTATCTACCAGTTTTCCCTGTAAGTTTATTCCCCTGTGTTCCCAGTGCGTTTACTCTCTCCCAGTGTTCCCAGTTTATTTACTCTCCCAGTGTTCCAATGCATTTACTCTCTCCCATTGTCCCAGTGTATTTATTCTCCCAGTGTTCGCAGAATATTTACTCACTCCCAGTGTTCCCAGTGTATTTACTCACGCACTGTGTCCAGTGCATTTACGCAGTCCCAATGTTCTTGGTGTACTCATGCACTGCTAATTTTCTCAGCGTATTTTTTCTTCCAGTTTAGTCACTTTCCCATTGTTCCCAATGTATTTTCTCTCCCTGAGTTACCAGTCTAATTACTGTTCCAGTGTTCCCAGTGTATTTATATCTCCCAGTGTTCTCAGTAATTTTATCTCCCAATGTTCCTCTTGAGTTTACTCTTCCAGTGTTCCGAGTTTATTTACTCTCCCAGTGTTCCAATGCATTTACTCTCTCCCATTGCCCCAGTGTATTTATTCTCCCAGTGTTCGCAGAATATTTACTCACTCCCAATGTTCCCAGTGTATTTACTCACGCACTGTGTCCAGTGCATTTACGCACTCCCAATGTTCTTGGTGTACTCATGCACTGCTAATTTTCTCAGCGTATTTTTTCTTCCAGTTTAGTCACTTTCCCATTGTTCCCAATGTATTTGCTCTCCCAGAGGTACCAGTCTAATTACTGTTCCAGTGTTCCCAGTGTATTTATATCTCCCAGTGTTCTCAGTAATTGTATCTCCCAATGTTCCTCTTGAGTTTACTCTTCCAGTGTTTCCAGTGTATTTACTCGCCCAGTGTTCACATTGCAGTTAACTATCTCCCAGGGTTCCCAGTTTATATACGCCCCCAGTTTTCCAAAAGGTATTTAGTACCCCAGTGCTCCTAGTGCATTTTCTCTCCCAGTGTTCCCAATGAATTTACTCACGCACTGTGGCCAGTGCATTTATGCTCTCCCAATGTTCTTGGTGTACTTACGCACTGCTAATTTTCTCAGCGTATTTATTCTCCCAGTGTAGTTACTTTCCCATTGTTCCCAATGTATTTGCTCTCCCAGAGGTACCAGTCTAATTACCGTTCCAGTGTTCCCAGTGTATTTATATCTCCCAGTGCATCAGTAATTTTATCTCCCAATGTTCCTCTTGAGTTTACTCTTCCAGTGTTTCCAGTTTATTTACTCAACCAGTGTCCGCAGTCTATTTAGGCTCTTTCAGTGTTCCCAATTTATTTACTCTCCCAATGGTCCCAGTGTATTAACTCTCCCAGCGTCCCCAGTGTATTAACTCTCCCTGCGTCCCCAGTGTATTTACTCACCCAGTGTTCCAAGTGTATTTTTACTGCCAGTTTCCCCATTGTGTTTATTCTCCCAGTGTTCCCAGTGTATTTACTCTCCCTGCATTCCCAGTGCATTTATTCTCTTGCAGATTTCCCAGTGTATATTCTCTCGCAGTGTTCCCAGTGTTTAGACTCACCCAGTTTCCCCAGTGTATTTACTCTCCCAGTGTTCCCAGTTTATTTATGCTTCTGGTTTTCCCAGTTTGTTTGCTTTCTCCCAGTGTCCCCACTAAGTTTACTCTCTGTCAGTGTTACCAGTGTGTTTGCTCTCTCCCAGTGTTACACATGTATTTATTCAACCAATGTTCCCAGTGAATTTAGTCGCCCAGTGTTCCCAGTATTTTTACTTTCCAAATATCCGCGTGTTTTCATTCTACCAGTATTCCCAGTGCATTTACTCTCCTAGTGTTTCCAGTGTATTTACTCTCCCCCATTGTTCGAAGTGCATTTACTCTCACAGTTTTCCAGTGTATTTAGTCACCCAGTGTTCCCAAGTGCATTTACTAGCTCCCAGTGTTACCAGTGCATTTACTCTCTCCATGTGCCCAGTTTATTTGCTATCCCAGTGTTCCCAGTGTAATTACTCTGCCAGTGTTCTCAGTGTATTTACTCTCCCAGTTTTGGCAGTGTACCTGGTCTCTGAGTGTTCCCAGTGTATTTACTCTCTTCCAGTCTTCCCAGTGTATTTACTCTACCTGTGCTCCCACTGCATTTAGTCTCTCCCAGAGTGCCCAGTTTATTTACTCACTCCCAGTTTTCCCAGTATATTTATTCTCCCACTGTTCCCCGTGTATTTAATGTTCCAGTGCTTGCATCGTATTTACTCTCCCAGTGTTCCCATTGTGCTTACTCTCGCAGTGTTCCCAGTTTATTTACTCTCAGAGTGTTACCAGTGTATTTCTTCTTTCCCACTGTTCCAAGTGAATTTACTCTCCCTGTATTCCCAGTACATTTTTTCTCTCGCAGATTTCCAAGTGTATATTCTCTCGCAGTGCCCCCAGTTTATTTACTCCCTCTCCGTGTTCCCAATGTATTTACTCTCCCAGTGTTCCCGGTGCATTTGAATTCCCAGTGTTCCTAGTGTATTTACTCTCCCAAAGTTCCCGTCTTTTTATTCTCTCAGTATTCCCAGTGTATTTACTCTCACAATTTCCCCAGTATATTTAATCACCCAGTGATCCCAAGTATATTTACTCTCTCCCAGTGTTTCCAGGGTATTTATTCTCTCCCAGTGTTCCCAGTATAATTACTCTCCAAGTGTTCTCAGTGTATTTACTCTCCCAGTGTTCCCAGTGTATCTGGTCTCTGAGTGTTCCCAGTTTATTTACACTGCCAGCGTTCTCAGTTTATTTCCTCTATCAGTCTTCCCGGAGTATTTACTCTCCCAGTTTTCACAGAGTATTTACTTTCCTAGTCTTCCCAGTGTGTGTACTCTGTCCCAGTATTCCCAGTGTATTTAGTCTCCCGGTGTTCAGTGTTTTTACTCTCCCTGTGTTGCCAGTGTATATTTACTCTCCCAGTTTTAACAATGCATTTAGTCTCTCCCAGAATTCCCAGCATATTTACTCTCGCCCAGTGTTCCTAGTTTATGTATTCTCCCAGTGTTCCCAGTGCATTTACTCTCACAGTTTTCTCGGTATTTTTACTGTTCCAGTTTTTTCATTATATTTACTCCACCAGTGTCCCCAGTAAGTTTACTCTTTCCCAGTGTTCCCAGTGTGTTTACTCTCTCCCAGTGTTTCCAATGTATTTAATCTCTCCCATTGTTAGAAGTGCATTTACTCTCACAGTCTTTCCAGTGTATTTACTCTCACAGTGTTCCCATTGTATCTGGTCTCTGAGTGTTCCCGGTGTGTTTACTCTCCCAGTGCTCCCAGTTTATTTACTCTCAGAGTGTTACCAGTGTATTACCTCTCTCCCACTGCTCCAAATGTATTTACTTCCAAGTTTTACGAATACATATTGTCTCTCCCAGAATTACCAGTGTATTTTCTCTCTCCCAGTGTTCCCAGTTTATGTAATCTCCCAGTGTCCCCAGTTCATTTGCTCTCCCAATGTTCACACTGTGTTTACCCTCCCAGCGTTCTCAGTATTTTTACTGTTCCAGTATTTCCATTGTATTTACTCCACCAGTGATCCCAGCATATTTACTGTCCCAGTGTCCCCATGTTTATACTCACCCAGTTTTCCCAGTGTCTTTACTCTCCCAGTGCCCACAGTGTATTTACGCTTCCGGTTTTCGCAGTGCATTTACTATCTCCCAGTGCCGCCAGTACGTTTATTCCCTCCCAGTGTTCACGTGTATTTACTCTCCCAGTGTTCCCAGTATATTTACTCTCCCAATGTCAGCGTGTTTTTATTCTCCCAATATTCCCAGTGTATTTACTCTCCCAGTGTTTCCAGTTTATTTACTATCTCCCATTGTTCGAAGTGCATTTTCTCTGACAGTGTTCCCAGCGTATTTAGTCACTCAGTGTTCCCAAGTGTATTTACTATCTCCCAGTGCTCCCATTATAATTAGTCTCGCAGGCTTTCCCTTTTATTTACTCTGTCCCAGTTATCACAGACGATTTACTCTCCCCGTGTTCACATTGCATTGACTCTCTCCCAGTGTTGCCAGCGTATTTATTCTCCCAGTTTTCCCAGTGTACTTACTCTGTCTCACTGTTCCCATTGTATTTATTCTCTCTCACTTTTGCCAGTGCATTTACTCCTCCAGCGTTCCCAGTGTATTTAGTCACCCAGTGTTCCCTGTTTATTCACTCTCCCATTGTTCGAAGTGCATTTACTCTCACAGTGTTCCCCGTGTATTTACTATCACCCAGTGTACCCAGTAAGTTTCTCTCACACCGCTCCCAGTGTATTTACTCTGTCTCACTGTTCCCAATGTATTATTCTCTCTCATATTCCTAGTGCCTTTACTCTCCCAGCGTTGGCAGTGCATTTACTCACTCTGTCTTCACAGTGTATTTACTCTCCCACTATTCCCAGTTTATGTATTCTCTCTCACTGTTCCCAGAGTATTTACTCTCCCAGTGTACCCACTGTATTTACTCTCCCAGTGATCCCAGTGTTTTTATTCTCCCACTGTTCCCAGTTTATTTACTCTTCCAGTGGTATCTGTGTAATTACTCTCCCAGTGATCTCAGTGTATTTACTCTCCCGGTGTGCCCAATGTATCTGGTTTCTGAGTGTCCCCAGTGTATTTATTCTCCTAGAGTTCCCAGTTGATTTACTCCAGCAATGTTACCAGTGGATATCCACTCTCCTACTGTTCCAAGTGTATTTACACTCTCAGTTTTACCAATGCATTTAATTTCTCCCAGAATTACCAGTTATTTTCTCTTTCCCAGTGTTCCCAGTTAATGTATTCTCCAAGTGTTACCAGTGTATTTACTCTCCCAGTGTTCACAATGTATTTACTCTCCCAGTTTTCTCAGTATTTTTACTGTTCCTGTTTTTAGATTGTATTTACTCTCGCCCAGTGTTTCCAGTGTATTTACTCTCCCAGTTTTCCCAGTGTATTTACTCTCCCAGTGTTCCCAGTTTATTTACGCTTCCGGTTTTCCCAGTGTATTTACTATCTCCCAGTACCGTCAGTAAGTTTAATATCTGCCAGTGTTCCCAGTGTGTTTACTCTCTCCCAGTGTTCCCCGTGTATTTACTCTCCCAGTGATCCCAGTGTATTTACACTACCAGTGCTCCCATTATATTACTCTCCCAATGACGCCGTGTTTTTATTCTCCCAGTTTTCCCAGTGTATTTACTCTCCCAATGTTCCCAGTTTATTTACGCTTCAGCTTTTCCCAGTGAATTTACTATCTCCCAGTGTCGTCAGTAAGTTTTCTCTCTCCCAGTGTTCCCAGTGTGCTTACTTTCTACCAGTGTTCCCCGTCTATTTACTTTCCCAGTGTTCCCAGTGTATTTTGTTTCCCAGTGTTCCTAGTAAATTTACTTTCCCAATGTCCCCGTGTTTTTATTCTCCCAGTATTCCCAACGTATTTACTCTCCCAGTGTTTCCAGTGTATTTACTCTCACCCATTGTTCGAAGTGCATTTACTCTCACAGTGTATTTAGTCACCCAGTGTTCTATAAGTGTATTTACTAGCTCCCAGTGCTCCCATTATATTTAATCTCGCAATTTTGTCCTTGTATTTTCTCTCTCCCAGTTTTCACAGCCTATTTACACTCCCAGTTTTCACATAGCATTGCCTCTCTCCCAGTGTTCCCAGTTTATTTATTCTCCCACTGTTGCCAGTGTACTTACTCTGTCTCACTGTTACCATTGTTTTTCTTCTATCTCACTATTCCCAGTGTATTTACTCTCCCAGCGTTCCCAGTGTATTTAGTCAACCAGTGTTCACTGTGTATTCACTCTCCCACTGTTCCCAGCGTATTTACTCCTCCTGTGTTCCCAGTGTATTTACTAACTCCCATTGTATGCAGTATGTTTACTCTCCCAGTGTTCCCCGTGTATTTATTCTGTCTCACTGTCCCCAATGTATTTATTCTCTCTCACATTCCCAGTGCGTTTACTATCCCAGCTTTCCCAGTGTATTTACTCACTCTGTTTTCACCGTGTATTTACTCCCCCACTGTTGCCAGTTTATTTACTGTTCCAGTGTTACCAGAGTACTTATTATCTCCCAGTGTACCTGGTAAGTTTACTCTTCCAGTGTTCCCAGTGTATTTACTCCGTCTCACTGTTCCCGGTGCCTTTATTCTCCATCACTGTTCCCAGTATATTTACTCTCCCAGCGTGCCCAGTGTATTTAATCACCCAGTGTTCCCTGTGTATTCACTCTCTCACTGTTCCCAGCTTATTTACTCCTCCTGTGTTCCCAATGTATTTACTTTCTCCCAGTGTACCCAGTAAGTTTACTCTCCCAGTGTTCCCAGTGTATTTATACTGCCTCATTTTCTCCAATGTATGTATTCCCTCTCACATTCCCAGTGCCTTTACTATCCCATCGTTCCCATTGTAATTACTCATTCTGTGTTCACAGTGCATTTACTCTCCCACTTTTGCCAGTTTATTTACTGTTCCAGTGTTCCCAGGGTACTTACTATCCCCCGGTGTACCCGGTAAGTTTATTCTCCCAGTGGTCGCAGTGTATTTACTCTGTTTCACTGATACTGGTGTATTAATTTTCTCTCACTGTTCCCAGTGCATTTACTCTCCCAGTGTACGCACTGCATTTACTCACCCAGTGTTCCCGGTGTATTTACTCTCCGACTGTTCCCAGTGCATTTCCGCTTCCAGTGTTCCCAGTGCATTTACTCTCTGCTTGTACCCAGTTTATTTACTCTCCCCGTGTTTCCAGTGTAATTACTCTCCCAGTGTTGTCAGTTTATTTACTATCCCATTGTTCCCAGTATATCTGGTCTCTGAGTGTTCCGGAGTATTTACTCTCCCAGTGTTCACAGAATATTTACCTTCCCAGTGTTCCCAGTGTATTTACTCATTCCCAGTATTCCCAGTGTATTTACTCTCCCAGTGATACCAGTGTATTTCCTCTCTCCCACTGTTCCAAGTGTATTTACTCTCCCATTTACCAATGAATTTAGTCTCTCCCACAATTCCCAGTATATTTTCTCTCTCCCAGTGTTCGCAGTTTATGTATTCTCACAGTGTTCCCAGTGCATTTACTCTCCAAGTGCTCTCAATGTATTTACTCTCCCAGTTTTCTCAGTATTTTTACTGTTTCAGTTTTTCCTTAGTATTTACTCTACCAGTGTTCCCAGCATATTTACCCTCCCAGTGTTTCCAGTGTTTATACTCACCCAGTTTTCCCAGTGTGTCTACTCTGCCAGTGTTCTCAGTTTATTTATGCTTCCGTTTTTCCCAGTGTATTTACTGTCTCCCAGTGTCCCCAGTAAGTTTACTCTCTCTCAGTATTGCCAGTGTGTTTATGCTCTCCCAGTGTTCCCCGTGTACTTACTCTCCCAGTGCTCCCATCATATTTACTCTCCCAGTGTTCCCAGTGTTTATACTCATCCAGCTTTCCCAGTGTATCTACTCTGCCAGTGTTCTCAGTTTATTTACGCTTCCGTTTTTCCCAGTGGATTTACTGTGCCCCAGTGTCCCCAGTAAGTTTACTCTATCCCAGTGTTGCCAGCGTGTTTATGCTCTCCCAGTGTACCCCATGTACTTACTCTCCCAGTGTTCCGAGAGCATTTAATCTCCCAGTGTTCCCAGTATATTTACTCTCCCAATGTCCCCGCGTTTTTATTCTCCAAGTATTTCCCGTGCATTTACTCTACCAGTGTTTTCAGTGCATTTATTCTCTTCGATTGTTCGAAGTGTATTTACTCGCACAGTGATCCCTGTGTATTTAGTCACTCAGTGTTCCCTAGTGTATTTACTAGCTCGCAGTGCTCCCATTATATTTAGTCTCGCAGTTTTTCCCTTGTATTTACTGTCACCCAGTTTTCACTGCCTATTTACTTTCCCAGCGTTCCCAGTGTATTTAGCCACCCAGTGTTGCCTGTGTATTCACTCTCCCACTGTTCCCAGTTTATTTACTCCTCCAGTGTTCCCGTGTAATTACTATCTCCCAGTGTACCCAGTAAGTTTACTCTCCCAGTGTTCCCAGTGGATTTACTCTGTCTCACTGTTCCCAATATATTTATTCTCTCTCACATTCCCAGTGCGTTTACTCTCACAGCGTTTCCAGTGTATTTACTCCCCCAGTTTTCATAGAGTATTTACTCTCGCAGTGATCCCTGTGCATTTACTCACTTCCAATGTCCGCAGTGTATTTACTCCCGCAGTTTTCCCAGTTTATTTATTCCCCCAGCGTTCTCAGTGTATTTACTCTCTCTCAGTGTCCCCCAATGTATTTACTCTTCCAGTGTTCCCAGTGTATTTGTTGTTCCTGTGTTTCCAGTTTATTTACGCTTCCAGTGTTCCCAGTGGCATTAATATCTCCCAGTGTCCCCAGAGTATTTGCTCGCCCAGTGTTCCCAGTTTAGTTACCCTGTCAGTGTTCGCACTGTATTTACTCCCCCAGTGTTCCCAGTGTATCTGGTCTCTGAGTGTTCCCGAGTATTTACTCTCCCAGTGTTCACAAAATATTTACCTACCCAGTGTTCCCAGTGTATTTACTCATTCCGAGTATTCACAGTTTATATTCTCTCCCTATGTTCCCAGTGTATTTTACTCTCCCAGTGTCACCAATGTATTTCCTCTCTCCCACTGTTCCAAGTGTATTTACTCTCCCATTTTACCAATGCATTTAGTCTCTCCCAGAATTCCCAGTATATTTTCTCTCTCCTAGTGTTCCCAGTTGATGTATTCTCACAGTGTTCCCAATGCATTTACTCTCCAAGTGTTCTCAATGTATTTACTCTCCAAGTTTTCTCAGTAATTTTACTGTTCCAGTTTTTCCTTAGTATTTACTCGACCAGCGTTCCAAGCATATTTACTCTACCAGTGTTCCCAGTGTTTATACTCACCCAGTCTTCCCAGTGTATTTACTCTGCCAGTGTTCTCAGTTTATTTATGCTTCCGTTTTCCCAGTGTATTTACTATCGCCCAGTGTCCCCAATAAGTTTACTCTCTCCCTGTGTTCCCAATTTGTTTACTCTCTCCCAGTGTTCCCCGTGTACTTACTCTTCCAGTGTTCCCAGTGCACTTAATCTCCCAGTGTTCCCAGTATGTTTACTTTCCCAATGTCCCCGTGTTTTTATTCTCCAATATTTCCAGTGTATTTACTCTACCCGTGTGTCCAGTGTATTTATACTCTCCCATTGTTCGAAGTGTATTTACTCTCACAGTGTTCCCAGTGTAGTTAGTCACGCAGTGTTCCCAAGTGTATTTCCTAGCTCCCAGTGCTCCCATTATATTTGTCTCGCAGTTTTTCCCTTGTATTTACTCACACCCAGTTTTCACAGCCTATTTACTCTCCCAGTGTTCACATTGCATTGCCTCTCTCACAGTGCTCGCAGATTATTTATTCTCCCAGTGTTCCCAGTGTACTTACTCTGCCCCACTGTTCCCATTGTATTCATTCCCCCTCACTGTTCCCAGTCTATTTACTCACCAAGCAGTCACAATGCATTTCCTCTCTCCCAGTGTTCCTAGTTTATTTACTCGCCCAGTTTTCCTAGACTAGTGTATTTACTCTCCCAGTGTTCCCAGTATATTTACTCTCCCAGGGTTCCCAGTGCATTTAGTCTCTCGCACTGTTCGCAGTGTATATTCTCTTGAAGTGTTCACAAGTATTTACTCGCGCAGTGTTCCCTGGGCATTAACTCTCTTCCAGTTTCCCAGTGTATTTTCTCTCACAGTGTTCTCAGTTTATTTATTCTCCCAGTTTACCCTGTGTCTTTACTCGCTCCCAGTTTTACAAGTGTATTTACAGTCCCTGTGGTCCCAATTTATTTACTCTCCCAGTGTTAACAGTGCATTTACTCTCTCCCAGAATTCCCAGTTGATTTACTCTATCGCAGAGTTCCCAATGTACTTACTCTACCAGTGTTCCCAGTGTATTTACTGTTCCAGTATTTCCAAAGTACTTACTCTCCCAGTGTTCCCAGTGCATTTACTCTCCCAGTGTTCGCAGTCTACTTACAATTCCAGTGCCCCAATGCATTTACTATCTCCCAGCATTGCCAGTAAATTTATGCTCCCCGTGTTCGCAGTGCATTTACTCTCCCAGTTTTCCCACTGCATGTCCTCTCTCCCAGAGTTCCAAGAATATTTACTCTATCGCAGTGTTCCAAGTTTATTTACTCTCTCACAGTGTTATCAATGTATTTAGTCTCCCAGTGTTCCCAGCGTATTTACTTTCCAATGTTACCAGTTTATTTACTCTCCCATTGTACACATTGTATTTACGCTCTCGTTGTTCCCAGTGTATTTACTCTCTCGCTGTTTCCAGTTTATTTACTCTCTTAGGGATCCCACTCCATTTACTCTACCAGAGTTCCAAGTTTATTTACTCGCCAGTGTCCCCAGTGTATTTACTCTCTCCCAGTGTTCCCAGTGTATATTTTCTTGCAGTGCTCCAAGTGTATTTTCTCTCGCAGTGTTCCAGTGTATTTACTCTCCCCCAGTGTTCCCAGTGTATTTACTCTCACAGTGTTCCCAGTGTATTTATTCTTCCAGCGGTTCCAGTGTATTTAGTCTCCCTGAGTTCCCAGTGCATTTACTCTCCCAGGTTTCCAGTGTATGTAATCTCTCCCGTGTTCCTAGTTTATTTACTCTCCCAGTGTTCCCAATGTATTTACTCTCCCAGTGTTCTCAGTCTACTTACTGATCCAGTGTTCCCAGTCTATTTTATATCTCCCAGTGCCCCCAGTAAGTTCATGCTCCCAGTTTTCCCAATGGGTCTACTCTTCCAGTGTCGCCAGTTTATATACCCGCCCAGTGTTGCCAGTGTATTTACCATCTCTCAGTGTTCCCAGTGTATTTACACTCCCTGTGGTCCCAGTGTATTTACTCTCAGAGTGTGTCCATTGCATTTACTCACCCAGTGATCCCAAGTGTATTTACTCTCTCCCAGTGATCCCAGTCTATTTAATGTTCCAGTATTCCCAGTGTATTTACTATCTCCCCGTATTCCCAGTACATTTATTCTCCCAGTGTTCCCAGTAAGTTTACTTTCTCCCAGTGTTTCCAATGTATTTATTCTCCTTGCGTTCCCAAATGTATTTACTCACACATTGTTCCCAAATGTATTTGTGTTCTCCCATTGTTCCCAGTGTATTTACTCTCTCAGTGTTCCCAGTGTATTTACTCTTCCACTGTTCCCGTTTTATTTTCTGCCTGTATTCCCAGTATATTTACACGCCCAGTGTACTTACTCTCTCCTATTGTTCGAAGTGCACTTACTCTCACATTTTTCATAATGTATTTAGTCATCAAGTGTTCCCAAGTGTATTTGCCATCTTCCAGTGTTCCAAGTGTATTTAATCCCGCACTTTTCCCAGTGTATTCAATCTCTCCCAGTACTCATAGACTAGTCACTCTTACAGTGTTCCGAGTTTATTAACTCTCCCAGTTTTTCCAGTTTATTGATTCCCGCAGTGTTGCCAGTGCACTTGTATTCCCAGTGTTCCTAGTGTATTTACTCAGTCAGTGTTCCGAGTGTATTTTCTCTCTCCCAATCTTCCCAGTGTATGTACTCTCCCAGTGATCCCAGTGTATTTACAATCTCCCAGTTTTCGCAGTGTACTTACTCTTCCGCAGTGCTCCCAGTGTATTTACTCTCCAAGTGTTCCCAGAGTATTTATACTCCCAGTATTCCCATTATATTTATTTTCCAGTGTTACCATCGTATTTACTCTCCCAATGTTCCAATTTTATTCAAATTGCCAGTTTTCCAATGTATATAATTTCCCTGTTTTCCCAGTCTATTTACTGTTCCAGTTTACCCAGTCTATTTACTAATCCTGTGTTCCTGGCAAGTTTATTATCCCAGTGTTCCCAGTTTGTTTAATATCACAGTGTTCCCAGTATATTTACTCTCACTGTGTTCCCAGTGTATTAACTCCCTCTCAGTGTTCCCAGTGTATTTACTCACCTAGTGTTCCCAATGTATTTACTCTCGCAATGTTTCCAGTTTATTAACTCTTTCACAGTGTTCCAAGTCAATTTACTCTCCCAGCATTCACAGTGTATTTCCTCTCTCCCAGTGCTCCCAGTTTATTAACTCTCTCAGTTTTTCCAGGTATTTACTCTCCCAGTGTTCCCAGTGTATTAACTATCTCCCAGTGTTCCCATTGTATTTACTCTCCCAGTGGTTCCAGTGTATTTACTCTCTCCAAGTTTTAGCAGTGTATTTAATCTCTCCCAGTGAACAGTGTATTTACTCTCCAAGTGCTCCCAATGTATTTAATCTTCTAGTGTGCCCAGTCTATTGACTGTTCCAGTGTTTCCAGTGAATTTACTACCCCTAATTATTTCCAGTAAGTTTATTCTCCCAGTGTTCCCAGTTTGTTTACTCTCACCCAGTGTTCCCAAGTGCATTTTCTCTTTACCAGTGTTCCAGTGTATTTACTCTCCCAGTGTTCCCACTGTATATAATATCCCAGTCTTCCCGTGTATTTTCACTCGCAGTGTTCCCAGTGTATTTACTCTCCCAGTATTCCCAGTGTATTTAGTATCTCTCCATGCTCCCAGTACATATACTCTCCCAGTTTTCCCAGTGTATTTACTCTCCCAGTTGTCCCAGTGCATTTAATCTCCCAGTGTTCCCAGTGTATTTACTCTCCCAATTTTAGCAGTGCATTCACTCTCTCCCAGTGTTCAAATTGTATTTACTCTCCCAGTGTCCCATTGCATTTATTTTCCAGTGTTTCCATCGTATTCCTCTCGCAGTGTTCCCAGTGCATTCACTCTGCCAGTGTTCCCAATGTATTTAAAACCCCAGTTTTCCCGGTGTATTTACTATTTCCCAGTGTTCCCAGTTAGTTTATTCTCCCAGTGTTCCCAGTTTGTTTACTCTCACGGTGTTCCCACTCTATTTACTCTCTCCCGGTGCTCCCAGTGTATGTACTCTCCCAGTGTTCACAGTGTATTTGCTCATCTAGTGTTCCCATTGTATTTACTCGCCAGTGTTCCCAGTTTATTTACTATCTCCCAGTGGTCCAAGTCTATTTCCTCTCCCAGCATTCACAGTGCATTTCCCCTATCCCAGTGTTCCCAAGTTATTAACTCTGCCAGTTTTTCCTATGTATTTACTCTCCCAGTGTACCCAGTGTATTTACTCTCCCAGTTTCCCAAGTGTATTTTCTCTCTCCCAGTTTTTGCAGTGTATTTATTTTCCAGTGATGCCATCGTATTTACTCTCCCAGTGCTCTCAGTGCAGACACTATGCCAGTGTTCCCAGTGCATTTAATCTCCCAGTGTTCCCAGTGAATTTACTCTCCCAATTTTAGCAGTGCATTCACTCTCTCCCAGTGTTCAAAGTGTATTTACTCTCCCAGTGTCCCATTGCATTTATTTCCCAGTGTTTCCATCGTATTCCTCTCGCAGTGTTCCCAGTGCATTCACTCTGCCAGTGTTCCCAATGTATTTAAAACCCCAGTTTTCCCGGTGTATTTATTATCTCCCAGTGTTCCCAGTAAGTTTATTCTCCCAGTGTTCCCAGTTTGTTTACTCTCACGGTGTTCCCACTCTATTTACTCTCTCCCGGTGCTCCCAGTGTATGTACTCTCCCAGTGTTCACAGTGTATTTGCTCATCCAGTGTTCCCATTGTATTTACTCGCCAGTGTTCCCAGTTTATTTACTATCTCCCAGTGTTACAAGTCTATTTCCTCCGTGTTCACAGACTAGTTAATCTCACAGTGTTCACAGTGCATTTCCTCTCGCCCAGTGTCCCAAGTTTATTCAATCTCCCAGTGTTCCCAGTGTACTTACTCTCTGCTAGTCTTCCCAGTGTATTTACTCTCTACCTGTGTTCCCAGTGTATGTACCCTCCCAGTGTTCCAAGTCTATTTACTCTCCCAGCATTCACAGTGCATTTCCTCTGTCCTAGGGTTCCAGGTTATTAACTCTGCCAGTTTTTCCAATGTATTTACTCTCCCAGTGTTCCCAGTGTATTTACTCTCCCAGTTTCCCAATTGCATTTTATCTCTCCCAGTTTTCGCAGTGTATGTATTTTCCAGTGATGCCATCGTATTTACTCTCCCAGTGCTCCCAGTGCAAGCACTCTGCCAGTGTTCCCAATGTATTTAATCTCCCAGTGTTCCCAGTCTATTGACTGTCCCAGTGTTCCCAGTGTATCTACTATCTCCGAGTGGTCCCAGTAAGTTTATTCCCCCCAGTGTGCCCAGTTTGTTTTCTCGCACAATGTTTCCAGTGTATTTACTCTCTTCCAGTGTGCCCAGTGTATTTACTCTACCGCAGTGTTACTAGTGTATTTACTCCCCTAGTGTTCCCAGTGTTGTTATGCGCACAGTGTTCCTGTTTTTTAATCTCCCAGTATTCCCAGTGTATTTATTCGCCCAGTGTACCAAGTATATTTACTCTCTCTTATTGTTCGAAGTGTATTGACTGTCACAGTGTTCCCAATGTATTTACTCACCCAGTGTTTCCAAGTGTATGTACTTTCTCGCAGTGTTCCCAGTGTATTTAATCTCGCAGTTTTCCCAGTTTATCTCCCAGTGTTCACAGTGCTTTTCCTCTCGCCCAGTGTCCCCAGTTTATTCAATCTCCCAGTGTTCCCAGTGCACTTACTCTCTTCTAGTGTTCGCAGTGTATTTACTCTCTACCTGTGTTCCCAGTGCATGTCCTCTCTCACTGTTCCAAGTGTATTTACCCTTCCAGTGTTACCAATGCATTTACTCTCTCCCAGACTTCACATTGTATTAGCTCTCTCCGAGTGTTTCCATTCTATTTACTCTGCGAGTGTTGCCAGCATATTTACTGTCCCACCGTTCGCAGTTATTTACTCTGCCAGTGTTCCCAATGTATTTATTCTCCAAGTGTTCCTAGTGTATTTACTTTTTCTCATTGTTCCCAGTGTATTTATTCTCTCTCACTATGCGCAATATCTTTACTCACCCAGTGTTCCCAGGGTATTTACTCTCCCAATGTTCCCAGTTTATTTATTCTTCCAGTGTTCCCAGTGTATTTATTATTTCCCAGTGTACCCAGTAAGTTTACACTCACCCAGTGTTCCCAAGTGTATTTACTCTCTCCCAGTATTGCCAGCGCAATTACTCTTCCAGTCTTCCCGTGCATTTACTCTCCGAGTGTCTTCAATGCATTTACTACCTCTCCGTGCTACCAGTGTATTTACTTTCACAGTGTTTCCTGTGTATTTACTCTCGTAGTATTCCTTGTGTATTTACGCTCTCCCAGTGTTCGCAGTGTATTTATTCGCACAGTGCCCCCAGTGTAATTACTCTCCCAGCTTCCCCAG
Organism: Pristiophorus japonicus; assembly: GCF_044704955.1. Taxonomy (NCBI): domain Eukaryota; kingdom Metazoa; phylum Chordata; class Chondrichthyes; family Pristiophoridae; genus Pristiophorus; species Pristiophorus japonicus. The sequence continues at coordinate 1,291,741 of NC_092010.1, forward strand.
CTATTTACACACTCTCCGTGTTCCCAGTGTATTTACGCTCCTAGCTCACTCAGTATATTTACTCTCCCAGTGTTCCCAGTGCATTTCCTCGCTCCCAGTGTTCCCAGTGTATTTGTTCTCCCCGTGTTCCAGTGTATTTACTCTCCCAGTGTTCCCAGTGTATTTACTCGCCCACTGTTCCCAGTATATTTACTCACTCTCTGTGTTCCCAGTGTATTTGCTGTCTGCGAGTTCTCAGTGTATTTCCTCTCCCAGTCTTTCCAGTGTCTTTACTCTCTCTCAATGTTCCCAATGTATTTACTCTCCCAGTGTCGGCAGTGTTTTTACTCTCTCCCAGTTTTCACAGTGTATTTACTCTCTGCCAGTGTTCAAAGTGTATTTACTCTCCCAGTATTCTCATTGCAGTTATTTTCCAATGCTGCCATCGCATTTACTTTTCCAGTCTTCCCAGTGTTTTCACTCTGCCAGTGTTCCCAATGTATTTACTCTTATAGGGTTCCCAGTCTATTTAATGTTCCAGTGTTCCCAATGTGTATACTGTTTCCCAGTGCTCCCAGTTTGTTTACTCTCAGTGTTCCCAGTGCTGTTACTCACTCTCAGTGTTCACACTGTATTTACTCTCCTATTGTTCCCAGTGTATTTACTCTTACAGTGTTCCCAGTCTATTTAGTCTCCCAGTGTTCCCAGTGTATCACTATTCCAGTGTTCCCAGTCTATTTACGCTCTCTGTGTTCCCAATGTATTTACTCTCCCAGTATTTCCAGAGTGATTACTCTCACGGTGTTCCCTGTGTATTTACGCTCTGCCAGTATTTGGAGTCTATTTAGTCTCCCAGTGTTCAAATTGCATTTCCCCTCGGCCAGCGATCCCAGATAATTTACTCCCCCAGTGTTCCCAGTATATTTACTCTGCCAGTGTTCTCAGTGTATTTACTCTTCCATTGTTCCCAATGTATTTACTCATTCCCAGTTTAGTTACTCTCCCAGTGCCCCAGTATATTTACTCTGTCCCTGTTCCCAGTGCATTTTTCTCCCAGTGTGCCCAGTGCATTTACTCTCGCCCAGTATTCACAGTGAATTCGCATTCCTAGTGTTCCCAGTGTATTTATTCTACCAGTTTTCCCATTGTGTTTACTCTCCCAGTGTTCCCAGTGCATTTATTCTCCCAATGTTCCCTTGTATTTACTCTCACAGGGTTCTCAGTGTAGTTACTCCCGCAGTATTCCCTGAGTATTTATTCTCCCGCAGCTTTCCCAGTGTATATTCTCTCGCAGTGTTCCAAGTGTATTTAATCTTCCAATGTTCCCAGTGCAATTACTACCTCTCAGTTTTCCCAGTGTATTTACTCTCCCAGTGTTCCCGTGTTTTTATTCTCCCCGTATTCCCAGTGTATTTGCTCTCGCAGTGTTCCCAGTATATTTATTCCCTCCCATTGTTCGAAGTGTATTTACTCTCACAGTATTCCCAGAGTATTTACTTTTCCAATGTTCCCAGTGTATTTACTCTCCCAGACTCCGCAGTGTATTTAATCTCTCCCAGTTTTCCCAGTATGTTTACTGTCCCAGTGCTTGCATCGTATTCACTGCCAAGTATTCCCATTGTGTATACTCGCCCAGTGTTCCCAGTGTTTTACTCTCGCAGTGTTCACAGTTTATTTTATCTCTGCCAGTGTTCCCAGTTGATTTAATCTCCGTTTCCCAGTGTGTTTAATCTCCCTGTTTACCCAGTGTATTTACTCTCTCCCAGTAATCCCAGAGTAATTATTCTCACAGTGTTCCCTGTGTATTTACGCTCTACCAGTATTTGCAGTCTATTTACTCTCCCAGTGTTCACATTGCATTTCCCCTCGGCCAGTGATCTGAGATAATTTACTCCCCCAGTGCTCCCAGTATATTTACTCTGCCAGTGTTCTCAATGTATTTGCTCTTCCATTGTTCCCAATGTATCTACTCTCCCAGTGTTTCCAGTGTATTTACTCATTCCCAGTGTAGTTACTCTCCCAGTGCCCCAGTATATTTACTCTTTCCCTGTTCCCAGTGTATTTACTCTCCCAGTGTTCCCAGTGCGTTTACTCTCTACCAGTGTTCACAGTGAATTCGCATTCCTAGTGTTTCCAGTATATTTATTCTACCAGTTTTCCCATTGTGTTTACTCTCCCAGTGTTCCCAGTGCATTTATTCTCCCAATGAGCCCTTGTATTTACTCGCACAGTGTTCTTAGTGTAGTTACTCTCGCAGTATTCCCTGAGTATTTATTCTCTCGCAGTTTTCCCAGTGTATATTCTCTCGCAGTGTTCCAAGTTTATTTACTCTTCCAGTGTTCCCAGTGCAATTACTCCCTCTCCGTTTTCCCAGTGTATTTATCTCCCAGTGTCCCCGTGTTCTTATTCTCCCCGTATTCCCAGTGTATTTACTCTCACAGAGTTCCCAATATATTCATTCCCTCCCATTGTTCGAAGTGTATTTACTCTCACAGTGTTCCCAGTGTATTTACTTTTCCAATGTTCCCAGTGTATTTACTCTCCCAGTCTTCGCAGTGTATTTAATCTCTCCCAGTTTTCCCATTATGTTTACTGTTCCAGTGCTTGCATCGTATTTACTGCCAAGTATTCCCATTGTGTATACTCTCCCAGTGTTCCCAGTGTATTTACTCTACCACTGTTCCCAGATTATTTACGCTCCCTATGTTCCCAATTTATTTACTCCCCCAATTTCCCCTAGGTATTATCTCCTCCAGTGTTCCCAGTGTATTTAATCTCCCACAGTTCCCAAGTGTAATCACTCTTTCCCAGTGTTGCCAGTGTATTTACTCTCGCAGTGTTCCCTGTGTATTTACTCTCACCCAGTATTCCCAGTCTATTTACTCTCCCAGTGTTCACAGTGCATTTCCTCTCTGCCAGTGTTCCCAGATTATTTACTCTGTCAGTGTTGCCAGTGTATTTAATGGACCGATATTCACAGTGTATTTACTCGGCCACTTTTCCCAGTGTATTTACTCTCCCATTATTCCCAATGTATTTACTCTCCCAGTGTTCCCAGTGTATTTACTCTCTCCCTGTTCCCAGTTTATTTACTCTCCCAACGTTCCCAGTGCAGTTACTCTCTCCCAGTGTTCGCAGTGCATTTCCACTCGCAGTGTTCCCAGGGTATTTACACTACCAGTTTTCCCATTGAGTTTACTCTCCCAGAGTTCCCAATGAATTTATTCTCCCAATATTTCATTGTATTTACTCTCACAGTGTTCCCAGTGTAGTTACCCTCTCAGTATTCCCAGTGTATTTATTCTGTCGCAGTATTTCCAGTGTATATTCTCTCGCAGTTGTCCTAGTTTATTTACTCTCTCAGTGTTTTAAGTGCAAGTACTCCCTATCCGTGTTCCCAGTGTATTTACTCTCCCAGTGTTCCCAGTATATTTACTCTCCCAATGTTCCCAGTGCTTTTACTCTCCCAGTGTTTCCAATGTATTTACCCCCTCACAATGTTCACAGTCAATTTACTCTCCCAGTGTTCACAATGCATGTCCTCTCTCCCAGTGTTCCAAGTTTATTTACTCTCCCAGTGTTCCCAATGTATTTAACTCTCCCAATGTTCCAGCTGTATTTCCGCTCACAGTGTTCGCAATGTATTTACTCTCCCAGTGTTCTCAGTGTATTTACTCTCCCAGTGTTCCCAATAATTTTAATCTCTCCGAGTTTTCCCATTATGTTTAATCCCCCAGTTTTCGCAGTACGTTTTGTCTCTGGTAGTATTCCCAGTGTATTTACTCTCCCAGTGCTTCCAATGTATTTACTCTCGCAGTATTAACAGTGCGTTTACTCATCCAGTGTTCCCAGTGTATTTACTCTCCCCACGTTCCCAGTGTATTTAGTCCACCAGTGTTCCCAGTATATTTACTCTGCCAGTGTGGCTAGCGCATTTACTCGATCACAGTGTTCCCAGTATATTTGCACTCCTAGTGTACCCAGTCAATTTACTCTCCCAGTGTACGCAGTGTATTTACTCTCCCAGTGTACCGAGTGTATTTACTATCCCAGTGTTCCCAGTCCATTTACTATCTCCCAGTGTTGCCAGTGTATTTACTCTCCCAGTATTGCCAGTAATTTTAATCTGTCCCGGTGTTCCCATTATGTTTACTCTCTCAGTTTTCCCAGTAAGTTTTCCCTTTCGCAGTTTTCCCATTGTATTTACTCTCCCAGTCCTTCCAATATATTTACTCTCCCAGTATTCACAGTGTGTTTACTCATCCAGTGTTCAACGTGTATTTAATATGCCAGTGTTCCCAGTGTGTCTAATCATCCAGTGTTCCCGGTGTATTTGCTCTCCCCATGTTCCCAGTGTGCTTAATCTGCCGATGTTCCCAGTGTATTTACTCTGCCAGTGTAGCCAGTGCATGTACTCGATCACAGTGTTCCCAGTGTATTTACAATCTTAGTGTACCCAGTGAATTTACTCTGCCAGGGTGCCCAGTGTATTTACTCTCCCAGTGTACCCAGTGTATTTAATTCCCCAGTGTTCCCAGTCCATGTACTATCTCCCAAAGTTGCCAGTGTATTTACTTTCCCAGTATTGCCAGTAATGTTAATCTGTCACGGTGTTCCCATTATCTTTAATCTCTCAGTTTCCCAGTAAGTTTTCTCTTTCGCAGTTTTCTCATTGTATTTACCCTCCCTGTGCTTCCAATATATTTACTCTCTCATTATTCACAGTGTGTTTACTCATCCAGTGTTCAATGTGTATTTAGTGTGCCAGTGTTCCCAGTGTATTTACTCTCCCAGTTTTCCCAGTTTAGTTACTCACCAAGAATTCCCAAGTATATTCCCTCTCTCCCAGTGTTGCCAGTCCATTTACTCTCCCGGTGTTCATAGTGCATTTCCTCTCTCCCCGTGTTCCAAGTGTATTTACTAGCTCCCAGAGCTCCCACAATATTTAGTCTCGCAGTTTTCCCGGTGTATTTACCCTCTGCCAGTGTTCAATGACGATTTACTCTCCCAGTGTTCACAGTGCATTTCCTCACTGCCAGTGTTCCCAGTGTATTCTCTCTCCCAGTGTTCCCAGTTTACTTACTCTCTCACAGTGTCCCCAGTGCATTCATTCTCTCCCAGTGTTCCCAGTGTATGTACTCTCAGGCTGCTCCAAGTGTATTTTCTCTCCCACTTTTCCCACTGTATTTACTCTGTCTCACTGTTACCATTGTAGTTATCTCTGTCTCACTCTTCCCAGTCCATATACTCTCTCAGTGATCCCACTGTATTTACTCACCCACTGTTCCCAGTGGATTTACTCACCCACTTTTCCCAGTATATTTACCCTTCCAAAGTTACCAGTGTATTTAATATCTCCCAGTGTAACCAGTAAGTTTAATCTCACCAAGTGTTCCCAGTGGATTTATTCTCTCTCACTATTCCCAGTGTATTTACTCTCCTAGTATTCCCAGTTTGTTTACTCTCCCAGTGTACCCAAAGCATTTACGCTCTCCCTGTTCCCAGTTTATTTATTCTCCCAGTGCTTCCGATGTATTTACTCTCCCATTATTCACAGTGTGTTTACTCATCCAGTGTTTAAAGTGTATTTAGTCTGCCAGTGTTCCCAGTGTATTTACTCTCCCAGTTTTCCCAGTGTATTTACTCACCCAGAATTCCCAAGTATATTCACTCTCTCCCAGTGTTGCCAGTCCATTTACTCTCCCGGTGTTCATTTTGTATTTCCTCTCTCCCCGTGTTCCAAGTGTATTTACTAGCTCCCAGAGCTCCCATTATATTTAGTCTCGCAGTTTTCCCGGTGTATTTACCCTCTGCCAGTGTTCAATTCTATTTACTCTCCCAGTGTTCACAGTGCATTTCCTCACTGCCAGTATTCCCAGTGTATGCTCTCTCCCAGTGCGCCCAGTTTACTTACTCTCTCACACTGTTCCAAGTGTATTAATTCTCTCCCAGTTTTCCCAGTGTATGCACTCTCAGGCTGTTCCAAGTTTATTTATTCTCCCAGTTTCCCCACTGTATTTACTATGTCTCACTGTTACCATTGTAGTTATTCTATCTCGCTCTTCCCAGTGTATGTACTCTCCCAGTGTTCCCACTGTATATACTCACCCACTGTTCCCAGTGTATTTACTCACCCACTTTTCCCAGTATATTTACCCTCCCAAAGTTACCAGTGTATTTACTATCTCCCAGTGTAACCAGTACGTTTAATCTCACCAAGTGTTCCCAGTCTATTTATTCTCTCTCACTATCCCCAGTGTATTGACTCTCCTAGTATTCCCAGTGTATTTACTCTCCCAGTGTACCCAATGCATTTACTCTCGCCCTGTTCCCAGTTTATTTACTCTCCCAGTGTTTCCTGTGCATTTACTCTCTCCCAGTGTTCCCAGTGCATTTAATCTCTCCCAGTGTCCCCATGTATTTACTCTCCAAGCGTTCCCGTGCATTTACTCTCCCAGTCTTCCCAGTTTATTTACTCTCCCAATAATCCCAGTGTATTTAGTATCTCTCCGTATTCCCATTGTATTTACTCTCCCAGTGTTCCCGTGTATATAATCTGAAAGTATTCCCGTTGTATTTACTCTCCCAGTGTTCCTGGAGTGTTTACTCTCTCCCAGTGTTCGCAGTGTATTTACTCTCGCATTGTTCCAAATGTTTTTACTGTCCCAGCGTTCCCAGTGTATCTACTCTCTCTCAGTGTTCCGAGTGCATTGTTCTCCCAGTGTTCCCAATGCATTTACTCTCCCAGTGTTCCCAGTGTAATTAGTGTTACATTGATTCCATTGCATTTACTCTACCATTGTTCCCAGCATATTTATTCACCCAGTGTTCCCAGCATATTTTTTCTCCCAGTGTTCACAATTTATTTACTCTCCCATTATTCCTGTGTTTTTACTAACTCAGTGTTCCCAGTACATTTACTCTGCCAGGGTTCCCGTGTTTTTACTCACCCAGTGTTCCCAGTGCATTTACTCTCCCAGTGTTCCGAGTGTATTTAATCACTCCCTGTGTGCGTAGTGTATTTACTCTCGCAGTGTTCCCAGTTTATTTATTCTCCCAGTGTTCCCAGTGTATTTACACTCTTAGTGTACCAGGTGTATTTACTCTCCCAGTGTTCCCAGTGCATTTACTCTCCAAGTGTTCCCAGTGTGTTTATTCACCAAATGTTCCCTTGTATTTACTCTCACAGTGTTCTCAGTGTAGTTACTCTCGCGGTATTCTCAGAATATGTATTCTCTCGCAGTATTCCCAGTGTACATTCTCTCGCAGCGTTCTCAGTGTATTGTCTACCTCTCCGTATTTCCAGTGTATTTACTCACCCAGTGTTACCAGTATATTTAATCTCCCAGTGTTCCTAGTGTATTTACCCTCCCAGTGTTCCCGTGCTTTTATTCTCACAGTATTCCCAATGTATTACTCTCCCAGCGTTCCCAGTGAATTTGCACGACCGCTGTTCCCAATTTACTTACTCTCCCAGTGCTCCCAGGTACCAACATTTCCAGTGTTCCCAGTGTATTTACTCGCCCACTATTCCCACGCATATTCACTCTCTCCCAATGTTCCCAGTGTATTTACTCTCACAGTGTTTCCTGCGTATTTACTCTCTCCCAGTATTCCCAGTCTATTTACTCTCCCAGTGTTCTCATTGCCTTTACTCTCCCAGTGTTCGCGTGTTTTTACTCACCCAGTGTTCCCAGTGCATTTACTCTCGGACTGTTCCAAGTGTATTTACTCTGCCAGTGTTCCCAGTGTATTTACTCACCCAGTGTTCCCAGTGTATTTTTTCTCCCAGTGTTCCCAGTGCAGTTGCTCACCCAGTGTTCCCAAATGTATCTATTCTCTCCCAGTGTTCCCAGTATATTTACTCTATCCCACAGTTCCCAGTGTATGAACTCGCCCAGTGCTCCCATTGCCTTAGCTCTCCCAGTGTGCCCAGTGTATTTAGTCACCCAGTGTTCCCAAGTGTATTTACTAGCTCCCAGAGCTCCAATTATATTTAGTCTCGCAGTTTTCCCGTTGTATTTACTCTCTCCCCGAGTTCACAAACTATTTACTCTTCGAGTGTTCACAGTGCATTTCCTCTCTGCCAGTCTTCTCATTTTATTTACTCTCCCAGTTTTCCCAGTTTGCTTATTGTCTCCCAATTTTCTCAGTGCAAATACTCTCTCCCAGTGTTCCCAATGTATTTACTCTCTCCCAGTCTTCCCAATGTATTTATTCACCCAGTATTCAAAGTGTATTTACTCTTCCTGTGTTCCAAGTGCATTTAGTCTCCCAGTTCCCAGTGAATTTGTTCACCAAGTGTGCCCAGTGTATTTGTTCTCTCTCAGTGTTCCCAATGTATTTATTCTCCCAGTGTTCGCAGTGTATTTACTCTCCTAGTGTTCCCAGTGCATTTACTATCTCCCTGTTCCCTGTGTAGTTACTATTCCAGTGCCTCCCAGTTTATTTACTCTCGCAGTGTTCCTAGTGTATTTACTCTCTCCCAGTTTTCGCAGTGTATGTAATCGCGCAGTGTTCTCAGTTGATTTAATCTCCCAGCTCTCCCAGTGTAGTTACTCTCCGACTGCTCCCTGTGTATTTATTATCTCCGAGTATTTCCAGTGTATTTAATCTCCCAGTGTTGCCAGTGTATTTACTCTCCCAGTGTTGTCAGTTTATTTTTCTCATAGTGCTCCCAATATATTTACTCTCCCAGTGTTCCCAGTGTGTTTACTATCTCTTAGTTTTCCTAGTGCATTTACTCCCTCCAAGTGCTCCAAATGTATTTGCTCTCCCAGTGTTCGCAGTGTATTTACCCTTCCAGTGTTCTCAATGTATTTATTCCCCCAGTGTTCCCAGTCGGTTTACTATCTGCCAATGTTGCTAATAAGTTTATTCACCAGTGTTCCCAATTTGTTAAAATCGACCAGTGTTCCGAGTGTATTTAGTCTCTCCCAGTGTTCCACTATCTCTACTCTCCCACTGTTCCATGATTATTTACTCTCTCCCAGTGTTCCCAGTCTATTTACTTTCCTAGGGTTCACAATGCATTTCCTCTCCACCAGTGTTCATTATCTTTCCCGATTTTTCCAATGTATTTACTTTCCAATGTTCCCAGTATATTTACTCTCCCGTTGTACAAAATTTATTTACTCTCCCAGTGTCCCCAGTGTATTTACTCTCTCGTTGTTCCCAGTGTATTTACTCCACCAGGGCTCCCACTCCATGTCGTCTCTCCCAGTGTTCCCACTATATTTACTCTCCCAGTGTACCCAGTGTATTTACTCTATCCAAGTGTTCCCAGTTATATATTTTCTCGTAGAGTTTCCAGTGTATTTACTCTCGCAGTATTCCCAATGTATTTACTTTCTGCCAGTGTTCCCCGTGTATTTACTCTCCCAGTGTTCAAAATGCATTTACTCTCCCTGCGTTTATAGTGTATTTAGTCATCCAGTGTTCCCAGTGCATTTGCTCTCTCCCAGTGTTCCCAGTGTATTCACTCGCCCAGTGTTCCCAGTGTATTTAGTCACCCGCTGTTCCGAAGTGAATTGACTCTCTCCCAGTGTTTCCGGTCTATGTACTCTCCCAGTCTTCCCAGTGTATTAATTATCCCAGTGTTCCCAATGTATTTACTCTCCCAGGGTTCCCAGTCTATTTACTCTCGCAGTGTTCCCAATGTATTTACTCTCTCCCAGTCTTCCCAGTGCATTTATTCTCCCAGTGTTCAAAGTGTATTTACTCTCGCAGTGTTCCCAATGTATTTAGTCAACCAGTTCCCAGTGTATTTACTCTCCCAGTGTGCCCAATCTATTTGCTCTATCTCAGTGTTCGCAGTGTATTTACTCTCCCAGTGTTTCCAACGCATTTACTCTCTCCCTGTTCCCTGTGTATTTACTCTCCCAGTGTTCCCAGTGTATTTATTATCTCTCCGTGTTCCCAGTGTAGTTACTCTCCCAGTGCTCCCGTTGTGTTTACTCTCCCAGTGTTCCTGTGTATTTACTCTCCAAGTGTACCCACTGTATTTACTCTCCCAGTGTTCCAAGTTTATTTACTCTCCCAGTGTTCCTAGTGTATTTATTCTCTCCCAGTTATCGCATTGCATGCATCCTCTCAGTGTTCCCAGTTTATTTAATCTCCCAGCGTTCCCAGTATATTTATTTGCTTTCAGTGTTCCCAGTATAGTTACTCTCCGAGTATTCCCAGTCTATTTACTATCTCCCAGTGTTCCCAGTAAGTTTTTCTCCCAGTGTTCCCAATTTGTTAAACTCTACCAGTGTTTCCAGTGTATTTAATATCTCTCAGTGTTCCAATGGCTCTACTACCCCAGTGTTCCGAGCATATTTACTCTCTCCCATTAATCCCAGTGTACTTATTCTCCCAGTGTTCTCAGTCTCTTCACTCTCCCAGGGCGAACAATGCATTTCCTCTCCACCAGTGTTCCCAGCTTATTCATTCTCCCGATGTTTCCAATGTATATACTTTCCAATGTTCCCAGTATATTTACTCGCCCATTGTACACAATTCATTTACTCTGCCAGTGTTCGCAGTGTATTTACTCTCTTGCTGTGTTCCCAAAGTATTTACTCTTCCAGTCTTCAAAGTGTATTTACTCTCCCTGTGTTTCCAGTGTATTTGTCTCCCATTGTCCCCAGTGTATTTACTCTCTCCCAGTGTTCCCAGTGTATTCACTCGCCCAGTGTTCCCAGTGTATTTAATCAGCCGGTGTTCCGAAGTGTATTTCATCTCTCACAGTGTCCCATCTATTGACTCTCCCAGTTGCCAGTGTATTTATTCTCACAGTAATCCCAATGCATGTACTCTCCCAGGGCTCCCAGTCTATTTACTCTCCCAGGGTTCACAACGCATTCCATCTCTGCCAGTGTTCACAGTTTATTAACTCTCCCAGTTTTAACAGCGTGCTTACTCTCCCAGTGTTCCCAGTGTGTTTCATTTCCAATGTTCCCAATGTATATACTCACCCATTGTACACATTGTATTTACTCTCACAGCGTTGCCAGTGTATTTACACTCTCCCAGTGTTCCCAGTGTATATTTTCTCGCAGTGCCCCCAGTGTATTTACTCTCGCAGTGTTCCCAATGTATTTACTCTCTCCCAGTCTTCCCAATGTTTTCATTCCTCCAGTGTTCAAAGTGTATTTACTCTCCTTGAGTTCCCAGTGTATTTAATCTCCCAGTTCCCAGTGTATTTATTCTCCCAGAGTGCTCGGTGTATTTGCTCTCTCTCAGTGTTCCCAATGTATTTACTCTCCCAGTGTTCCCCGTGTATTTACTCTCCCGGTGTGCTCAGTGTATTTCTCTCTCCCAGTGTTCGCATTCTATTTACTCTCCCAGTGTTCCCAGTGAATTTACTCTCTCCCCGTTTCTTGTATATTTACTCTCCCAGTATTCCCAGTGTATATGCTATCTCTGTGTGTTCCCAGTTTAGTTACTCTCCCAGTGCTCCCAGTTTATTTACTCTCCCAGTGTTCCTTTGTATTTACTCTCCAAGTGTACCCAGTGTATTTCCTCTCCCAGTGTTCAGAGTTTATGTATTCAATCCCAGTGTACTTACTCTCCCAGTGTTCCCAGTATATTTACTCTTTCCCTGTTCCCAGTGTATTTACTCTCCCAGTGTTCCCCGTTTATGTATTCAATCCAAGTGTACTTGCTCTCCCAGTGTTCCCAGTGCATTTACTCTCTCCCAGTATTCACAGTGAATTCGCATTCCCAGTGTTCCCAGTGTATTTATTCTACCAGTTTTCCCATTGTGTTTACTCTCCCAGTGTTCCCAATGTATTTATTCTCCCAATGTTCCCTTGTATTTACTCTCACAGTGTTCTCAGTGTAGTTACTCTCCCAGTATTCTCAGAGTATTTATTCTCTCGCAGTATCCCCATTGTATATTCTCTCGCAGTGTCCCCAGTGTATTTACTCCCGCAGTGTTCCCAGTGCAATTACTTCCCTCCGTGTTCCCAGTGTATTTACTCGCCCAGTGTTCCCAGTGCATTTACTATCCCAGTGCTCCCAGTGTATTTACTCTCGCAGTGTTCCCAGTGTATTTATTCTCTCCCATTGTTCGAAGTGTATTTACTCTCACAATCTACCCAGTGTATTTACTCTTCCAGTGCTCCCAGTGCATTTACTCGCCAAGTCTTCTCATTGCATTTAATCTCTCCCAGTTTTCCAAGTATGTTTACTGTTCCAGTGCTTGCATTGTATTTACTGTCAAGTATTCCCATTGTGTATACTCTCCCAGTGTTCCCAGTGTATTTACTCTCCCACTGTTCGAAAAAGGGAGGGAGAACAGCCAGTTGTAGTGATGCACACTGGTACCAACGACATAGGTAAAAAAAGAGATGGGGTCCAACGAAACGAATTTGAGGAACTAGGATCGAAATTAAAAAGTAGGACCTCAAAAGTAGCAATCGCAGGATAGCGCAGATGAATACGTGGCTTGAGCAGTGGTGCAGCAGGGAGGGATTCAAATTCCTGGGGCATTGGGACCGGTTCTGGGGGAGGTGGGACCAGTACAAACTGGACGGTCTGCACCTGGGCAGGACCGGAACCAATGTCCTAGGGGGAGTGTTTGCGAGTGCTGTTGGGGAGGAGTTAAACTAATATGGCAGGGGGATGGGAACCAATGCAGAGAGACAGAGGGAAACAAAAAGGAGACAAAAGCAAAAGATAGAAAGGAGATGAGGAAAAGTGGAGGGCAGAGAAACACAAGGCAAAGAACAAAAAGGGTCACTGTACAGCTAAATTCTAAAAGGAAAAAGGGTGTTAAAAAAACAAGCCTTAAGGCTTTGTGTCTTAATGCAAGGAGTATCCGTAATAAGGTGGATGAATTAACTGTGCAAATAGATGTTAATAAACATGATGTGATTGGGATTACGGAGACGTGGCTCCAGGATGATCAGGGCTGGTAACTCAACATCCAGGTGTATTCAACATTCAGGAAGGATAGAATAAAAGGAAAAGGAGGTGGGGTAGCATTGCTGGTTAAAGAGGAGATTAATGCAATAGTTAGGAAGGACATTAGCTTGGATGATGTGGAATCTATATGGGTAGAGCTGCAGAACACCAAAGGGCAAAAAACGTTAGTGGGAGTTGTGTACAGACCTCCAAACAGTAGTAGTGATGTTGGGGAGGGCATCAAACAGGAAATTAGGGGTGCATGCAATAAGGGTGCAGCAGTTATAATGGGTGACTTTAATATGCACATAGATTGGGCAAACCAAACTGGAAGCAATACGGTGGAGGAGGATTTCCTGGAGTGCATAATGGATGGTTTTCTAGACCAATACGTCGAGGAACCAACTAGGGGGGAGGCCATCTTAGACTGGGTGTTGTGTAATGAGAGAGGATTAATTAGCAATCTCGTTGTGCGAGGCCCCTTGGAGAAGAGTGACCATAATATGGTGAAATTCTGCATTAGGATGGAGAAGGAAACAGTTAATTCAGAGACCATGGTCCAGAAGTTAAAGAAGGGTAACTTTGAAGGTATGAGGCGTGAATTGGCTAGTATAGATTGGCGAATGATACTGAAGGGGTTGACTGTGGATGGGCAATGGCAGACATTTAGAGACTGCATGGATGAACTACAACAATTGTACATTCCTGTCTGGCATAAAAATAAAAAAGGGACGGTGGCTCAACCGTGGCTATCAAGGGAAATCAGGGATAGTATTAAAGCCAAGGAAGTGGCATACAAATTGGCCAGAAATAGCAGCGAACCCGGAGACTGGGAGAAATTTAGAACTCAGCAGAGGAGGACAAAGGGTTTGATTAGGGCAGGGAAAATGAAATACGAGAAGAAGCTTGCAGGGAACATTAAGACGGATTGCAAAAGTTTCTATAGATATGTAAAGAGAAAAAGGTTAGTAAAGACAAACTTTGGTCCCCTGCAGGCAGAATCAGGGGATGTCATAACGGGGAACAAAGAAATGGTGGACCAATTGAACAAGTATTTTGGTTCGGTATTCACTAAGGATTACACTAACAACCTTTCGGATATAAAAGGGGTCAGAGGGTCTAGTAAGGAGGAGGAACTGAGGGAAATCCTTATTCGTCCGGAAATTATGTTGGGGAAATTGATGGGATTGAAGGCCAATAAATCCCCAGGGCCTGATGGACTGCATCCCAGAGTACTTAAGGAGGTGGCCTTGGAAATAGCGGCTGCATTGACAGTCATTTTCCAACATTCCATTGACTCTGGATCAGTTCCTATCGAGTGGAGGGTAGCCAATGTAACCCCCCTTTTTAAAAAAGGAGGGAGAGAGAAAACAGGGAATTATAGAAGAGAAAACAGGGAATTATAGACCGGTCAGCCTGACATCGGTAGTGGGTGGGATGACGGAATCAATTATTAAGGATGTCATAGCAGCGCATTTGGAAAGAGGTGACATGATAGGTCCAAGTCAGCATGAATTTGTGAAAGGGAAATCATGCTTGACAAATCTTCTGGAATTTTTTGAGGATGTTTCCAGTAGAGTGGACAAGGGAGAACCAGTTGATGCGGTATATTTGGACTTTCAGAAGGCTTTCGACAAGGTCCCACACAAGAGATTAATGTGCAAAGTTCAAGCACATGCGATTGGGGGTAGTGTGCTGACGTGCATTGAGAACTGGTTGTCAGACAGGAAGCAAAGAGTAGGAGTAAATGGGTACTTTTCAGAATGGCAGGCGGTGACTAGTGGGGTACCTCAAGGTTCTGTGCTGGGGCCCCAGCTGTTTATACTGTACATTAATGATTTAGTCGAGGGGATTAAATGTAGTATCTCCAAATTTGCGGATGACACTAATTGGGTGGCAGTGTGAGCTGCGAGGAGGATGCTATGAGGCTGCAGAGCGACTTGGATAGGTTAGGTGAGTGGGAAAATGCATGGCAGATGAAGCATAATGTGGATAATGTGGATAAATGTGAGGTTATCCACTTCGGTGGTAAAACAGAGAGACAGACTATTATCTGAATGGTGACAGATTAGGAAAAGGGGAGGTGCAATGCGAGCTGGGTGTCATGGTACATCAGTCATTGCAGGTTGGCATGCAGGTACAGCAGGCGGTTAAGAAAGCAAATGGCATGTTGGCATTCCCTCTCTGCCAGTTTTCGCAGTTTAGTAACTCTACCAGTTTTACCAGTGTGTTACTCTCCCAGTCTTCTCAGTGTATATCATTTCCAATATTCCCAGTATATATACTCTCCCATTGTAAACAATGTATTTGCTCTCCCAGTGTTGCCAGTGCATTTACAATCTCTCAGTGTTCCCAGTGTATATTTTCTCACAGTGTTCCCAGTGTATTTACTCTCGCAGTGTTCCCAATGTATTTAGTCAAGCAGTTCCAGTGTATTTACTCTCCCAGTGTGCCCAGTGTATTTTCTCACCCAGTGTTCCCAAGTGTATTTACTCTCTCCATGTTGTCGCAATGTATTTACTCTCCCAGTGTTCACAGTGCATTTACTCTCTCCCTGTTCCCTGTGTATTTACTCTCCCAGTATTCCCAGTGTATTTAACATCTCTCCGTTTTCCCAGTGTAGTTACTCTCCCTGTGCTCCCGTTTTGTTTACTCGCCCAGTGTTCCCGTATATTTACTCTCCAAGTGTACCCAGTGTATTTACTCTCCCAGTGTTCCAAGTTTATTTACTTTCCCAGTGTTCCTAGTGCATTTGCTCTCTCCCAGTGTCGGCATTGTATGTATCCTCTCAGTGTTCCCAGTTTTTTTAATCTCCCAGCGTTCCCAGTGTATTTATTCACGTTCAGTGTTCCCAGTGTCGTTGCTCTCCAAGTGTTACCAGTGTATTTACTATCTTCCAGTGTTGCCAGTGTATTTACTCTCCCAGTGTTGCCAGTGTATTTTTCTCATAGCGCTCCCAATGTAATTACTCTCCCAGTGTTCCCAATGTATTTACGCTCCCAGTATTCCCAATGTAGTTACTCTCCCAGTGTTCCCAGTCTAGTTACTATCTACCAGTATTCCCAGCAAGTTTATTCTCCCAGTGTTCCCAATTTGTTAAACTCTACCAGTTTTCCCATTGTATTTAGTCTCTCTCAGTGTTCCAATGTCTCTACTCTCTCAGTGTTCCGAGAGTATTTACTCTCTCCCAGTGATCCCAGTGTACTTATTCTTCCAGTGTTCTCAGTCTTTTTACTCTCCCAGGGTGAACAATGCATTTCCTCTCCACCAGTGTTCCCAGTTTATTAACTCTTCCGATTTTTCCAGTGTATATACTTTCCAATGATCCCAGTATATTTACTCTCCCATTGTAAACAATTCATTTTCTCTGCCAGTGTTCCCAGTGTATTTACTCTCTCGCTGTGTTTCAAGTGTATTTATTCACTTTCAGTGTTTCCAGTGTAGTTACTTTCTCCCAGTGTTGCCAGTGTTTTTACTCTCCCAGTGTTGTCAGTGTATTTTTTGTCATAGTGCTCGCAATGTAATTACTCTCCCAGTGTTCCCAATGTATTTACCCTCCCAGTATTCCCATTGTATTTACTCTCCCAGTGTTCCCAGTCGAGTTACTGTCTCCCAGTATTCCCAGTAAGTTTATTCTTCCAGTGTTCCCCATTTGTTAAACTGTACCAGTGTTCCTAGTGTATTTAGTCTCTCTCAGTGTTCCAATGTCTCTACTATCCCAGTGTTCCGAGCGTATTTACTCTCTCCCAGTGATCCCAGTGTACTTATTCTCCCAGTGTTCTCAGTCGTTTTACTCTCCCAGGGTGAACAATGCATTTCCTCTCCACCAGTGTTCCCAGTTTATTAACTCTCTCGATTTTTCCAGTTTATATACTTTCCAATGTTCCCTGTATATTTACTCTCCCAGTGTTCCCAGGTTACTAACTTGCACAGTGTTCCCAGTTTTCAAAGTGCACGTACTCTCACAGTGTTCGCAGTGCTTTTAACTCTCTCTCAGTTTTCCCAGTGTATTTGCTCTCTCCCAGTGTTCCCAGTGTGTTTAGTGTTCCAGTGTTCCCAGTGTATTTACTCCCCCAGTGTTCCCTTCGTGTATACTCTCCCAGTGCCCCCAGTGTATTTACTCAACCACTGTTCCCACTGTATTTCCACTCCCTGTGTTCCGAATATATTTACTCTCCCAGTGTTTCCATGGTACTAACATGTCCAGTGTTCCCAGTGTATTTATTCACCCACTGTTCCAAAGAATATTCAGTCTCTCCCAGTGCTCCCAGTGTATTTACAATCCCAGTGTTCCATTGTGTATAATCTCTCAGTGTCCCTAGTGTATTTGCGCTACCGCTGTTCCCAGTTTATTTACGCTCCCTGTGTTCCCAATTTATTTACTCTCCCAGTGTTCGCAGGGTACTAACTTGTACATTCTCCCAGTGTATTTACTCGCTCGCAGTTTTCAAAGTGCACGTACTCTCACAGTGTTCGCAGTGCTTTTAACTCTCTCTCAGTTTTCCCAGTGTATTTGCTCTCTCCCAGTGTTCCCAGTGTGTTTAGTGTTCCAGTGTTCCCAGTGTATTTACTCTCCCAGTGTTCACTGTGTGTATACTCTCCCAGTGCCCCCAGTGTATTTACTCAACCACTGTTCCCAAGAATATTCACTCTGTATTTACTCCCACAGTGTTCCCTGCATATTTACTGTCTCCCAGTATTCCCAGTCTATTTACAATCCCAGTGTTCACATTGCCTTTACTCTCCCAGTGTCCACGTGCTTCTACTCACCCAGTGTTCCCAGTGCATTTACTCCCGGACTGTTCCAAGTGTACTTACTCTGCCAATGTTCCCAGTGTATTTACTCTGTTTCACTGTTCCTATTGTATTTATTATCTCTCACTGTTCCCAGTATATGTACACTCCCAGAGTTCCCAGTTTATTTACTCACCCATTGTTCCCAGTGTGTATACTCTCCCAGTGTTCCCAGTGCAATTGCTCACCCAGTGTTCCCAAATGTATATATTCTCTCCCTGTGTTCCCAGTGTAGTTTCTCTCCCAGTGTTCCCAGTATATTTATTTAATACCAGGTTTCCCTGTGTATTTGTTCTCCTTGTGTTCCCAAGTTAGTTATTCTACCAGTGTCCCCAGTGTATTTACTCTCTCCCACTGTTCCCAGTGTATGAACTCTCCCAGTGCTCCCATTGCCTTAGCTATCCCAGTGTTCCCAGTGTATTTGCACTCCCAGTGACCCCAGTGTATTTACTCTCTCCTATTGCTCGAAGTGTATTGACTCTCACAGTGTTCCCAGTGTATTTACTCACCCAGTGTTCCCAAGTGTATTTTGTAGCTCTCAGAGCTCCCATTATATTTAGTCTCGCAGGTTTCCCGGTGTATTTACTCTCGCCCAGAGTTCACAGACTATTTACTATTCGAGTGTTCACAGTGCATTTCCTCTCTGCCAGTCTTCCCATTTTATTTATTCTCCCAGTTTTCCCAGTTTTCTTACTTGTCTCCCAATGTTCCCAGTGCATTTACTCTCTCCCAGTGTTCCCAATGTATTTACTCTCTCCCAGTCTTCCCAGTGTATTTATTCACCCAGTGTTCAAAGTTTATTTACTCTCCCTGTGTTCCAAGTGCATTTAGTCTCCCAGTTCCCAGTGTATTTGCTCACCAAGTGCGCAAAGTGTATTTATTCTCTCTCAGTGTTCCCAATGTATTTACTCTCCCAGTGTTTCCAGTGTATTTACTCTCCCAGTGTGTCCAGTGTATTTTATCACCCAGTGTTGCCAAGTGCAGTTACTCTCTCCCAGTTTTCGTAGTGTACTTACTCTCCCAGTATTCCCAGTGTATTTACTATCTCTCTGTGTTCCCAGTGTAGTTACTCTCCCAGTGCTCCCAGTTTATTTACTTTCGCAGTGTTCCTAGTGTATTTAATCCCTCCCAGTTTTCGCAGTGTATGTCATCTCGCAGTGTTGTCAGTTTATTTAATCTCCCAACGTTCCCAGTGTATTTACTCGCTTTCAGTGTTCCCAGTGTAGTTACTCTCCGAGTGTTCCCTGCGTATTTATTATCTCCTAGTGTTCCCAGTGTATTTACTCTCCCAGTGTTGCCAGTGAATTTACTCTCCCAGTGTTGCCAGTGTATTTTTCTCATAGTGTTCCCAATGTATTTACTCTCCAAGTGTTCCCAGTGGGTTTACTCTCTCCTTGTTTTCCTAGTGTATTTACTCTTTCCAAGTGCTCCAAATGCATTTGCTCTCCCAGTGTTCCCAGTGTATTTACCCTTCCAGTGTTCCCAATGTATTTATTCTCGCAGTGTGACCAATGTTACTCTCCTAGTGTTCCCAGTGCATTTACTCTCTCCCTGTTCCCTGTGCATTTACTCCCCAAGTATTCCCAGTGTATTTACTATCTCTCCGTGTTCCCACTGTAGTTACTTTCCCAGTGCTCCCAGTTTATTTACTCTCGCAGTGTTCCTAGTGTATTTACTCTCTCCCAGTTTTCGCAGTGTATGCAATCTCGCAGTGTTCTCAGTTTATTTAATCTCCCAGCATTCCCAGTGTATTTACTCGCTTTCAGTGTTCCCAGTGTAGTTACTCTCCGAGTGTTCCCTGTGTATTTATTATCTCCTAGTGTTCCCAGTGTATGTATTCTACCAGTGTTGCCAATGTATTTACTCTCCCAGTGTTGCCAGTGTATTTTTCTCATAGTGCTCCCAATATATTTACTCTCCCAGTGTGTTTACTCTCTACTTGTTTTCTTAGTGTATTTACTCGTTCCAAGTGCTCCAAATGTATTTGCTCTCCCAGTGTTCCCAGTGTATTATGCTCCCGGTGTTCCCAATGTATTTATTCTCCCAGTGTTCCGAATCTGTTTACTATCTGCCAGTGTTGCCAGTAGGTTTCTTCACCCAGTGTTCCCAATTTGTTAAAATCTACCAGTGTTCCGAGTGTATTTAGTCTCTCTACATGTTCCAATATCTGTACTCTCCCACTGTTCCGTGATTATTTACTCTCTCCCAGTGTTCCCAGTCTATTTATCTCAAAGGGTTCACGATGCATTTCCTCTCCACCAGTGTTTATTATCTTTCCCGATGTTTCCAATGTATTTACTTTCCAAATTTCCCAGTATATTTACTCTCCCATTGTACACAATTTATTTACACTGCCAGTGTTCCCAGTGTATTTACTCTCTCGCTGTTCCCAGTGTATTTACTCCTGCAGTGTATTTATTCACCCAGTATTCAAAGTGTATTTACTCTCCCTGTGTTCCAAGTGCATTTAGTCTCCCAGTTCCCAGTCGATTTGCTCACCAAGTGTTCCCAGTGCATTTGTTCACTCTCAGTGTTCCCAGTGTATTTACTCTCCCAGTGTGCCCAGTGTATTGTCCCACCCAGTGTTCCCAAGTGTATTTACTCTCTCCCAGTGTTCACAGCGTATTTACTCTCCTCGTGTTCCCAGTGCATTTACTCTCGCCCTGTTCCCTGTGTATTTACTCCCCAAGTATCCCCAGTGTATTTACTATCTCTCCGAGTTCCCAGTGTAGTTACTCTTCCAGTGCTCCCAGTTTATTTACTCTCGCAGTGTTCCTAGTTTATTTACTCTCTCCCAGTTTTCGCAGTGTATGTAATCGTGCAGTGTTTTCAGTTTATTTAATCTCCCAGCGTTCCCAGTGTATTTTTGCTTTCAGTGTTCCCAGTGTAGTTACTCTCCGAGTGTTCCCTGCGTATTTATTATCTCCTAGTTTTCCCATTGTATTTACTCTCCCAGTGTTGCCAGTGTATTTTTCTCATAGAGTTCCCAATGTATTTACTCTCCAAGTGTTCCCAGTGGGTTTACTCTCTCCTTGTTTTCCTAGTGTATTTACTCTTTCCAAGTGCTCGAAATGTATTTGCTCTCCCAGTGTTCCCAGTGTATTTACCCTTCCAGTGTTCCCAATGTATTTATTCTCGCGGTGTGACCAATGTTACTCTCCTAGTGTTCCCAGTGCATTTACTCTCTCCCTGTTCCCTGTGCATTTACTCCCCAAGTATTCCCAGTGTATTTACTATCTCTCCGTGTTCCCACTGTAGTTACTTTCCCAGTGCTCCCAGTTTATTTACTCTCGCAGTGTTCCTAGTGTATTTACTCCCAGTTTTCGCAGTGTATGCAATCTCGCAGTGTTCTCAGTTTATTTAATCTCCCAGCATTCCCAGTGTATTTACTCGCTTTCAGTGTTCCCAGTGTAGTTACTCTCCGAGTGTTCCCTGTGTATTTATTATCTCCGAGTGTTCCAATTGCATTTATTCTACCAGTGTTGCCAGTGTATTTACTCTCCCAGCGTTCCGAGTTTATTTACTCTCTCCCAGTGACCATAGAATACTTATTCTCCCAGTGTTCTCGGTCTTTTTACTCTCCCTGGGTGAACAATGCATTTCCTCTCCACCAGTGTTCCCAGTTTATTAAATCTCACGATTTCCAATGTTCCCAGTATATTTACTCGCCCATTGTACACAATTCATTTACTCTCCCAGTGTTCCCAGTGTATTAATTCTCCCAGTGTTCCCAATGTATTTACTCTTCACCTGTGTTCCCCGTGTATTTACTCTCCCAGTGTTCCCAGTGTATTTGCTCTCTCCCAGTGTTCCCAGTGTATTCACTCCCCCAGTGTTCCCAGTTTATTTACAATCTCTCCGTGTTCCCAGTGTAGTTACTCTCCCAGTGCTCCATTTGTGTTTACTCTCCCAGTGTTCCCGTGTATTTACTCTCCAAGTGTACCCAATGTATTTACTCTCCCAGGGTTCACAACGTATTCCATCTCTGCCAGTGTTCGCAGTTTATTAACTCTCCCAGTTTCACCAGCGTGCTTAATCTTCCAGTGTTCCCAGTGTATTTCATTTCCAATGTTCCCAATGTATATACTCTCCCATTGTACACAATATATTTACACTCTCCCAGCATTGCGAGTGTATTTGCAATCTCCCAGTGTTTCCAGTGTATATTTTCTCGCAGTGTTCAAAGTGTATTTACTATCCTTGAGCTCCCAGTGTATTTAGTCTCCCAGTTCCCAGTGTATTTACTCTCCCAGTGTGATCAGTGTATTTGCCCTCTCTCAGTGTTCCCAATGTATTTACTCTCCCAGTGTTCCCAGTGCATTTACTCTCCCAGTGTGCCGAGTGTGCTTTCTCACCCAGTGTTCCCAAGTGCATTTCTCTCTCCCAGTGTTAGTGTATTTGCTCTCACAATGTTCCCAGTGCATTTTCTCTCTCCCTGTTCACTGTATATTTATTCTGCCAATATTCCCAGTGTATTTAATATATCTGTGTGTTCCCTGTTTAGTTAATCTCCCAGTGCTCCCAGTTTATTTACTCTTTCAGTGTTCCCGTGTATTTACTCTCCAAGTGTACCCAGTGTATTTACTCTCCCAGTGTTCCCAGTTTATTTACTCTCTCAGTGTTCCTAGTGTATTTACTCTCTCCCAGTTTATTTAATCTCCCACTGTTCCCAGTGAATTTACTCGCTTTCAGTGTTGCAATATCTCGACTCTCCCAGCGTTCCGAGTTTATTTACTCTCTCCCAGTGACCCTAGAGTACGTATTCTCCCAGTGTTCTCAATCCTTTTACTCTCCCAGGGTGAACAATGCATTTCCTCTCTACCAGTGTTCCCAGTTTATTAACTCTCACGATTCTTCCAATGTATATACTTTCCAATGTTCCCAGTATATTTACTCTCCCATTGTACACAATTAATTTACTCTGCCAGTGTTCCCAGAGTATTTACTCTCTCGCTGTGTTTCCAATGTATTTACTCTCCCAGTGTTCAAAGTTTATTTACTCTCCCTGTGTTTCCAGTGTATTTGTGTCCCAGTGTCCCCAGTGTATTTACTCTCTCCCAGTGTTCCCAGTGTATTCACTCGCCCAGTGCTCCCACTGTATTTAATCAGCCCGTGTTCCCAGTGTAATTAATCATCCCGTGTTCCGAAGTGTATTTAATCTATCCCAGTGTTCCAGTCTATTGACTCTTCCAGTGCTGTCGGTGTATTTAGTCTCCCAGTGTTCCCAATGTATTTACTCTCCAGGGGTTCCCAGTCTATTTACTCTCCCAGGGTTCACAACGCATTCCATCTCTGCCAGTGATCGCAGTTTATTAACTCACCCAGTTTTACCAGCGTGCTTACTCTCCCAGTGTTCCCAATGTATTTCATTTCCAATGTTCCCAATATATATACTCTCCCATTGTACACGATGCATTTACTCGCCCAGCGTTGCCAGGATATTTACACTCTCCCAGTGTTCCCAGGGTATATTTTCTCGCAGTGTTCCCAGTGTATTTACTCTCACAGTGTTCCCAATGTATTTACTCTCTCCCAGTCTTCCCAGTGTTTTTATTCTTCCAGTGTTCAAAGTATATTTACTCTCCTTGAGTTCCCAGTGTATTTAGTCTCCCAGCTCCCAGTGTACTTACTCTCCCAGTATCTTCGGTGTATTAAATCTCTCTCAGTGTTTCCAATGTATATACTCTCCCAGTGTTCCCGGTGCATTTTCTCTCCCAGTGTGCCGAGTGTGCTTTCTCACCCAGTGTTCCAAAATGTATTTTCTCTCTCCCAGTGTTCACAGTGTATTTAATCTCCCAGCATTCCCAGTGTATTTACTACCTCTGTGTGTTCCCAGTTTAGTTACTCTCCCAGTGCTCCCAGTGTATTTACGCTCCCAGGGTTCCCAGTGCATTTCCTCTCGGCCAGTATACACAGTTTATTAACTATCCCAGTTTTTCCAATGTATTTGCTTTCCAATGTTCCCAGTATATTTACTCTCCCATTGTACACAATGTATTTACTCTCCCAGTATTCGCAGTGTATTTACTCTCTCGCTGTTCCCAGTGTATTTCCCTCCCAGGTTCCCCACTGCATTTAGTCTCTCCCAGGGTTCCCAGTTTATTTGCTCTCCGAATGTTCCTAGTGTATTTACTCTTCCAGTGTTCCCAGTGTATTTATCTCTCCAAGTATTCTCAGTGTATATTTTCTTGCAGTGTTCCTAGTGTATTTTCTCTCACAGTGTTCCCAATGTATTTAATCTCTCACAATGTTCCCAGTGGATTTACTCCCTCGCTGGTCCCAGTGTATTTACTCTCCCAGGGTTCCCACTCCATTTAGTCTCTCCCAGTGTTCCCAGTTTATTTACTCTCCCAGTGTTCCTAGTGTATTTACTCTCCCAGTGTTCCGAGTGTATTTACTCTCTCGCAGTGTTCCCAGTGTAAATTTTCTTCCAGTGTTGCCAGTGTATTTACACTCGCAGTGTTCCCAATGAATTTACGCTCTCCCAGTGTTACCAGTGAATATTATCTCGCAGTGCTCCCAGTGTATTTACTCTCGCACTGTTCCCAATGTAGGTATTCTCTCCCAGTGTTCCCAGTGTATTCACTCTCCCAGTGTTCCCAATGTACTTACTATCCCCGTGTTCTCCGTCTATTCATTGTGTCAGTGTTCCCAGTGCATATAATATATCCCAGTGTTCCCAGTAAGTTTATACTCACAGTGTTCCCAGTGTATTTACTCACTCTCAGTGTTCCCAATCTATTTACTCTTTCCCAGTGTTCCCAGTGTATTCTTTCTCGCAGTGTACCCAGTGTATTTATTCCTGCAGTGGTCCCAATGTATTTTCTCTCTCCCAATGTTACCAGTCTATGTTCTCCCTCCCAATGTTCCCAGTGTATTTTCTCCCTACCAGTGTTCCCAGTCTATTCACTCTCTCAGTGTTCTCAATGTATTTACTCTCCCAGTGTTGTGAGTCTATTTACTGTCAATGATCCCAGTATATTTACTCTCCCATTATACACAATGTATTTACTCTCCCAGTGTTCACAGTGAATTTACACTCTCGCTGTTCCCAGTGTATTTACTCTCCCAGGGTCCCCATTAAATGTAGTCTCTCCCAGTGTTCCCAGTCATTTACTCTCCAAGTTCCTAGTGTATTTACTCTCCCAGTGTTCCGAGTATATTTATTCTCGCAGTGTTCCTACTGTATTTACCCGCTCCCAGTGTGCCCAGTGTATATTTTCTCTCAGTGTTCCCAGTGTATTAACTCTCCCAGGGTTCCCATTAAGTTTATTCTCCCATTGTTCCCAGTGGGTTAACTCTCCCAGTGTTCCCAGTGTATTTACTCGCTTTCAATGTTCCAATACCTCTACTCTCCCAGTATTCCGAGTTTATTTACTCTCAACCAGTGACCCTAGTGTACTTATTCTCCCAGTGTTCCCAGTCTATTTACTCTCCAAGGGTTCACAATGCATTTCCTCTTCACCAGAGTTCCCACTTTATTAGCTCTCCCGAATTTTCCTGTCAATATACTATCCAATTTTCCCAGCTTATTTACTATGCCAGTTCCTAGTGTATTTACTCTCCCAGTGTTCCGAGTGTATTTATGCTCCCAGTGTTCCCACTGTATTTACTCTCTCCCAGTGTGCCCAGTGTATATTTTCTCTCCGTGTTCCCAGTGTATGTACACTCCCAGGGTTCCCGCTACATTTAGACTCTCCCAGTGTTCCAAGTTTATTTACTCACCCAGTGTTGCCAATGTATTTACACTCTCCCAGTGTTCCCAGTGTTTTTTTCTCCCAGTGCTCAAGGGCTATTTACTCTCCCTGTGTTCCCAGTGTATTTAGTCTCCCAGTGTTCCTCATGTATTTACTCTCTCGCAGTGTTCCCCGTGTATTCACTCTCCCACTGTTCGCAATGTATCTACTCTCTCTCAGTGTTACAACTATATTTACTCACCCAGTGTTCCCAGTGTATTTACTCTCTCCCAGTGTTCCCAGTAAGTTTATGCTCTCAATGTTCCCAGCGGGTTTACTCTCCCAGTGTTCCCAAGTGTATTTTCTCTCTCCCAGTGTTCCCAATGTATTTATTCTCCCAGTGTTCTCAGACTATTTAATGCTCCAGTGTTCGCAGTATGTTTACTATCTCCCAGTATTCCCAGTATGTTTATTCTACTTGTGTTCACAGTGTATTTACTCTCTCCCATGTTCCCAGTGTAATTACTCCCGCAGTGTTCCCAGTGTAATTACTCTCTCCCTGTGTTCCCAGCCTACTTACTCTCCCAGGGTTCACAATTCATTTCCTCTCTGCCAATGTTCCCAGTTTATTAAATATCCCAGTTTTTCCAGTGTATTTACTCTCCCAGTGTGCCCAGTCTATTTACTTTCCAATGTCACATTATATCTACTCTCCCATTGTACTCAATGTATTTACTCTCCCAGGGTTCCCAGCCCATTTAGTCTCTCCCAGTGTTCGAAGTTTATTTACTCTCCCAGTGTTCAAAATGTATTTACTCTCCCTGTGTTCCCAGTGTATTTAGTCCCCCAGAGTCCGCAGTGTATTTACTCTATCCCAATGTTCCCAATGTATTCACTCTCCCAGTATTCCCAATGTATTTATTCTCCAGCTGTTCTCAGTCCATTTACTGTTCCAGTGTTCCCAGTGTATTTAATATATCCCAATGTTCCCAGTAAGTTTATGTTCCCAGTGTTTCCAGTGCGTTTTCTCTGCCAGTGATCGCAGTGTACTAACTCTCCCAGTGTTCCCAATGTATTTAAGCTCACAGTGTTCCCAGTGTATTTACTCTCCTAGTGTTGCCAGTGTAGTTATTGTCCCAGTGTTTCCAATGCAGTTACTCTCCCAGTGTTCCTAGTATATTTACTATCGCCCAGTACCCGCAGTGTGTGTACTCTCGCAGTATTCCCAGTTTAGTTATTCCCCCAGCATTACCAGTGTATTTACTCTCTTTCAGTGTTCCCAATGTAGTTACTCTCCCAGTGTTCCGAGTGTATAAAAGCTCTCCCAGTGTTCCAGTGTAGGGTTTCTCTCAGTGTTCCCAGTGCACTTACTCTTCCAGTGTCCCCAGTGTATTTATTCCCCCAGTGTTGCCAGTATATTCATTGCCCAGTGTTTCCAATGTAGTTAATCTCCCAGTGTGCCAAGTGTATTTGCTCTATACCCGTTTTCCCAGTGTATTCACTCGCTGCCAGTGTTCCCAGTGCATTACTGTTCCAGTGTTTCCCTCGTATTTAATCTCCTGGGCTTCTCATTGTATTTATTCTCCCCGTGTTCCCAGTCTATTTACTATCTCCCAGTGTTCCCAGTAATTTTATTCTCCCAGTTCTCCCAGTTTATTTACTTTACCAGTGTTCCCAGTGTATTTAGTCTCTCTCAGTGTTCCAATGTCTCTACTCTCACAGTGTTCCCAGTTTATTTACTCTCGCAGTGTTCCCAGTGCATTTAATCTCTCCCAGTGTTCCCAGTCTATTTACTCTCAAGGGTTCCTAATGCATTTCCTCTCTGCCAGCATACACAGTTTATTAAATATCCCAGTTTTTCCTGTGTATTTACTTTCCAATGTTCCCAGTGTATTTACTCTCTCGCTGTTCCCAGTGCATTTACTCACGCAGTTTCCCCACCCCATTTAGTCTCTCCCAGTGTTCCCAGTTTATATACTCTCCCAATGTTCCTAGTGTATTTACTCTCCCAGTGTTCCCAGTGTATTTATCTCTCCCAGTGTTCCCAGTGTACATTTTGCCACAGTTTTCCAAGTGTATTTTCTCTCACAGTGTTCCCAATGTATTTACTCTCTCCCAATGTTCCCAGTAGATTTACTCTCTTGCTGTTCCCAGTGTATTTTTCTTACAGGGTTCCCTCTCCAATTAGTCTCGAGCAATGTTCCCAGTTTCTTTACTCTCCCAGTGTTCCTAGTGTATTTACTCTCCCAGTGTTCCCAGTTTATTTACTCTCCCAATGATCTCAGTGTATTTACTCTCTCCCAGTGTTCCCAGTGTATATTGCCCCGCAGTGTTCACAGTGTATTTACTCTCGCAGTGTTCCCAATGAATTTAATCTCTCCCAGTGTTCCCAGTGAATATTTTCTCGCAGTGTTCCCAGTGAATTTACTCTCGCAGTGATCCCAGTTTGTTTAGTCTCCCAGTGTTCCCAATGTATTTACTCTCCCCCATTGATCCCAGTGTATTTAGTCTCCCAATGTTCCCAATGTATTTACTCTCTCCCAGTGTTCCAGTGTATTCACTCTCCCAGGGTTCCTAATGTACTTACTATCCCTGTGTTCTCCACCTATTTATTATTTAAGTGTTCCCAGTGCATTTAATATATCCCAGTGTTCCCAGTAAGTTTATGCTCACAGTGTGCCCAGTGTATTTACTCTCTCTCAGTGTTCCCAATGTATTTACTCTCCAATGTTCCCACTGTATTTACTCTCCAATGTGCCCAGTGTATAAACTCACCCAGTGTTCCCAGGTGTAGTTAATCTCTCCCAGTGTTCCCTGTTTATTTTCTCGCAGTGTACCCAGTGTATTTACTCCTGCAGTGTTCCCAATGTATTTTCTCTCTCCCTGTGTTCCCAGTGTATTTATTCTCCAAGTGTCCCCAATGTATTTACTCTCGCAGTGTTCCCAGTGTATATTTTCCCGCAGTGCTCACAGTGTATTTACTCTGGCCAGGACCGGAACCAATGTCCTAGGGGGAGTGTTTGCTAGTGCTGTTGGGGAGGATTTAAACTAATATGGCAGGGGAATGGGAACCAATGTAGGGAGACAGATGGAAACAAAAAGGAGGCAAAAGCAAAAGACAGAAAGGAGATGAGGAAAAGTGGAGGGCAGAGAAACCCAAGGCAAAGAACAAAAAGGGCCACTGTACAGCAAAGTTCTAAAAGGACAAAGGGTGTTAAAAAAACAAGCCTTAAGGCTTTGTGTCTTAATGCAAGGAGTATCCGCAATAAGGTAGATGAATTAACTGTGCAAATAGATGTTAACAAATATGATGTGATTGGGATTACGGAGACGTGGCTCCAGGATGATCAGGGCTGGGAACTCAACATCCAGCGGTATTCAACATTCAGGAAAGATAGATTAAAAGGAAAAGGAGGTGGGTAGCATTGCTGGTTAAGGAGCAAATTAAGGCAACAGTTCGGAAGGACATTAGCTTGGATGGTATGGAATCTATATGTGTAGAGCTGCAGAATACCAAAGGGCAAAAAACGTTAGTGCGAATTGTGTACAGACCTCCAAACAGTAGTAGTGATGTTGGGGAGGGCATCAAACATGAAATTAGGGGTGCGTGCAATAAAGGTGCAGCAGTTATAATGGGTGACTTTAATATGCACATAGATTGGGTTAACCAAACTGGAAGCAATACGGTGGAGGAGGATTTCCTGGAGTGCATAAGGGATGGTTTTTTAGACCAATATGTCGAGGAACCAACTAGGGGGGAGGCCATCTTAGACTGGGTGTTGTGTAATGAGAGAGGATTAATTAGCAATCTCTTTGTGCGAGGCCCCTTGGGGAAGAGTGACCATAATATGGTGGAATTCTGCATTAGGATGGAAAATGAAACAGTTAATTCAGAGACCATGGTCCAGAATTAAAGAAGGGTAACTTTGAAGGTATGAGGCGTGAATTGGCTAGAATAGATTGGCGAATGATACTGAAGGGGTTGACTGTGGATGGGCAATGGCAGACATTTAGAGACCGCATGGATGAACTACAACAATTGTACATTCCTGTCTGGCATAAAAATAAAAAAGGGAAGGTGGCTCAACCGTGGCTATCAAGGGAAATTAGGGATAGCATTAAAGCCAAGGAACTGGCATACAAATTGGCCAGAAATAGCAGCGAACCCGGGGACTGGGAGAAATTTAGAACTCAGCAGAGGTGGACAAAGGGGTTGATTAGGGCAGGGAAAATGGAGTACGAGAAGAAGCTTGCAGGGAACATTAAGACGGATTGCAAAAGTTTCTATAGATATGTAAAGAGAAAAAGGTTAGTAAAGACAAATGTAGGTCCCCTGCAGTCAGAATCAGGGGAAGTCATAACGGGGAACAAAGAAATGGCGGACCAATTGAACAAGTACTTTGGTTCGGTATTCACTGAGGAGGACACAAACAACCTTCCGGATATAAAAGGGGTCGGAGGGTCTAATAAGGAGGAGGAACTGAGGGAAATCCTTATTAGTCGGGAAATTGAGTTGGGAAATTGATGGGATTGAAGGCCGATAAATCCCCAGTGCCTGATGGACTGCATCCCAGAGTACTTAAGGAGGTGGCCTTGGAAAAAGTGGATGCATTGACAGTCATTTCCCAACATTCCATTGACTCTGGATCAGTTCCTATGGAGTGAAGGGTAGCCAATGTAACCCCACTTTTTAAAAAAGGAGGGAGAGAGAAAACAGGGAATTATAGACCGGTCAGCCTGACATCGGTAGTGGGTAAAATGATGGAATCAATTATTAAGAATGTCATAACAGTGCATTTGGAAAGAGGTAATATGATAGGTCCAAGTCAGCATGGATTTGTGAAAGGGAAATCATGCTTGACAAATCTTCTGGAATTTTTTGAGGATGTTTCCAGTAGAGTGGACAAGGGAGAACCAGTTGATGTGGTATATTTGGACTTTCAGAAGGCTTTCGACAAGGTCCCACACAAGATATTAATGTGCAAAGTTAAAGCACATGGGATTGGGGGTAGTGTGCTGTCATGGATTGAGAACTGGTTGTCAGACAGGAAGCAAAGAGTAAGAGTAAATGGGGACTTTTCAGAATGGCAGGCAGTGACTAGTGCGGTACCGCAAGGTTCTGTGCTGGGGCCCCAGCTGTTTACACTGTACATTAATGATTTAGACGAGGGGATTAAATGTAGTATCTCCAAATTTGCGGATGTCACTAAGTTGGGTGGCAGTGTGAGCTGCGAGGAGGATGCTATGAGGCTGCAGAGCGACTTGGATAGGTTAGGTGAGTGGGCAAATGCATGGCAGATGAAGTATAATGTGGATAAATGTGAGGTTATCCACTTTGGTGGTAAAAACAGAGTAACAGACTATTACCTGAATGGTGACAGATTAGGAAAAGGGGAGGTGCAAAGAGACCTGGGTGTCATGGTACATCAGTCATTGAAGGTTGGCATGCAGGTACAGCAGGCGGTTAAGAAAGCAAATGGCATGTTGGCCTTTATAGCGAGGGGATTTGAGTACAGGGGCAGGGAGGTGTTGCTACAATTGTACAGGGCCTTGGTGAGGCCACACCTGGAGTATTGTGTACAGTTTTGCTCTCCTAACCTGAGGAAGGACATTCTTGCTATTGAGGGAGTGCAGCGAAGGTTCACCAGACTGATTCCCGGGATGGCGGGAGTGACCTATCAAGAAAGACTGAATCAACTGGGCTTGTATTCACTGGAGTTCAGAAGAATGAGAGGGGATCTCATAGAAACGTTTAAAATTCTGACGGGGTTAGACAGGTTAGATGCAGGAAGAATGTTCCCAATGTTGGGGAAGTCCAGAACCAGGGGACACAGTCTAAGGATAAGGGGGAAGCCATTTAGGACCGAGATGAGGAGGAATTTCTTCACCCAGAGAGTGGTGAACCTGTGGAATTCTCTACCACAGAAAGTTGTTGAGGCCAATTCACTAAATATATTCAAAAAGGAGTTAGATGAAGTCCTTACTACTAGGGGAATCAAGGGGTATGGTGAGAAATCAGGAATGGGGTACTGAAGTTGCATGTTCAGCCATGAACTCATTGAATGGCGGTGCAGGCTAGAAGGGCCGAATGGCCTACTCCTGCACCTATTTTCTATGTTTCTATGTTTCTATGTTTCTAATCCATTTTCTGGTCCGGTGCTCCCAGTGCATTTAATAAATTCTAGTGTTCCCAATCAGTTCATGCTCCCAGTGTTCCCATTTTTTTTATTCTGGAGTGTTCCCGGTGTATTTACTCGCCAGTGTTCCCAGTCTATTTGCTCTGTCTCAGTGTTCCCAATGTATTTACTCACTCAGCTTTCGCAGTGCATTTACTCTCCCAGAGTGCTCAGTGTATTTACTCACTCAGTGCTTCCAATTGTAATTACTCTTTCCCAGTGTTCCCAGTGTAGTCCTGCTCCCACTGTTCCCAATGTATTTACTCTCCCAGTGTTCCCAGTCGATAAAATGTTGCAGTGTTCCCAGTGTAAATACTAGCTCCCAGTATTCCAGGTACGTGTATTCTCCCAGTGTTCCCAGTGTATTTACTCTCTCCCAGTGTTCCCAGTGTAATTACTCTCGCAGTGTTCCCATTGAATTTAGTCTCTCCCAGTGTTCCCAGTCTATTTACTCTCTCAGGGTTCACAATGCATTTCCTCTCTGCCACTGTTCCCAGTTTATTAACTCTTCCAGTTTTTCCAGGATATTTGCTCTCCCATTATACATAATGCATTTACTCTCCAAGTGTTCCCATTGTATTTCCTCTCCCAGTTCCTAGTGTATTTACTCTCCCAGTCTTGCGAGTTTATTTATTCTCCCAGTGTTACAACGGTATTTACTCTCTCCCAGTGTGCCCAGTGTATATTTTCTCTCAGTGTTCCCAGTGTATTTACTCTCCCAGGGTTCCCACTTTATTTAGTCTATCCCAGTGTTCCGAGTTCATTTACTCTCCTAGTGTTCACAATGTATTTAGTCTTCCAGTGTTCCCAGTGTATTTACTCTATCCCAGTGATGCCAGTGTATTCACTCTCCCAGTGTTCCCAATGTATTTACTCTCTCTCATTGATACAAATGTATTTACTCTCCCAGTGTTCCCAGTGTATTTACTCTCCCAGTGTGCCCTGTGTATTTACCCACCCAGTTTTCCCAATGCATTTACTCAGTGCCACTGTTCTCAGTGCATTCACTCTCACAGTGTACCCAATGTATTTACTCTCCCAGTGCCCTCATTCTATTTACTGTTCCAGTTTTCCCAGTGTATTTAATATATCCCAGTTTCCCTAGTAAGTTTATGCTCCCAGTGTACCCTGTGGGTTTACTCTGTCAGTGTTCCCAGTTTATTTACTTTCCCAGTGTTCCCGAGTGTATTTTCTCTCCCCCAGCATTTCCAATGTATTTACTCTCCCTGTGTTCCCAGTCTATTTAATTTTCCAGTATTCGCAGTATATTTACTATCTCCCGGTATTCACAGTACATTTATTCTCCTTGTGTTCGCAGTTTATTTACTCTCCCCCAGTGTTCCCAGTACAATTACTCTCGCAGTGTTCCCAGTGTATTTACTCTCCCTGTGTTCCCAGTCTACTTACTTCCCAATGTTCCCATTATATTTACTCTCCCATTGTACACAATATATTTACTCTCCCAGGGTTCCCAGTCCATTTAGTCTCTCCCAGTGTTCGCAGTTTAGTTACTCTACCAGTGTTCAAATTGTATTTACTCTCCCTGTGTTCCCAGTGTATTTACTCACTCCCAGTGTTCCCAGTAAATTTATGTTCCCACCGTTCCCAGTGGGTTTTCTCTATCAGTGTTCCCAATTTATTTACTCTAACAGTGGTCCTAATATATTTACTCTCTCCCAATGTCCCCAGTGGATTTACTCTCTCGCTTTTCCCAGTGTATTTACTCTCCCAAGGTTCTCACTCCATTTAGTCTCTCCCAGTGTTCCCAGTGTAATTACTCTCGCAGTGTTCCCAGTGAATTTAGTCTCTCCCAGTGTTCCCAGTCTATTTACTCTCTCAGGGTTCACAATG
Organism: Pristiophorus japonicus; assembly: GCF_044704955.1. NCBI lineage: Eukaryota > Metazoa > Chordata > Chondrichthyes > Pristiophoridae > Pristiophorus > Pristiophorus japonicus. The sequence continues at coordinate 1,325,111 of NC_092010.1, forward strand.
CATTTCCTCTCTGCCACTGTTCCCAGTTTATTAACTCTTCCAGTTTTTCCAGGATATTTGCTCTCCCATTATACATAATGTATTTACTCACCAAGTGTTCCCATTGTATTTCCTCTCCCAGTTCCTAGTGTATTTACTCTCCAAGTCTTGCAAGTTTATTTATTCTCCCAGTGTTACAACGGTATTTACTCTCTCCCAGTGTGCCCAGTGTATATTTTCTCTCAGTGTTCCCAGTGTATTTACTCTCCCAGGGTTCCCACTTTATTTAGTCTATCCCAGTGTTCCGAGTTCATTTACTCTCCTAGTGTTCACAATTTATTTAGTCTTCCAGTGTTCCCAGTGTATTTACTCTCTCCCAGTGATGCCAGTGTATTCACTCTCCCAGTGTTCCCAAGGTATTTACTCTCTCTCAGTGATACAAATGTATTTACTCTCCCAGTGCTCCCAGTGTATTTACTCTCCCAGTGTGCCCTGTGTATTTACCCACCCAGTGTCCCCAATGCATTTACTCAGTTCCACTGTTCCCAGTGCATCCACTCTCACAGTGTACCCAATGTATTTACTCTTCCAGTGGCCTCATTCTATTTCCTGTTCCAGTTTTCCCAGTGTATTTAATATTTCCCAGTTTCCCTAGTAAGTCTATGCTCCCAGTGTACCCTGTGGGCTTACTCTGTCAGTGTTCCCAGTTTATTTACTTTCCCAGTGTTCCGAAGTGTATTTTCTCTCCCCCAGCGTTCCCAATGTATTTACTCTCTCCCAATGTTCCCAGTGTATTTACTCTCCCATTTTTTCCAGTTTATTTACTCTCCCAGTTTTCTGAGTTTATTTACTTCCGCAATGTTCACAGTGCATTTACTCTCCAAGTGTTCCCAGTGTATGTACTCTCTCTCAGTATTCCCAGTGTATATTTTCTCGCAGTATTCCCAGTGTATTTACTCTCGCAGTGTTCCCAATGTATTTACTCTGTCCCAGTGTTCCCAGTGTATTAACTCTCCCAGTGTTCCCAGTGCATTTATTCTCCCAGTATTCAAAGTGTATTTACTCTCCCTGTGTTCCCAGTGTATTTTGTCTCGCAATGTTTCCAGTGTATTTACAGTCTCCCAGTGTTCCCAATGTATTTCCTCTACCATTGTTCCAATATATTTACCTGCCCAGTGTTCCTTCTCTATTTAATATTTATTTACTATCTCACAGTATTCCCAGGACATTTATTCTCCCAATGTTGCCAGTGTATTTACTCTCTTTCAGTGTAACCAGGGTAATTTCTCTCGCAGTGTTTACAGTGTATTTACACTCCCAGGTTCACAATGCATTTCCTCTCTGGCACTGTTCCCAATTTATTAACTCTCCCAGTTTTTCCAGTGCATTTACTCTTCCAGTGTCCCCAGTATATTTACTTTCCAATGTTCCCAGTATATTTACTCTCCAATTGTTCACAATGTATTTACTGCCCCAGTGTTCCTAGTGTATTTACTCTCCCAGTGTTCGTAGTGTAGTTACTCTCTCCCAGTGTTCGCAGTGTATGTACTCTCGCAGTGTTCGCATTGTATTAATTATCCCAGTGTTCATAGAGTATTTACTCTCCCTGTGCTCACAATGTATTTAGTCGCCCAGTTTTCCTAGTATCTTTACTCCGCCCCAGTGTTCCCAGAGTATTCACTCTCCATGTGCTCCAAAGTATTTACTCTCCCAGTGTTCTCAATCTATTTACTGTTCCAGTGTTCCCAGTGTATTTACTATTTCCCAGTGTTCCCAGTTGGTCAATGCTCCCAGTGGTCCCAGTGGGTTTACTCTTCCAGTGTTCCCACTGTATTTCCTCTCCACATGTTCCCAGTGTCTTTACTCTCCCAGTAAGCCCAGTGTATTAACTCACCCGGTGTTCCCAATGTATTTACTCACCCAGTGTTCCCAGTCTGTTTAATGTTCCAGTGTCCCCAGTGTATTTACTCTCTCCCAGTGTTCCCAGTCTATTTACCATCTCAGGGTTCATAATGCCTTTCCTCTCTGCCAGTATTCCCAGTTGATTAACTCTTCCAGTTTTTCCAGTGTATTTGCTCACCCATTATACACAATGTCTTTACTCTCCCAGGGTTCCCACTGCATTTAGTCTCTCCCAGTGTTCCCAGTTTATTTACTCGCCCAGTTCAAACTGTATTTGCTCTCCCAGTGTTCCGAGTGTATTTATTCTGCCATTATTCCCACTGTATTTACTCTCTGTCAGTGTGCCTAGTGTATATTTTCTCTCAGTGTTCCCAGTGTATTTACTCTACCAGGGTTCCCACTATATTTAGCCTCTCCCAGTGTTCCGAGTGTAATTAGTCTCCCAGTATTCCCAATGTATTTTCTATCTCCCAGTGTTCCCAGTGTTGTTTTCTCCCAGTGCTCAAAGTGTATTTACTCTCCCTGTGTTCCCAATGTATTTAGTCTCCCAATGTTCCCAGTGCATTTACTCTCTCGCAGTGTTCCTAGTGTATTCACTCTCCCAGTGTTCCCAATGCATTTACTCTCTTTCAGTGTTCCGAATATATTCACTCACCCAGTGTTCTAAGTATATTCACTCTCTCCCAGTGTCCCCAATATATTTACCCTCCCAGTGTTTCCAGTGTATTTATTCTCCCAGTGTTCATAGAGTATTTACTCTCCCTGTGTTCCCAATGTATTTAGTCCCCCAGTGTTCCTAGTGTCTTTACTCTGTCCCAGTGTTCCCAGAGTATTCACTCTCCATGTGCTCAAAGTATTTACTCTCCCAGTGTTCTCAATCTATTTACTGTTCCAGTGTTTCCAGTGTATTTACTATGGCCCAGTGTTCCCAGCTGGTTAATGCTCCCAGTGGTCCCAGTGGCTTTACTCTTCCAGTGCCCCAGTTAATTTACCCTGCATGTGCTCCCAGTGTATTTAATCTCTTTCAGTGTTCCCAATGTATTTCCTCTCCACGTGTTCCCGCTGCCGTTACTCTCCCAGTAAGCCTAGTGTATTAACTCGCCCTGTGTTCCCAATATATTTACTCCCCCAGTGTTCCCAGTCTATTTAATGTTCCAGTGTTCCCAGTGTATTTACTCTCTCCCAGTGTTCCAAGTCCATTTACCATCTCAGGGTTCACAATGCATTTCCTCTCTGCCAGTGTTCCCAGTTGATTAACTCTTCCAGTTTTTCCAGTGTATTTACTCATCCATTCTACACAATGGCTTTACTCTCCCAGGGTTCCGACTACATTTAGTCTCCCCCAGTGTTCCCAGTTGAATTACTCTCCCAGTTGAAACTGTATTTGCTCTCCCAGTGTTCCGATTGTATTTATTCTGCCATTGTTCCCACTGTATTTACTCTCTCTCAGTGTGCCCAGTGTATATTTTCTCTCAGTGTTCCCAGTGTATTTACTCTCGCAGGGTTGCCACTACATTTAGTCTCTCCCAGTGTTCCGAGTTTATTTACTCAACAGTATTCCCAATGTATTTACTATCTCCCAGTGTTCCCAGTGTTTTTTTCTCCCAGTGCTCAAAGTGTATTTACTCTTCCTGTGTTCCCAATGTATTTAGTCTGCCGGTGTTCCCAGTGTACTTACTGTCTCGCAGTGTTCCCAGTGTATTCACTCTCCCAGTGTTCCCAATGTATTTACTCTCTTTCAGTGTTTCAAATATATTTACTCAGTATATTTACTCTCTCCCAGTGTTCCCAGTAAGTTTATGCACCCAGTGTTCCCAGTGCATTTACTCTGCCAGTGTTCTCAGTGTATTTACTCTCTCTCTCCCAGTGTCCCCAATATATTTACTCTCTCAGAGTTCCCAGTGTATGTACTCTCCCAGTGTGCCCTGTGTATTTACTCACCCAAACTTCATAGTGAATTTACTCTCTGCCACTGTTCCCCGTGTATTCACTCGCAAGGTGCTCCCAATGTATTTACTCTCCCAGTGGTCTCATTCCAGTTACTGTTCCAGTTTTCCCAGTGTATTTAATATATCCCAGTGTTCCCAGTAAGTTTATGCTCCCAGCGTTTCCATTGTATTAACATTACCACTGTTTGCAGCATATTTACTGCCCCAGCTTTCCTAGTGTAGTTACTCTCCCAGAGTTCTCTGTGTATTACTCTCCCAGTGTTCCCAATGAATTTATTCTCCCGGTGTTCCCAGTATATTTTCTCTCTCCCAGTTTTGCAAGTGTATTTGCTCTATCCCACTGGTCCCAGTGGATTTCTGTTCCAGTGTTTCCATCGTATATACTCTCCCAGTGTTCCCAATGTATTTACTCTCCCAGTGTTCCCAGTCTATTTACACTTGCATTGTTCTTCGTCTATTTACTATCTCCCAGTGTTCCCAGTAAGATTAACCTCACAGTGTTCCCAGTTTGTTTACTCGACCAGTGTTCCCAGTGTATTTACTCTCTCCCAGTGTTCCCAGTCTATTTACTCTGCCAGTGTTCACAATGCATTTCCTCTCTGCCAGCATTCCTAGTTTATTAACTCTCCCAGTTTTTCCTGTGTATTTATTCTCCCAGAGTTCCCAGTGTATTTCCTCTCTCACTGTCCCCCGTGTATTTAATCTCCCAGGGTTCCCACTACATTAATCTCACCCAGTCTTCCCAGTGTATATTTTCTCGCAGTGTTCCCAATGTATTTACTCTCTCCCACTGTTCCAAGTGTATTTACTCTCCCAGTTTTTCCAGTTTATTTACTCTGCCAGTTTTCCTCGTGTATTTAATCCCGCAGTGTTCACAGTGTATTTACTCTCCCAGGGTTCCCACTGCATTAATCTCACCCAGTCTTCGCAGTGTATATTTTCTTGCAGTGTTCCCGGTGTAGTTACTATCGCAGTGTTCCTAATGTATTTACTCTGTCCCAGTGTTCGCAGTGTATTTACTCTCCCGGTGTTCCCAATGTATTTCCTCTTTCATTGTTCCCAATACATTTACCCGCCCAGTGTTCCAAGTTTATTTAACGTTCCAGTGTTCCTAGTGTATTTACTATCTCCCAGTTTTCCCAGTACATTTATTCTCCCAATGTTGCCAGTGTATTTACTCTCTCCAACTGTACACAGTGTAATTTCACTCGCAGTGTTTACAGTGTATTTACTCTCCCAGGTTCACAATGCATTTCCTCTCTGCCAGTGTTCCCAGTGCATTAACTCTCCCAGTTTTTCCAGTGTATTTACTCTCCAAGTGTCCCCAGTATATTTACTTGCCAATGTTCCCAGTATATTTACTCTCCAATTGTACAAAATGTATTTACTGTCCTAATGTTCCCAGTGTATTTACTCTCTCCCTCTGTTCCCAATGTTTATTTTCTCGCAGTGTTTCATGTATTTACTGTGGCAGTGTTCCCAATGGATTTACTCTCTCCCAGTGTGCCCAGTGTATTTACTCTCCCAGTGTTCCCACTGTATTTATTCTCCCAGTGTTCAAATAGCATTTACTGCCCCTGTGTTCCCAGTGCATTTAGTCTCCCAGTGTTCCCAGTGTCGTTGCTCTGTCCCAGTGTTCCCAGTGTATTCACTATTCATGTCTTCCAATGTGTTTATTCTGCCAGTGTTCCTAGTGTCTTTACTCTTCCAGTAATCCCAGTGTATTAACTCACCCGGTGTTCCCAATGTATTTACTCTCCCAGTGTTCTCAGTCTATTTAATGTTCCAGTGTTCCCAGTGTATTTACCCTCTCCCAGTGTTCCCAGCCTGTCTATTTTCCACCTCAGGGTTCACAATACATTCCTCTCTGCCAGTGTTCCCAGTGTATTTAATCTCTCCCAGTTTTGCCAGTGTATTTGCTCTCCCAGTGTTTGCAGTGTATTTGCTTTCCAATGTTCCCAGTATATTTACTCTCACATTATAAACATGGTATTTATCCTCTCAGAGTTCCCAGTGTGTTTTCACTCTCGCTGTTCCCAGTGTATTTACTCACCCAGAGTCCCCACTACATTTAGTCTCTCTCAGTGTCCCCAGTTTATTTACTCTCCCAGTTCAAAGTACATTTACTCTGCCAGTGTGCCGAGTGTATTTATTCTCCCAGTGTTCCCACTGTATTTACTCTCTCCCAGTGTGCCTAGTGTATATTTTCTCTGTTTTCCCACTGTATTTACTCTCCCAGGATTTCCATTACATTTAGTCTCTCCGAGTGTTCCGAGTGTATTTACTCACCCAGTGTCCCCAATGTATTTACTCTCTCCCAGTGTTCCCAGTGTTATTTTTCTCCCAGTATTCAAAATGTATTTACTCTCCCAGTGTCCCCAGTGTATTTACTCTCTCGCAGTGTTCCCAGTGTATTCGCTCTCTCCCAGTGTGCACAGTTTATATTTTCTCTGTGTTCCCAGTGTATTTACTCTCCCAGGATTTCCATTACATTTAGTGTCTCCCAGTGTTCCGAGTTTATTTACTCACCCAGTGTCCCCAATGTATTTACTCGCTCCCAGTGTTCCCAGTGTTATTGTTCTCCCAGTGCTCAAAATGCATTTATTCTCCCAGTGTCCCCAGTGTATTTACTCTCTCGGAGTGTTCCCAGTGTATCCACTCTCCCAGTGTTTCCAATGTGTTTACGAACTCTCCGTATTGGAAATATATTTACTCACCCAGTGTTCCGAGTGTATTTACACTCACCCAGTCGTCCCAGTAAGTTTATGCTCGCAGTATTCCCAGTGTGTTTACTCTGCCAGTTTTCCCATTGTATTTATTCTCTCTCAGTGTTCCCAATGTATTTACTCCCCCAGTGTGCCCTGTGTGTTTACTCACCATATGTTCCCAGTGCATTAAATCTCTGCCACTGTACCCAGTGTATTCACTCTCACAGTGTTCACAATGTATTTTCTATTTACTGTTCCAGTTTTCCCAGTGTATTTAATATATCCCAGTGTTCCCAGTAAGTTTATGCTCCCAGTGTTCCCACTATACTTACTTTCCCAGTGTTCCCAGTGTATTTACTCTCCCACTGTTGCCAGTGTAGTTATTGTACCAGTGTTTCCAATGTATTTACTCTCTCCCAGTGTTTCCATTGTATTAACATTACCAGTGTTTCCAGCATATTTACTGTCCCAGCTTTCCCAGTGTAGTTACTCTCCCAGAGTTTCCAGTGTATTTACTCTCCCAGTGTTCTCCTGCATTTTCTCTTCCAATTTTCCCTGTGTATTTATTCTCCCAGTGTTCCTCGTGTATTTAATCTCTCCCAGTGTCCGTAGTGTATGTCCTCTCGCAGTGTTCCCAGATGATTTATTCTCCCAGCTTTCCCAGTGGATTTACTCTCCCAGTGTTGCTAGTGTATTTATTCCCCCAGTGCTCCCAATGAATTTACTCTTCCAGTGTTCAAATTCATTTGACTATCCCTGTGTTCCCAGTGGTTTAGTGTCCCAATGTTGCCAGTTTATTTAAATTCTTACAGTGTTCCCAATGTATTTCCGCTCCCATTGTTTCCAATACATTAACCCGCCCAGTGTACCCAGTCTGTTTAATGTTCCAGAGTTCCCAGTGCATTAACTATCTCCCAGTATTCCCAGTACATTTATTCTCCCAATGTTGCCAGTGTATTTACTCTCTCGCAGTGTACCCAGTATAATTTCTCTCCTAGTTTTTCCAATGTATTTACTCTCTCAGTGTCCCCAGTATATTTACTTTCCAATGTTCCCAGTATATTTAATCTCCAATTGTACACAATGCATTTACTCTCCTAGTGTTCCCAGTGCATTTACTCTCCCAGTGTTCCCAGTGCATTTACTCCCTCCCAGTGTTCCCAGTTTATATTTTCTCGCAGTGGTTCGTGTATTTACTCTCGCAGTGTCCCCAATGTATTTACTCTCTCCCAGTGTGCCAAATGTATTTACTATCCCTGTGTTCCCAGTGTATTTAGTCTCCCAGTGTTCCTAGTGTCTTTACTCTGTCCCATTGTTCCCAGTGTATTCACTCTCAATGTGTTCAAATGTATTTACTCTCCCAGTGTTCACAATCTATTTACTGTTCCAGTGTTCCTAGTGTATTTAACATTTCCCAGTATTCCCAATTGGTTAATGCTCCCAGTGGTCCCAGTGGGTATACTCTTCCAGTGTTCCCAGTTTATTTTCTGTGCATGTGTTCCCAGTGTATTTAATCTCTCTCAGTGTTCCCAATGTATTTCCTCGCTCCATGTTCCCAGTGTCTTTATTCTCCCAGTAAGTCCAGTGTATTTACTCTCCCAGTATTCCCAGTGTATTTACTCACCCAGTGTTCCAAGTTTATGTACTCTTTCCTAGTCTTAACAATTTATTTAGTGTCCAAGTGTTCCCAATGTATCTATGCTCCTAGTGTGTCCAGTGTTCCCAGTGTATTTACTCTCCCTGGGTTCCCCGTGTATTTACTCTCTCCAAATGTTCCCAGTGTATATTCTCTCGCAGTCTTCCCAGTGTATTTATACTCACAGTGTTGCCAGTGTCTTTTCAATCTCCCAGTGTTCCCATTGTATGTACTCTCCCAGTGTTCCCATTGCATTTAATCGCCCAATGTTCCCAATGCATTTACTCTCCCAGTGTTCACAGTCTATTTACTGTCCCAGTATCCCAGTGTATTTACTATCACCCAGTGTTCCCAGTAATATTTGCTCCCAGTATTCCCAGTATGTTTAATCTTCCAGTGTTTCCATTTCATTTCCTTTCCCAATGTTCACAAGTGTATTTACTACCTCCCAGTTTTCCCAGTGTATACAGACTCGCAGTGTTCCAAACGAATTTACTCTCCCAGTATTCCCAGTCTATTTACTTTCCCAGTGTTCCCCAGTGTATTTACTATCTCCCAATGTTCCCCGTTTATTTACACCCCCAGTGTTCCCAGTGTATTTACCCTCCCAGTGTTCCCGGTGTATTTACCCTCCCAGTGATCCCAGTGTGTGTACTCTCTCCCAGTGTCCCCAGTGCATTTACACTCTCCTAGTATCTTCATCGTATTTACTTCCTCAGTGCCCCAGTTTATTTACTCTGGCAGTGTTGCAGGTGTATTTACTCTCTCCCAACTGTGCTGTTTATTTACTCTCTCCCAGTGTTCACAGTGTATTTACTGTTCAAAAGTTCCCAGTGTATTTACATTCTCCTAGTGTCTCCATCGCATTGACTCTCTCAGTGCTCCCAATGCATTTACTGTTCCAGTGTTTCCATCGTATTTACTCTCCCAGTATCCCAGTGTTCCTAGTGGATTTCCTCTCCCAGTGTTCCCAATGTATTTACTCTCCCAGTGTTCCCAGTCTATTTACTGTGCCAATGTTCCCAGAGTATTTACTAAATCCCAGTGTTCCCAGGAAGTTAATTCACTCAGTGTTCCCAGTTTGTTTACACTCCAACTTTTCCCAGTGTATTTACTTGCTCTCAGTATTCCCAGTATATTTACTCTCCCAGCGTTAACAGTTTCTTTACTCTCCCAGTGTTGCAGGTGTATTTAATCTCGACCAGTTTTCCAGTGTATTGACACTCTCTTAGTGTTCACAATGTATTTACTCTCCGAATGTCCCCAATGTATTTACACTCACCTAGTGTCTCCATCGTATTTATTCTCCCATTGCTCCCACTGCATTTACTGTTCCAGTGTTTCCATCGTATTTACTCACCCAGTGTTCCCAGTGTATTTACTCTTCCAGAGTTCCCAATGCATTTACTCTCCCAGTGTTCCAAGTCTGTTTACTGTTCCAATGGTCCAGATTATTGACTAAATGCCAGTGTTCCCAGTAAGTATATTCTCCCAGTGTTCCCAGTTTGTTTAATCTCCCATTGTTCCCAGTGTATTTACTCACCCACTGATCGCAGTGTATTTACTCTCTCCCAGTGTTTGCAATGCATTTACACTCGATGCTTTCCCAATGTATTTACTCTTCCAGTTTTCCCAATGTATTTACGATCTCCCAGTGTTCCAATTAACTTTTCGCTGTCACATTGCTCTCAGTGTATTTACTGTCCCAGTGTTCCCGTGTATTTGCTCTCCCAGTGTTCCCAATGTATTTACGCTTCCAGTGCTCCCAATGCATTTACTCTCCAAGGGTTCCCAGTTGATTTACTGTTCCAATGGTCCAGATTATTGACTAAATCCCAGTGTTCCCAGTAAGTATATTCTCCCAGTGTTCCCAGTTTGTTTACACTCCCATTGTTCCCAGTGAATTTACTCACCCACTGAACGCAGTGCATTTACTCTCTCCCAGTGTTCGCAATGTATTTACCCTCACGGTTTTCCGAATGTATTTACTCTCCCAGTGTTCCCAGTGGATTTATTCTCCCAGTGTTACCAGTTTATTTAATCTCTCCCAGTGTTCGCATTCTATTTAATCTCCAAATGTTCCCAGTATGTTTACGCTCTTAGTGTTCCCTATGTATTTACACTCGCTGTGTTCCCAATGTATTTTCTCTTCCATTTTTCCCAATGTATTTACGATCTCCCAGTGTTCCAATAAACGTTTCCCTCTCACATTGCTCTCAATGTATTTACTGTCCCAGTGTTCCCGTGTATTTGCTCTCCCAGTGTTCCTAATGTATTTACTTTCCCAGTGTTCCCAGTATATTTACTCACTCCCATTATTCACATTGTATTTAATTGCGCAGCTTTCCGAGTGTATTTACTCACCCAGAGTTCCCAGTGTATTTACTCAGTCCCAGTTTTCCCAGTGAATTTGCTCTCGCTTTGTTCCCAGTTCATTTACTCTCCCAGTGTTCCCAGTGTTTTGCCCAGGCCCAGTTATCCCACTGTATTTGCTCTCCCTGGGTTCCCAGTGTATTTACTCTTCCAGTGTTCCCAGTGTATTTACTCTCCCAGTGTTCCCAGTGTATTTACTCAGTCCCAGTTTTGCCATTGTATTTGCTCTCGCTGTGTTCCCAGTTTATTTACTCTGCCAGTGTTCCCAGTGTATTTACTATCTCACAGTGTTCCGATTAAGTTGTCTCTCTCCCAGTGTTCCCAGTGTACTTGCTCGCCCAGTGCTCCCAGTGTATTTACTCTCCCAGTGTTCCAAGTGTATTTACCAAGTCCCAGTGTTCACAGTGTATTTGCTCTCCCTGTGTTCGAAGTGTATTTACCCTCCCAGTGTCCCCAGTTTATGCACTGTCTTCCACTATTCCCAGCGTAATTACTCTCCCAGTTTCCCCAGTGAATTTATTCACCCGGTGTTCACAGTGTATGAACTCTTCTAGTGTTCCCAATGTATTTCCTCTCTCCCAGTGTTTCCAATATTACTCTCTCTCAGTATTACAAATATATTTACCCAGTTCATTTACTCTCTCCCAGTGTTCCCAGTGCACTTAATCTCCAGTGTTCCCAGTGTATTCACTGTCCCTCAGTGTTCCCAGTTTATTTTTTCTCACAGTGTTCCCCCTATTTACTCGCCCAGTGCTCCCAGTGTATTCACCCACCCAGTGTTCCCAGTGCGTTTACTCTCTTCCAGTGTTCGCAATGTATTTACACTCACGGTGTTCCGAAAGTATTTACTCTCCCAGTGTTCCGAGTGAATTTATTCTCCCAGTGTTACCAGTGTATTTAATCTCTCCCAGTGTTCCCATTCTATTTAATCTCCAAATGTTCCCAGTATGTTTACTCTCTCAGTGTTCCCTATGTATTTACACTCGCTGTGTTCCCAATGTATTTACTCTTCCAGTTTTGCCAATGTATTTACGATCTCCCAGTGTTCCAATTAACTTATCCCTCTCACATTGCTCTCAGTGTATTTACTGTCCCAATGTTCCCGTGTATTTGCTCTCGCAGTGTTCTGAATGTATTTTCTGTCCCAGTGTTCCCAGTGTATTTACTATTTAAGTGTTCCCAGTGTATCTAATCTCACCCAGTGTATCCATTGTACTTACTCTCCAAGTGTTCCCAGTGTGTTTGCTCTCCCAGTGTCCCCTATGTAATTACTCCACGAGTGTTCCAATGTATCTACATTCCAGCTTTCCAGCTTTCCCAATGTATTTACTATCTCCCAGTGTATTTACTCTCCCAGTGCTCGCTCTGTATTTACTCTCGCAGTGTTCCCAGTGTATTTACTCTCCAATGTTTCCATTGTATTTACTTTCTCTCAGTGCTCCCAGTTTATTTAATCTCCTAGTGTTTGCTGTGCATTTTCTCTTCCAGTGTTCCCAGCGTATTTACTCTTAAAGTGTTCGCAGTTTATTTATTCTCCCAGTGTTCCCAGTGTATTTACTCTCCCGGTGTTCCCTGTGCATTTACTCTACCCCAGTATTCGCAGTGTTTTTACTCTCCCAGTGTTCACTGTGTTTTTAATTTCTCTCAGTGTTCCAGGTGTGTTTACTCTCCCAATGTTCCCAAAGTATTTACTTGCCCATGTGTTCCCAGTAAATTTTCCTCGACCAGTTTTTCCAGTGTATTGACTGTTCCCGTGTTCCTAGTGTATTTACAGTCTCAGTGTCCCCAGTGTATTGCTCTCCCAGTGTTCCCACTATATTTATTCTCTCCCAGTGTTCGCAATGCATTTACTCTCCCAGTGTTCCCAGTTTATTTAATCAGTCCCAGTTTTCCCAGTGGATTTACTCGCTCCCACTGTTAGCAGTGTACTTACTCTCACAGTGTTTCCAGTGTATTTACTCACTCAGTGCTCTCAGTGTATTTACTCTGCCAGTCATCTCAATATTGTTACTCCCCAAGTGTTCCCAGTGCACTCACTCTCTCGCAGTTTTCCCAGAGTTTTTATTCTCCATTTGTTCCCAGTGTATTTACCCTCCCAGTGTTACCAGTGCCTTTGCTCTCACTGAGTGTTCTCAGTGTATTTACTCTCTCCCAGTGTTCCCAGTATATTTACACTCCCACTGCTCCCAATGTATTTAATCTCCCAGTGTTCCCAGTGTATTTATTCTCCCAATGTTCCCAGTGTATCTACTCCTTCCAACTGTTCACAGTGTACTTGCTCTCCCAGTGTTCCCAGTCTATTTACTCTCCCAGTCTTCCCAGTTTATTTAGACTCACCCACTGTTCCCAGTGTATTTACTCTCCCAGTGTTCCAAGCGTATTTACTCCCTCAGTGCTCCCAGTGTATTTACTCTCCCCCAGGTTTCCCAGTGTATTTACTCACCCAGTCTTCCGAGTGTTTTTACTCTCACCCAGTCTTCCCAGTAAGTTTATGCTCCCAGTATTTCCAGTGTGTTTACTCTGCCAGTGTTCCCATTGTATATATTCTCTCTCAGTGTTCCCAATATATTTACTCCCCCAGTGTGCCCTGTGTATTTACTCACCATATGTTCCCAGTGCATTCACTCTCTGCCACTGTACCCAGTGTATTCACTCTCACAGTGTTCACAATGTATTTTATATTTACTGTTCCAGTTTTCCCAGTGTATTTAATATATCACAGTGTCCCCAGTAAGTTTATGCTCCCAGTGTTCCCAGTGGGTTTACTCTGCCAGTGTTCCTAGTTTATTTACTCTCCCAGTGTTCCCAAGTATATTTGTCCTCTCCCACTGTTCCCAATATACTTACTTTCCCAGTGTTCGCAGTGTATTTACTCTCCCAGTGTTGCCAGTGTAGTTATTGTACCAGTGTTTCCAATGCGTTTACTCTCTGCCAGTGTTTCCATTGTATTAACATTACCAGTGTTTCCAGAATATTTACTGTCCCAGCTTTCCCAGTGTAGTTACTCTCCCAGAGTTTCCAGTGTATTTACTCTCCCAGTGTTCTCGTGCATTTTCTCTCCCAATTTTCCCTGTGTATTTACTCTCCCAGTGTTCCTCGTGTTTTTAATCTGTCCTGGTGTTCGCAGTGTATGTCCTCTCGCAGTGTTCCCAGATGATTTATTCTCCCAACTTTCCCAGTGGATTTACTCTCCCAGTGTTGCTAGTGTATTTATTCCCCCAGTGCTCCCAATAAATTTACTCTTCCAGTTTTCAAATTCATTTGACTATCCCTGTGTTCCCAGTGTTTTAGTGTCCCAATGTTGCCAGTTTATTTAAACTCTTACAGTGTTCCCAATGTATTTCCTCTCCCATTGTTTCCAATACATTAACGCGCCCAGTGTACCCAGTCTATTTAATGTTCCAGAGTTCCCAGTGCAGTTACTATCTCCCAGTATTCCCAGTACATTTATTCTCCCAATGTCGCCAGTGTATTTACTCTCTCCCAGTGTACCCAGTATAATTTCTCTCCCAGTTTTTCCAATGTATTTACTCTCCCAGTGTCCCCAGTTTATTTACTTTCCAATGTTCCCAGTATATTTACTCTCCAATTGTACACAATGTATTTACTCTTCTAGTGTTCCCAGTGCATTTACTCTCCCAGTGTTCCCAGTGCATTTACTCCCTCCCAGTGTTCCCAGTTTATATTTTCTCGCAGTGGTTCGTGTATTTACTCTCGCAGTGTTCCCAATGTATTTACTCTCTCCCAGTGTGCCAAATGTATTTACTATCCTTGTGTTCCCAGTGTATTTAATCTCCCAGTGTTCCTAGTTTCTTTACTCTGTCCCATTGTTCCCAGTGTATTCACTCTCCATGTGTTCAAATGTATTTACTCTCCCAGTGTTCACAATCTATTTACTGTTCCAGTGTTCCTAGTGTATTTAACATTTCCCAGTATTCCCAATTGGTTAATGCTCCCAGTGGTCCCAGTGGGTATACTCTTCCAGTGTTCCCAGTTTATTTACTGTGCATGTGTTCCCAGTGTATTTAATCTTTCTCAATGTTCCCAATGTATTTCCTCTCTCCATGTTCCCAGTGTCTTTATTCTCCCAGTAAGTCCAGTGTATTTACTCACCCGGTGTTCCCAATATATTTTCTCTCCCAGTGTTCCAGTCTATTTAATGTTCCAGTGTTCGCAGTGTACTTACTATCTTCCAGTATTCCCAGTACGATTATTCTCCTAGTGTTCCCAATAAGTTTACTCTCTCCCAGTATGCCCATATATTTACTCTTCCTGTGCTCCCAGTGCATTTACTCACCCAGTGTTCCCAAATTTATTCACTCTCTCCCATAAATCCCATTATATTTATCTCTACCAGCGTTTCCATTGTATTTACTCTGCCAGTGTTCCCAGCATTTTTACTGTCCCAGAGTTTCCATTTTTATACTCTCCCAGTATTTCCAGTGCACTTACTCCCTTCCAGTGTTCCCAGTGTATTTACTCTCTTCCCGTGTTCCCAGTGTATGTACTATCCCACTGTTCCATGTGTATTTACCCTACCAGCGTCATCAATGCATTTAATCGCTCCCAGAGATCCCATTGTATTTACTCTCTCCCAGTGTTTCCATTGCATTTAGTCTACCAGTGTTCCCAGCATATTTACTGTCCCAGTGTTCCCAGTGCATTTACTCTCCCCCAGTGCCTTCATTACATTTACTCTCGCAGTGTTCCCAGCATATTCACTCTCCCAGTGTTCCCAGTGTATTTATTCTATCTCACTGCTCCTAATGTATTTACTCACCCAGTGTTCCCAGTGTATTTACTCTCCCACTGTTGCTCGTTCATTTACTCTTCCAGTGTTCCCATTGTATGTATTATCCCTCAGTGTACGCAGTAAGTTTACTCTCACCAAGTGTTCAAAAGTGTAGTTACTCTCACCTAGTGTTCCCAAGGTATGTACTCTCCCAGTGTTCCCAGTGCATGTACTCCCTCCCTGTTCCCAGTTTATTTACTCGCCCAGTGCTTCCAGTGCATTTACTCTCTCCCCGAGTTCCCAGTACATTTAATCTCTCCCAGTGTTCACAGTATAATTACTCTCCCAGATTTCGCAGTGTAGCTTCCCTCTCCCAGTGTTCACAGTGTATTTACTCTCACAGTGCTCCCATTGCATTTTTCTTCCCGTGTTGCCATCAAATTTAATCTCCCAGTGTTCCCAGTGTAATCACTCTGCCAGTGTTCCCAATGTATTTACTCTCCCAACGTTCCCAGTCTATTTAATGTTCCAGTGCTCCCAGTGTATATACTATCTCCCAGTGTTCCAGTAAGTTTATTCTCCTAATGTTTCCAGTTGCTTTACTCTCACAGTGTTCCCAGTGTATTTATTCTCCCTCAGTGTTCACAGTGTATTTTCACTCCCAGTGTTCCCTGTGCATTTTGACTGCCAGTGTTCACTGTGTATTTACTCTTCCTGTTTTCACAGTGCATTTACTCACCCAGTGTTCCCAAGTGTATATACTCTCTCCCAGTGGTCCCAGTGTATATTCTCTCGCAGGGTTCCCAGTGTGTTTATTTCTGCAGTGTCCCCAGTGTATTATCTCTCTCCCAGGGTTCCCAGTGTATTTACACTCGCCGTGTTCGCAGTGAATTTACTCTCCCAGTGTTCCCAGTGTATTTACTTTCGCCCAATGTTCCCAGTGTAGTTACTCTCCCAGTGTTCCCAGTGCATTTGCTATCTCACAGTGTTCCCAGCACGTTTATGCAGTATTCCCAGTGTGTTTACTCTTCCAATGGTCCAAGTGTATTTACTCTACCGGTGTTCCCAGTGCATCTACTCTCCCTCAGTGTCCCCAGTGTATTTACTCTCCCAGTATTCCCAGTGTATTTACTCACCCAGTGTTCCAAGTTTATGCACTCTTTCCTAGTCTTAACAATGTATTTAGTGTCCAAGTGTTCCCAGTGTATTTACTCTCCCTGGGTTCCCCGTGTATTTACTCTCTCCAAATGTTCCCAGTGTATATTCTCTCGCAGTCTTCCCAGTGTATTTATACTCACAGCGTTGCCAGTGTATTTTCAATCTCCCAGTGTTCCCATTGTATGTACTCTCCCAGTGTTCCCATTGCATTTAATCGCCCAATGTTCCCAATGCATTTACTATCCCAGTGTTCACAGTCTATTTACTGTCCCAGTATTCCAGTGCATTTACTATCACCCAGTGTTCCCAGTAATATTTGCTCCCAGTATTCCCAGTATGTTTAATCTTCCAGTTTTTCCTGTTCATTTTCTTTCCCAATGTTCACAAGTGTATTTACTATCTCCCAGTTTTCCCAGTGTATACAGACTCGCAGTGTTCCAAACGAATTTACTCTCCCAGTGTTCCCAGTCTATTTACTTTTCCGGTGTTCCCCAGTGTATTTACTATCTCCCAATGTTCCCCGTTTATTTACACCCCCAGTGTTCCTAGTGTATTTACCCAACCAGTGTTCCCGGTGTATTTACCCTCCCAGTGATCCCAGTGTGTGTACTCTCTCCCAGTGTTCCCAGTGTATTTACACTCTCCTAGTATCTCCATTGTATTTACTTCCTCAGTGCCCCAGTGTATTTACTCTGGCAGTGTTGCAGGTGTATTTAATCTCTCCCAATTGTGCTGTTTATTTACTCTCTCCCAGTGTTCACAGTGAATTTACTGTTCAAAAGTTCCCAGTGTATTTACATTCTCCTAGTGTCTCCGTCGCATTGACTCTCTCAGTGCTCCCAATGCATTTACTGTTCCAGTGTTTCCATCGTATTTACTCTCCCAGTATCCCAGTGTACCTAGTGGATTTCCTCTCCCAGTGTTCCCAATGTATTTACTCTCCCAGTGTTCCCAGTCTATTTACTGTGCCAATGTTCCCAGAATATTTACTAAATCCCAGTGTTCCCAGGAAGTTAATTCACTCAGTGTTCCCAGTTTGTTTACACTCCAACTTTTCCCAGTGTATTTACTTGCTCTCAGTATTCCCAGTGCACTTGCTCACACAGTGTACCCAGTATATTTACTCTCCCAGCGTTACCAGTTTCTTTACTCTCCCAGTGTTGCAGGTGTATTTAATCTCTACCAGTTTTCCAGTGTATTGACACTCTCTTAGTGTTCACAATGTATTTACTCTCCGAATGTCCACAATGTATTTACACTCACCTAGTGTCTCCATCGTATTTATTCTCCCATTGCTCCCACTGCATTTACTGTTCCAGTGTTTCCATCGTATTTACTCACCCAGTGTTCCCAGTGTATTTACTCTTCCAGAGTTCCCAATGCATTTACTCTCCCAGTGTTCCAAGTCTGTTTACTGTTCCAATGGTCCAGATTATTGACTAAATCCCAGTGTTCCCAGTAAGTATATTCTCCCAGTGTTCCCAGTTTGTTTAATCTCCCATTGTTCCCAGTGTATTTACTCACCCACTGATCGCAGTGTATTTACTCTCTCCCAGTGTTTGCAATGCATTTACACTCGATGCTTTCCCAATGTATTTACTCTTCCAGTTTTCCCAATGTATTTACGATCTCCCAGTGTTCCAATTAACTTTTCGCTGTCACATTGCTCTCAGTGTATTTACTGTCCCAGTGTTCCCGTGTATTTGCTCTCCCAGTGTTCCCAATGTATTTACGCTTCCAGTGCTCCCAATGCATTTACTCTCCAAGGGTTCCCAGTTGATTTACTGTTCCAATGGTCCAGATTATTGACTAAATCCCAGTGTTCCCAGTAAGTATATTCTCCCAGTGTTCCCAGTTTGTTTACACTCCCATTGTTCCCAGTGAATTTACTCACCCACTGAACGCAGTGCATTTACTCTCTCCCAGTGTTCGCAATGTATTTACCCTCACGGTTTTCCGAATGTATTTACTCTCCCAGTGTTCCCAGTGGATTTATTCTCCCAGTGTTACCAGTTTATTTAATCTCTCCCAGTGTTCGCATTCTATTTAATCTCCAAATGTTCCCAGTATGTTTACGCTCTTAGTGTTCCCTATGTATTTACACTCGCTGTGTTCCCAATGTATTTTCTCTTCCATTTTTCCCAATGTATTTACGATCTCCCAGTGTTCCAATAAACGTTTCCCTCTCACATTGCTCTCAATGTATTTACTGTCCCAGTGTTCCCGTGTATTTGCTCTCCCAGTGTTCCTAATGTATTTACTTTCCCAGTGTTCCCAGTATATTTACTCACTCCCATTATTCACATTGTATTTAATTGCGCAGCTTTCCGAGTGTATTTACTCACCCAGAGTTCCCAGTGTATTTACTCAGTCCCAGTTTTCCCAGTGAATTTGCTCTCGCTTTGTTCCCAGTTCATTTACTCTCCCAGTGTTCCCAGTGTTTTGCCCAGGCCCAGTTATCCCACTGTATTTGCTCTCCCTGGGTTCCCAGTGTATTTACTCTTCCAGTGTTCCCAGTGTATTTACTCTCCCAGTGTTCCCAGTGTATTTACTCAGTCCCAGTTTTCCCAGTGTATTTGCTCTCGCTGTGTTCCCAGTTTATTTACTCTGCCAGTGTTCCCAGTGTATTTACTATCTCACAGTGTTCCGATTAAGTTGTCTCTCTCCCAGTGTTCCCAGTGTACTTGCTCGCCCAGTGCTCCCAGTGTATTTACTCTCCCAGTGTTCCAAGTGTATTTACCAAGTCCCAGTGTTCACAGTGTATTTGCTCTCCCTGTGTTCGAAGTGTATTTACCCTCCCAGTGTCCCCAGTTTATGCACTGTCTTCCACTATTCCCAGCGTAATTACTCTCCCAGTTTCCCCAGTGAATTTATTCACCCGGTGTTCACAGTGTATGAACTCTTCTAGTGTTCCCAATGTATTTCCTCTCTCCCAGTGTTTCCAATATTACTCTCTCTCAGTATTACAAATATATTTACCCAGTTCATTTACTCTCTCCCAGTGTTCCCAGTGCACTTAATCTCCAGTGTTCCCAGTGTATTCACTGTCCCTCAGTGTTCCCAGTTTATTTTTTCTCACAGTGTTCCCCCTATTTACTCGCCCAGTGCTCCCAGTATATTCACCCACCCAGTGTTCCCAGTGCGTTTACTCTCTTCCAGTGTTCGCAATGTATTTACACTCACGGTGTTCCGAAAGTATTTACTCTCCCAGTGTTCCGAGTGAATTTATTCTCCCAGTGTTACCAGTGTATTTAATCTCTCCCAGTGTTCCCATTCTATTTAATCTCCAAATGTTCCCAGTATGTTTACTCTCTCAGTGTTCCCTATGTATTTACACTCGCTGTGTTCCCAATGTATTTACTCTTCCAGTTTTGCCAATGTATTTACGATCTCCCAGTGTTCCAATTAACTTATCCCTCTCACATTGCTCTCAGTGTATTTACTGTCCCAATGTTCCCGTGTATTTGCTCTCGCAGTGTTCTGAATGTATTTTCTGTCCCAGTGTTCCCAGTGTATTTACTATTTAAGTGTTCCCAGTGTATCTAATCTCACCCAGTGTATCCATTGTACTTACTCTCCAAGTGTTCCCAGTGTGTTTGCTCTCCCAGTGTCCCCTATGTAATTACTCCACGAGTGTTCCAATGTATCTACATTCCAGCTTTCCAGCTTTCCCAATGTATTTACTATCTCCCAGTGTATTTACTCTCCCAGTGCTCGCTCTGTATTTACTCTCGCAGTGTTCCCAGTGTATTTACTCTCCAATGTTTCCATTGTATTTACTTTCTCTCAGTGCTCCCAGTTTATTTAATCTCCTAGTGTTTGCTGTGCATTTTCTCTTCCAGTGTTCCCAGCGTATTTACTCTTAAAGTGTTCGCAGTTTATTTATTCTCCCAGTGTTCCCAGTGTATTTACTCTCCCGGTGTTCCCTGTGCATTTACTCTACCCCAGTATTCGCAGTGTTTTTACTCTCCCAGTGTTCACTGTGTTTTTAATTTCTCTCAGTGTTCCAGGTGTGTTTACTCTCCCAATGTTCCCAAAGTATTTACTTGCCCATGTGTTCCCAGTAAATTTTCCTCGACCAGTTTTTCCAGTGTATTGACTGTTCCCGTGTTCCTAGTGTATTTACAGTCTCAGTGTCCCCAGTGTATTGCTCTCCCAGTGTTCCCACTATATTTATTCTCTCCCAGTGTTCGCAATGCATTTACTCTCCCAGTGTTCCCAGTTTATTTAATCAGTCCCAGTTTTCCCAGTGGATTTACTCGCTCCCACTGTTAGCAGTGTACTTACTCTCACAGTGTTCCCAGTGTATTTACTCACTCAGTGCTCTCAGTGTATTTACTCTGCCAGTCATCTCAATATTGTTACTCCCCAAGTGTTCCCAGTGCACTCACTCTCTCGCAGTTTTCCCAGAGTTTTTATTCTCCATTTGTTCCCAGTGTATTTACCCTCCCAGTGTTACCAGTGCCTTTGCTCTCACTGAGTGTTCTCAGTGTATTTACTCTCTCCCAGTGTTCCCAGTATATTTACACTCCCACTGCTCCCAATGTATTTAATCTCCCAGTGTTCCCAGTGTATTTATTCTCCCAATGTTCCCAGTGTATCTACTCCCTCCAACTGTTCACAGTGTACTTGCTCTCCCAGTGTTCCCAGTCTATTTACTCTCCCAGTCTTCCCAGTTTATTTAGACTCACCCACTGTTCCCAGTGTATTTACTCTCCCAGTGTTCCAAGCGTATTTACTCCCTCAGTGCTCCCAGTGTATTTACTCTCCCCCAGGTTTCCCAGTGTATTTACTCACCCAGTCTTCCGAGTGTTTTTACTCTCACCCAGTCTTCCCAGTAAGTTTATGCTCCCAGTATTTCCAGTGTGTTTACTCTGCCAGTGTTCCCATTGTATATATTCTCTCTCAGTGTTCCCAATATATTTACTCCCCCAGTGTGCCCTGTGTATTTACTCACCATATGTTCCCAGTGCATTCACTCTCTGCCACTGTACCCAGTGTATTCACTCTCACAGTGTTCACAATGTATTTTATATTTACTGTTCCAGTTTTCCCAGTGTATTTAATATATCACAGTGTCCCCAGTAAGTTTATGCTCCCAGTGTTCCCAGTGGGTTTACTCTGCCAGTGTTCCTAGTTTATTTACTCTCCCAGTGTTCCCAAGTATATTTGTCCTCTCCCACTGTTCCCAATATACTTACTTTCCCAGTGTTCGCAGTGTATTTACTCTCCCAGTGTTGCCAGTGTAGTTATTGTACCAGTGTTTCCAATGCGTTTACTCTCTGCCAGTGTTTCCATTGTATTAACATTACCAGTGTTTCCAGCATATTTACTGTCCCAGCTTTCCCAGTGTAGTTACTCTCCCAGAGTTTCCAGTGTATTTACTCTCCCAGTGTTCTCGTGCATTTTCTCTCCCAATTTTCCCTGTGTATTTACTCTCCCAGTGTTCCTCGTGTTTTTAATCTGTCCTGGTGTTCGCAGTGTATGTCCTCTCGCAGTGTTCCCAGATGATTTATTCTCCCAACTTTCCCAGTGGATTTACTCTCCCAGTGTTGCTAGTGTATTTATTCCCCCAGTGCTCCCAATAAATTTACTCTTCCAGTTTTCAAATTCATTTGACTATCCCTGTGTTCCCAGTGTTTTAATGTCCCAATGTTGCCAGTTTATTTAAACTCTTACAGTGTTCCCAATGTATTTCCTCTCCCATTGTTTCCAATACATTAACGCGCCCAGTGTACCCAGTCTATTTAATGTTCCAGAGTTCCCAGTGCAGTTACTATCTCCCAGTATTCCCAGTACATTTATTCTCCCAATGTCGCCAGTGTATTTACTCTCTCCCAGTGTACCCAGTATAATTTCTCTCCCAGTTTTTCCAATGTATTTACTCTCCCAGTGTCCCCAGTTTATTTACTTTCCAATGTTCCCAGTATATTTACTCTCCAATTGTACACAATGTATTTACTCTCCTAGTGTTCCCAGTGCATTTACTCTCCCAGTGTTCCCAGTGCATTTACTCCCTCCCAGTGTTCCCAGTTTATATTTTCTCGCAGTGGTTCGTGTATTTACTCTCGCAGTGTTCCCAATGTATTTACTCTCTCCCAGTGTGCCAAATGTATTTACTATCCTTGTGTTCCCAGTGTATTTAATCTCCCAGTGTTCCTAGTTTCTTTACTCTGTCCCATTGTTCCCAGTGTATTCACTCTCCATGTGTTCAAATGTATTTACTCTCCCAGTGTTCACAATCTATTTACTGTTCCAGTGTTCCTAGTGTATTTAACATTTCCCAGTATTCCCAATTGGTTAATGCTCCCAGTGGTCCCAGTGGGTATACTCTTCCAGTGTTCCCAGTTTATTTACTGTGCATGTGTTCCCAGTGTATTTAATCTTTCTCAATGTTCCCAATGTATTTCCTCTCTCCATGTTCCCAGTGTCTTTATTCTCCCAGTAAGTCCAGTGTATTTACTCACCCGGTGTTCCCAATATATTTTCTCTCCCAGTGTTCCAGTCTATTTAATGTTCCAGTGTTCGCAGTGTACTTACTATCTTCCAGTATTCCCAGTACGATTATTCTCCTAGTGTTCCCAATAAGTTTACTCTCTCCCAGTATGCCCATATATTTACTCTTCCTGTACTCCCAGTGCATTTACTCACCCAGTGTTCCCAAATTTATTCACTCTCTCCCATAAATCCCATTATATTTATCTCTACCAGCGTTTCCATTGTATTTACTCTGCCAGTGTTCCCAGCATTTTTACTGTCCCAGCGTTTCCATTTTTATACTCTCCCAGTATTTCCAGTGCACTTACTCCCTTCCAGTGTTCCCAGTGTATTTACTCTCTTCCCGTGTTCCCAGTGTATGTACTATCCCACTGTTCCATGTGTATTTACCCTACCAGCGTCATCAATGCATTTAATCGCTCCCAGAGATCCCATTGTATTTACTCTCTCCCAGTGTTTCCATTGCATTTAGTCTACCAGTGTTCCCAGCATATTTACTGTCCCAGTGTTCCCAGTGCATTTACTCTCCCCCAGTGCCTTCATTACATTTACTCTCGCAGTGTTCCCAGCATATTCACTCTCCCAGTGTTCCCAGTGTATTTATTCTATCTCACTGCTCCTAATGTATTTACTCACCCAGTGTTCCCAGTGTATTTACTCTCCCACTGTTGCTCGTTCATTTACTCTTCCAGTGTTCCCATTGTATGTATTATCCCTCAGTGTACGCAGTAAGTTTACTCTCACCAAGTGTTCAAAAGTGTAGTTACTCTCACCTAGTGTTCCCAAGGTATGTACTCTCCCAGTGTTCCCAGTGCATGTACTCCCTCCCTGTTCCCAGTTTATTTACTCGCCCAGTGCTTCCAGTGCATTTACTCTCTCCCCGAGTTCCCAGTACATTTAATCTCTCCCAGTGTTCACAGTATAATTACTCTCCCAGATTTCGCAGTGTAGCTTCCCTCTCCCAGTGTTCACAGTGTATTTACTCTCACAGTGCTCCCATTGCATTTTTCTTCCCGTGTTGCCATCAAATTTAATCTCCCAGTGTTCCCAGTGTAATCACTCTGCCAGTGTTCCCAATGTATTTACTCTCCCAACGTTCCCAGTCTATTTAATGTTCCAGTGCTCCCAGTGTATATACTATCTCCCAGTGTTCCAGTAAGTTTATTCTCCTAATGTTTCCAGTTGCTTTACTCTCACAGTGTTCCCAGTGTATTTATTCTCCCTCAGTGTTCACAGTGTATTTTCACTCCCAGTGTTCCCTGTGCATTTTGACTGCCAGTGTTCACTGTGTATTTACTCTTCCTGTTTTCACAGTGTATTTACTCACCCAGTGTTCCCAAGTGTATATACTCTCTCCCAGTGGTCCCAGTGTATATTCTCTCGCAGGGTTCCCAGTGTGTTTATTTCTGCAGTGTCCCCAGTGTATTATCTCTCTCCCAGGGTTCCCAGTGTATTTACACTCGCCGTGTTCGCAGTGAATTTACTCTCCCAGTGTTCCCAGTGTATTTACTTTCGCCCAATGTTCCCAGTGTAGTTACTCTCCCAGTGTTCCCAGTGCATTTGCTATCTCACAGTGTTCCCAGCACGTTTATGCAGTATTCCCAGTGTGTTTACTCTTCCAATGGTCCAAGTGTATTTACTCTACCGGTGTTCCCAGTGCATCTACTCTCCCTCAGTGTCCCCAGTGTATTTACTCTCCCAGTATTCCCAGTGTATTTACTCACCCAGTGTTCCAAGTTTATGCACTCTTTCCTAGTCTTAACAATGTATTTAGTGTCCAAGTGTTCCCAGTGTATTTACTCTCCCTGGGTTCCCCGTGTATTTACTCTCTCCAAATGTTCCCAGTGTATATTCTCTCGCAGTCTTCCCAGTGTATTTATACTCACAGCGTTGCCAGTGTATTTTCAATCTCCCAGTGTTCCCATTGTATGTACTCTCCCAGTGTTCCCATTGCATTTAATCGCCCAATGTTCCCAATGCATTTACTATCCCAGTGTTCACAGTCTATTTACTGTCCCAGTATTCCAGTGCATTTACTATCACCCAGTGTTCCCAGTAATATTTGCTCCCAGTATTCCCAGTATGTTTAATCTTCCAGTTTTTCCTGTTCATTTTCTTTCCCAATGTTCACAAGTGTATTTACTATCTCCCAGTTTTCCCAGTGTATACAGACTCGCAGTGTTCCAAACGAATTTACTCTCCCAGTGTTCCCAGTCTATTTACTTTTCCGGTGTTCCCCAGTGTATTTACTATCTCCCAATGTTCCCCGTTTATTTACACCCCCAGTGTTCCTAGTGTATTTACCCAACCAGTTTTCCCGGTGTATTTACCCTCCCAGTGATCCCAGTGTGTGTACTCTCTCCCAGTGTTCCCAGTGTATTTACACTCTCCTAGTATCTCCATTGTATTTACTTCCTCAGTGCCCCAGTGTATTTACTCTGGCAGTGTTGCAGGTGTATTTAATCTCTCCCAATTGTGCTGTTTATTTACTCTCTCCCAGTGTTCACAGTGAATTTACTGTTCAAAAGTTCCCAGTGTATTTACATTCTCCTAGTGTCTCCGTCGCATTGACTCTCTCAGTGCTCCCAATGCATTTACTGTTCCAGTGTTTCCATCGTATTTACTCTCCCAGTATCCCAGTGTACCTAGTGGATTTCCTCTCCCAGTGTTCCCAATGTATTTACTCTCCCAGTGTTCCCAGTCTATTTACTGTGCCAATGTTCCCAGAATATTTACTAAATCCCAGTGTTCCCAGGAAGTTAATTCACTCAGTGTTCCCAGTTTGTTTACACTCCAACTTTTCCCAGTGTATTTACTTGCTCTCAGTATTCCCAGTGCACTTGCTCACACAGTGTACCCAGTATATTTACTCTCCCAGCGTTACCAGTTTCTTTACTCTCCCAGTGTTGCAGGTGTATTTAATCTCTACCAGTTTTCCAGTGTATTGACACTCTCTTAGTGTTCACAATGTATTTACTCTCCGAATGTCCACAATGTATTTACACTCACCTAGTGTCTCCATCGTATTTATTCTCCCATTGCTCCCACTGCATTTACTGTTCCAGTGTTTCCATCGTATTTACTCACCCAGTGTTCCCAGTGTATTTACTCTTCCAGAGTTCCCAATGCATTTACTCTCCCAGTGTTCCAAGTCTGTTTACTGTTCCAATGGTCCAGATTATTGACTAAATCCCAGTGTTCCCAGTAAGTATATTCTCCCAGTGTTCCCAGTTTGTTTAATCTCCCATTGTTCCCAGTGTATGTACACACCCACTGATCGCAGTGTATTTACTCTCTCCCAGTGTTTGCAATGCATTTACACTCGATGCTTTCCCAATGTATTTACTCTTCCAGTTTTCCCAATGTATTTACGATCTCCCAGTGTTCCAATTAAGTTTTCGCTGTCACATTGCTCTCAGTGTATTTACTGTCCCAGTGCTCCCGTGTATTTGCTCTCCCAGTGTTCCCAATGTATTTACGCTTCCAGTGCTCCCAATGCATTTACTCTCCCAGGGTTCCCAGTTGATTTACTGTTCCAATGGTCCAGATTATTGACTAAATCCCAGTGTTCCCAGTAAGTATATTCTCCCAGTGTTCCCAGTTTGTTTACACTCCCATTGTTCCCAGTTAATTTACTCACCCACTGATCGCAGTGTATTTACTCTCTCCTAGTGTTCGCAATGTATTTACCCGCACGGTTTTCCGAATGTATTTACTCTCCCAGTGTTCCCAGTGAATTTATTCTCCCAGTGTTACCAGTTTATTTAATCTCTCCCAATGTTCGCATTCTATTTAATCTCCAAATGTTCCCAGTATGTTTACGCTCTTAGTGTTCCCTATGTATTTACACTCGCTGTGTTCCCAATGTATTTTCTCTTCCATTTTTCCCAATGTATTTACGATCTCCCAGTGTTCCAATAAACTTTTCCCTCTCACATTGCTCTCAATGTATTTACTGTCCCAGTGTTCCCGTGTATTTGCTCTCCCAGTGTTCCTAATGTATTTACTTTCCCAGTGTTCCCAGTATATTTACTCACTCCCATTATTCACATTGTATTTAATTGCGCAGCTTTCCGAGTGTATTTACTCACCCAGAGTTCCCAGTGTATTTACTCAGTCCCAGTTTTCCCAGTGAATTTGCTCTCGCTTTGTTCCCAGTTCATTTACTCTCCCAGTGTTCCCAGTGTTTTGCCCAGTCCCAGTTATCCCACTGTATTTGCTCTCCCTGGGTTCCCAGTGTATTTACTCTTCCAGTGTTCCCAGTGTATTTACTCTCCCAGTGTTCCCAGTGTATTTACTCAGTCCCAGTTTTCCCAGTTTATTTGCTCTCGCTGTGTTCCCACTTTATTTACTCTGCCAGTGTTCCCAGGGTATTTACTATCTCACAGTGTTCCGATTAAGTTGTCTCTCTCCCAGTGTTCCCAGTGTACTTGCTCGCCCAGTGCTCCCAGTGTATTTACTCTCCCAGTGTTCCAAGTGTATTTACCAAGTCCCAGTTTTCACAGTTTATTTGCTCTCCCTTTGTTCGAAGTGTATTTACCCTCCCAGTGTCCCCAGTTTATGTACTGTCTTCCACTATTCCCAGCGTAATTACTCTCCCAGTTTCCCCAGTGTATTTATTCACCCGGTGTTCACAGTGTATGAACGCTTCTAGTGTTCCCAATGTATTTCCTCTCTCCCAGTGTTTCCAATATTACTCTCTCTCAGTATTACAAATATATTTACCCAGTTTATTTACTCTCTCCCAGTGTTCCCAGTGCATTTAATCTCCAGTGTTCCCAGTGTATTCACTGTCCCTCAGTGTTCCGAGTTTATTTTTTCTCACAGTGTTCCCCCTATTTACTCGCCCAGTGCTCCCAGTGTATTCACCCACCCAGTGTTCCCAGTGCGTTTACTCTCTTCCAGTGTTCGCAATGTATTTACACTCACGGTGTTCCGAATGTATTTACTCTCCCATTGTTCCGAGTGAATTTATTCTCCCTGTGTTACCAGTGTATTTAATCTCTCCCAGTGTTCCCATTCTATTTAATCTCCAAATGTTCCCAGTATGGTTACTCTCTCAGTGTTCCCTATGTATTTACACTCGCTGTGTTCCCAATGTATTTACTCTTCCAGTTTTGCCAATGTATTTACGATCTCCCAGTGTTCCAATTAACTTTTCCCTCTCACATTGCTCTCAGTGTATTTACTGTCCCAATGTTCCCGTGTATTTGCTCTCGCAGTGTTCTGAATGTATTTTCTGTTCCAGTGTTCCCAGTGTATTTACTCTTTAAGTGTTCCCAGTGTATTTAATCTCACCCAGTGTACCCATTGTACTTACTCTCCAAGTGTCCCAGTATGTTTGCTCTCCCAGTGTCCCCTATGTAATTACTCCACCAGTGTTCCAATGTATCTACATTCCAGCTTTCCAGCTTTCCCAATGTATTTACTATCTCCCAGTGTATTTACTCTCCCAGTGCTCGCTCTGTATTTACTCTCGCAGTGTTCCCAGTGTATTTACTCTCCAATGTTTCCATTGTATTTACTTTCTCTCAGTGCTCCCAGTTTATTTAATCTCCTAGTGTTTGCTGTGCATTTTCTCTCCCAGTGTTCCCAGCGTATTTACTCTTAAAGTGTTCGCAGTTTATTTATTCTCCCAGTGTTCCCCGTGTATTTACTCTCCCAGTGTTCCCTGTGCATTTACTCTACCCCAGTATTCGCAGTGTTTTTACTCTCCCAGTGTTCACTGTGTTTTTAATTTCTCTCAGTGTTCCAGGTGTGTTTACTCTCCCAATGTTCCCAAAGTATTTACTTGCCCATGTGTTCCCAGTAAATTTTCCCTCGACCAGTTTTTCCAGTGTATTAACTGTTCCAGTGTTCCTAGTGTATTTACAGTCTCAGTGTCCCCAGTGTATTGCTCTCCCAGTGTTCCCACTATATTTATTCTCTCCCAGTGTTCGCAATGCATTTACTCTCCCAGTGTTCCCAGTTTATTTAATCAGTCCCAGTTTTCCCAGTGGATTTACTCTCTCCCACTGTTAGCAGTGTACTTACTCTCCCAGTGTTCCCAGTGTATTTACTCACTCAGTGCTCTCAGTGTATTTACTCTGCCAGTCATCTCAGTATTGGTACTCCCCAAGTGTTCCCAGTGCACTCACTCTCTGGCAGTTTTCCAAGAGTTTCTACTCTCCATTTGTTCCCAGTGTATTTACCCTCCCAGTGTTACCAGTGTCTTTGCACTCACTGAGTGTTCTCAGTGTATTTACTCTCTCCCAGTGTTCCCAGTATATTTACACTCCCACTGCTCCCAATGTATGTAATCTCCCAGTGTTCCCAGTGTATTTACTCTTCCAATGTTCCCAGTGTATCTGCTCCCTCCAACTGTTCACAGTGTAATTGCTCGCCCAGTGTTCCCAGTCTATTTACTCTCCCAGTCTTCCCAGTTTATTTAGACTCACCCACTTTTCCCAGTGTATTTACTCTCCCAGTGTTCCAAGCGTATTTACTCCCTCAGTGCTCCCAGTGTATTTACTCTCGCCCAGGTTTCCCAGTGTATTTACTCACCCAGTGTTCCGAGTGTATTTACTCTCACCCAGTCTTCCCAGTATGTTTATGCTCCCAGTATTCCCAGTGTGTTTACTCTGCCAGTGTTCCCATTGTATTTATTCTCTCTCAGTGTTCCCAATATATTTACTCCCTCAGTGTGCCCTGTGTATTTACTCACCATATGTTCCCAGCGCATTCACTCTCTGCCACTGTACCCAGTGTATTCACTCTCACAGTGTTCACAATGTATTTTCTATTTACTGTTCCAGTTTTCCCAGTGTATTTAATATATCCCAGTGTCCCCAGTACGTTTATGCTCCCAGTGTTCCCAGTGGGTTTACTCTGCCAGTGTTCCCAGTTTATTTACTCTCCCAGTGTTCCCAAGTATATTTGTCCTCTCCCACTGTTCCCAATATACTTACTTTCCCAGTGTTCCCAGTGTAGTTATTGTACCAGTGTTTCCAATGTATTTACTCTCTGCCAGTGTTTCCATTGTATTAACATTACCAGTGTTTCCAGCATAGTTGCTGTCCCAGCTTTCCCAGTGTAGTTACTCTCCCAGAGTTTCCAGTGTATTTACTCTCCCAATGTTCTCGTGCATTTTCTCTCCCAATTTTCCCTGTGTATTTATTCTCCCAGTGTCCCTCGTGTATGTAATCTCTCCCAGTGTTCGCAGTGTATGTCCTCTCGCAGT
This sequence comes from Pristiophorus japonicus, assembly GCF_044704955.1. NCBI lineage: Eukaryota > Metazoa > Chordata > Chondrichthyes > Pristiophoridae > Pristiophorus > Pristiophorus japonicus. The sequence continues at coordinate 1,355,265 of NC_092010.1, forward strand.
GTTCCCAGATGATTTATTCTCCCAGCTTTCCCAGTGGATTTACTCTCCCAGTGTTGCTAGTGTATTTATTCCCCCAGTGCTCCCAATGAATTTACTCTTCCAGTGTTCAAATTCATTTGACTATCCCTGTGTTCCCAGTGTGTTAGTGTCCCAATGTTGCCAGTTTATTTAAACTCTTACAGTGTTCCCAATGTATTTCCTCTCCCATTGTTTCCAATACATTAACCCGCCCAGTGTACCCAGTCTATTTAATGATCCAGAGTTCCCAGTGCATTTACTATCTCCCAGTATTCCCAGTACATTTATTCTCCCAATGTTGCCAGTGTATTTACTCTCTTCCAGTGTATCCAGTATGATTTCTCTCCAAGTTTTTCCAATGTATTTACTCTCCCAGTGTCCCCAGTATTTTTACCTTCCAATGTTCCCAGTATATTTACTCTCCAATTGTACACAATGTATTTACTCTCCTAGTGTTCCCAGTGCATTTACTCTCCCAGTGTTCCCAGTGCATTTACTCCCTCCCAGTGTTCGCAGTTTATATTTTCTCGCAGTGGTTCGTGTATTTACTCTCGCAGTGTTCCAATTTATTTACTCTCTCCCAGTGTGCCAAATGTATTTACTATCCCTGTGTTCCCAGTGTATTTAATCTCCCAGTGTTCCTAGTGGCTTTACTCTGTCCCATTGTTCCAAGTGTATTCACTCTCCATGTGTTCAAAAGTATTTACTCTCCCAGTGTTCACAATCTATTTACTGTTCCAGTGTTCCGAGTGTATTTAACATTTCCCAGTATTCCCAATTTGTTAATGCACCCAGTGGTCCCAGTGGGTATACTCTTCCAGTGTTCCCAGTTTATTTACTGTGCATGTGTTCCCAGTGTATTTAATCTCTGTCAGTGTTCCCAATGTATTTCCTCTCTCCATGTTCCCAGTGTCTTTATTCTCCCAGTAAGTCCAGTGTATTTACTCACCCGGTGTTCCCAATATATTTTCTCTCCCAGTGTTCCAGTCTATTTAATGTTCCAGTGTTCGCAGTGTATTTACTATCTTCCAGTATTCCCATTCCGATTATTCTCCTCGTGTTCCCAATAAGTTTACTCTCTCCCAGTGTTCCCAGATATTTACTCTTCCTGTGTTCCCAGTGCATTTACTCACCCAGTGTTCCCAAATTTATTCACTCTCTCCCATAAATCCCATTTATCTCTACCAGCGTTTCCATTGCATTTACGCTACCAGTGTTCCCAGCATTTTTATACTCCCAGCGTTCCCATTTTTATAATCTCCAAGTATTTCCAGTGTACTTACTCCCTTCCAGTGTTCCGAGTGTATTTACTCTCTTCCCGTGTTCCCAGTTTATGTACTATCGCACTGTTCCAAGTGTATTTACCCTGCCAGCGTCATCAATGCATTTAATCGCTCTCAGATATCCCATTGCATTTACTATCTCGAAGTGTTTCCATTGCATTTCGTCTACCAGTGTTCCCAGCATATTTACTGCCCCAGTGTTCCCAGTGCATTTACTCTCCCCCAGTGTTTTCATTGTATTTACTCTAGCAGTGTTCCCAGCATATTCAGTCTCCCAGTGTTCCCAGTGTATTTACTCTCCCACTGTTGCTAGTTAATTTACTCTTCCAGTGTTCCCATTGTATTTATTATCTCTCAGTGTACGCAGTAAGTTTACTCTCACCAAGTGTTCAAAAGTGTAGTTACCCTCACCTAGTGTTCCCAATGTATGTACTCTCCCAGTGTTCCCAGTGCATGTACTCCCTCCCTGTTCCCAGTTTATTTACTCGCCCAGTGTTCCCAGTGCATTTACTCTCTCCCCGAGTTCCCAGTACATTTAATCTCTCCCAGTGTTTACAGTATATTTACTCTCCCAGATTTCGCAGTGTAGTTTCCCTCTCCCAGTGTTCACAGTGTATTTACTCTCACAGTGCTCCCATTGCATTTTCCATCCCGTGTTGCCATCAAATTCAATCTCCCAGTGTTCCCAGTGTATTCACTCTGCCAGTGTTCCCAATGCATTTACTCCCCCAACGTTCCCAGTCTATTTAATGTTCCAGTGTTCCCAGTGTATTTACTATCTCCCAGTGTTCCAGTAAGTTTATTCTCCTAGTGTGTCCAGTTTCTTTACTCTCACAGTGTTCCCAGTGTATTTATTCTCCCTCAGTGTTCACAGTGTATTTTGACTGCCAGTGTTCACTGTGTATTTACTCTTCCTGTTTTCACAGTGTATTTACTCACCCAGTGTTCCCAAGTGTATATACTCTCTCCCAGTGGTCCCAGTGTATCTTCTCTCGCAGTGTTCCCAGTGTGTTTATTTCTGCAGTGTCCCCAATGTATTATCTTTCTCCCAGGGTTCCCAGTGTATTTTCACTCACTGTGTTCTCAGTGCATTTACTCTCCCAGTGTTCCCAGTGTATTTACTTTCGCCCAATGTTCCCAGTGTAGTTACTTCCCCAGTGTTCCCAGTGCATTTGCTATCTCACAGTGTTCCCAGCACGTGTATGCAATATTCCCAGTGTGTTTACTCTTCCAATGGTCCACGTTTATTTACTCTACCGGTGTTCCCAGTGCATCTACTCTCCCTCAGTGGCCCCAGTGTATTTACTCTCCCAGTATTCCAAGTATATTTACTCACCCAGTGTTCCAAGTTTATTTACTCTTTCCTAGTCTTAACAATTTATTTAGTGTCCAAGTGTTCCCAATGTATCTACGCTCCTAGTGTGTCCAGTGTTCCCAGTGAATTTACTCTCCCTGGGTTCCCCGTGTATTTACTCTCTCCAAATGTTCCCAGTGTATATTCTCTCGCAGTCTTCCCAGTGTATTTATACTCACAGTGTTGCCAGTGTATTTTCAATCTCCCAGTGTTCCCATTGTATCTACTCTCCCAGTGTTCCCAGTGCATTTAATCGCCCAATGTTCCCAATGTATTTACTCTCCCAGTGTTCACAGTCTATTTACTGTCCCAGTATCCCAGTGTATTTAATATCACCCAGTGTTCCCAGTAATATTTGCTCCCAGTATTCCCAGTATGTTTAATCTTCCAGTGTTTCCAGTTCATTTACTTTCCCAATGTTCACAAGTGTACTTACTATCTCCCAGTTTTCCCAGTGTATACAGACTCGCAGTGTTGCAAACGAATTTACTCTCCCAGTGTTCCCAGTCTATTTACTTTTCCAGTGTTCCCCAGTGTATTTACTATCTCCCAATGTTCCCCGTTTATTTGCACCCCCAGTGTTCCCAGTGTATTTACCCTCCCAGTGTTCCCGGTGCATTTACCCTCCCAGTGTTCCCAGTGTGTGTACTCTCTCCCAGTCTTCCCAGTGCATTTACACTCTCCTAGTATCTCCATCGTATTTACTTCCTCAGTGCCCCAGTGTATTTACTCTGGCAGTGTTGCAGGTCTACTTACTCTCTCCCAATTGTGCTGTTTATTTACTCTCTCCCAGTGTTCACAGTGTATTTACTCTCCAAACGTCCCCAGTGTATTTACACTCTCCTAGTGTCTCCATCACATTGACTCTCTCGGTGCTCCCAATGCATTTAATATTCCAGTGTTTCCATCGTATTTACACAACCAGTGTTCCCAGTCTATTTACTCTGCCAGTGTTCACAATGCATTTCCTCTCTGCCAGCGTTCTCAGTTTATTTACTCATCAGTTTTTCCTGTGTATCTACTCTCCCAGGGTTCCCACTGCATTAATCTCACCCAGTCTTTCCAGTGTATATTTTCTCGCATTGCTCCCGGTGTATTTACTCTCGCAGTGTTCCTAATTTATTTACTCTGTCCCAGTGTTCCCAGTGTATTTACTCTCCCGGTGTTCCCAATGTATTTCCTCTTTCATTGTTCCCAATACATTTACCCGCCCAGTGTTCCAAGTCTATTTAATGTTCCAGTGTTCCTAGTGTATTTACTATCTCCCAGTATTCCCAGTACATTTATTCTCCCAATGTTGCCAGTTATTTACTCTCTCCAACTGTACATAGTTAAATTCTCTCGCAGTGTTTACAGTGCATTTACTCTCCCAGGTTCACAATGCATTTCCTCTCTGCCAGTGTTCCCAGTGCATTAACTCTCCCAGTTTCTCCAGTGTATTTACTCTCCCAGTTTCCCCAGTATATTTACTTTCCAATGTTCCCAGTATATTTACTCTCCAATTGTACACAATGTATTTACTGTCCTAATGTTCCCAGTGTATTTACTCTCTCCCTCTGTTCCCAATGTTTATTTTCTCGCAGTGTTTCATGTATTTACTGTGGCAGTGTTCCCAATGGATTTACTCTCTCCCAGTGCGCCCAGTGTATTTACTCTCCCAGTGTTCCCACTGTATTTATTCTCCCAGTGTTCAAAGAGTATTTACTCCCCCTGTGTTCCCAGTGCATTTAGTCTCGCAGTGTTCCCAGTGTCGTTACTCTCTCCCAGTGTCCCCAGTCTATTTACACTTGCAGTGTTCCTAGTCTATTTACTATCTCCCAGTGTTCCCATGTGAGATTATTCTCACAGTGTTCCCAGTTTGTTTACTCGACCAGTGTTCCCAGTGTCTTTACTCTCTCCCAATGTTCCCAGTCTATTTACTCTGCAGTGTTCACAATGCATTTCCTCTCTTCCAGCATTCCTAGTTTATTAACTCTCCCAGTTTTTCCTGTGTATTTACTCTCCCAGAGTTCCCAGTCTATTTCCTCTCTCACTGCCCCCCGTGTATTTACTCTCCCAGGGTTCCACTGCATTAATCTCACCCAGTCTTCCCAGTGTATATTTTCTCGCAGTGCTCCTAATGTATTTACTCTCTCCCACTGTTCCAAGTGCATTTACTCTCCCAGTTTTTCCAGTGTATTTACTCTGCCAGTTTTCCTAGTGTATTTAATCCCGCAGTGTTCACTGTGTATTTACTCTCCCAGGGTTCCCACTGCATTAATCTCACCCAGTCTTCCCAGTGTATATTTTCTCGCAGTGTTCCCGGTGTATTTACTCTCGCAGTGTTCCTAATTTATTTACTCTGTCCCAGTGTTCCCAGTGTATTTACTCTCTCGGTGTTCCCAATGTATTTCCTCTTTCATTGTTCCCAATAAATTTACCCGCACAGTGTTCCAAGTCTATTTAATGTTCCAGTGTTCCTAGTGTATTTACTATCTCCCAGTATTCCCAATGCATTTATTCTCCCAATGTTGCCAGTGTATTTACTCTCTCCAACTGTACACAGTGTAATTTCTCTCGCAATGTTTACAGTGTATTTACTCTCCCAGGTTCACAATGCATTTCCTCTCTGCCAGTGTTCCCAGTGCATTAACTCTCCCAGTGTTTCCAGTGTATTTACTCTCCCAGTGTCCCCAGTATATTTACTTTCCAATGTTCCCAGTATATTTACTCTCCAATTGTACACAATATATTTACTGTCCTAATGTTCCCAGTGTATTTACTATCTCCCTCTATTCCCAATGATTATTTTCTCGCAGTGTTTCATGTATTTACTGTGGCAGTGTCCCCAATGGATTTACTCTCTCCCAGTGTGCCCAGTGTATTTACTCTCCCAGTGTTCCCACTGTATTTATTCTCCCAGTGTTCAAAGAGTATTTACTCCCCCTGTGTTCCCAGTGCATTTAGTCTCCCAGTGTTCCCAGTGTATTCACTATTCATGTCTTCCAATGTGTTTATTCTGCCAGTGTTCCTAGTGTCTTTACTCTTCCAGTAATCCCAGTGTATTAACTCACCCAGTGTTCCCAGTGTATTTACCCTCTCCCAGTGTTCCCAGGCTGTCTATTTTCCACCTCAGGGTTCACAATACATTCCTCTCTGCCGGTGTTCCCAGTGTATTTATTCTCTCACAGTTTTTCCAGTGTATTTGCTCTCCCAGTGTTTGCAGTGTATTTGCTTTCCAATAGTATATTTACTCTCACATTATAAACAAGGCATTTACCCTCTCAGAGTTCCCAGTGTTTTTTCACTCTCACTGTTCCCAGTGTATTTACTCACCCAGAGTCCCCACTACATTTAGTCTCTCCCAGTGTTCCCAGTTTATTTACTCTCCCAGTTCAAAGTGCATATACTCTGCCAGTGTGCCGAGTGTATTTATTCTCCCAGTGTTCCCACTGTATTTACTCTCTCCCGGTGTGCCTAGTGTATATTTTCTCTGTTTTCCCACTGTATTTACTCTCCCAGGATTTCCATTACATTTAGTCTCTCCCAGTGTTCCGAGTGTATTTACTCACCCAGTGTCCCCAATGTATTTACTCTCTCCCAGTGTTCCCAGTGTTATATTTCTCCCAGTGTTCAAAATGCATTTACTCACCCAGTGTCCCCAGTGTATTTACTCTATCGCAGTGTTCCCAGTGTTTTCACTCTCTCCCAGTGTGCCCAGTGTATATTGTCTCTGTGTTCCCAGAGTATTTACTCTCCCAGGATTTCCATTACATTTAGTCTCTCCCAGTATTCCGAGTTTATTTACTCACCCTGTGTCCCCAATGTATTTACTCTCTCCCAGTGTTCCCAGTGTTATTGTTCTCCCAGTGCTCAAAATGTATTTACTCTCCCAGTGTCCCCAGTGTATTTACTCTCTCGCAGTGTTCCCAGTGTATTCACTCTCCCAGTGTTTCCAATGTGTTTACGAACTCTCCGTATTACAAATATATTTACTCACCCAGTGTTCCGAGTGTATTTACTCACCCAGTCTTCCCAGTAAGTTTATGCTCCCAGTATTCCCAGTGTGTTTACTCTGCCAGTGTTCCCATTGTATTTATTCTCTCTCAGTGTTCCCAATATATTTACTCCCCCAGTGTGCCCTGTTTATTTACTCACCATATGTTCCCAGTGTATTCACTCTCACAGTGTTCACAATGTATTTTCTATTTACTGTTCCAGTTTTCCCAGTGTATTTAATATATCCCAGTGTTCCCAGTAAGTTTATGCTCCCAGTGTTCCCAGTGGGTTTACTCTGCCAGTGTTCCCAGTTTATTTACTCTCCCAGTGTTCCCAAGTATATTTTTCCTTTCCCACTGTTCCCAATATACTTACTTTCCCAATGTTCCCAGTGTATTTACTCTCCCAGTGTTGCCAGTGTAGTTATTATACCAGTGTTTCCAATGTGTTTACTCTCTCCCAGTGTTTCCATTGTATTAACATTACCAGTGTTTCCAGCATATTTACTGTCCCAGCTTTCCCAGTGTAGTTACTCTCCCAGAGTTTCCAGTGTATTTACTCTCCCAGTGTTGTCGTGCATTTTCTCTCCCGTTTTCCCTGTGTATTTACTCTCCCAGTGTTCCTCCTGTATTTAATCTCTCCCAGTGTTCGCATTGTATGTCCTCTCGCAGTGTTCCCAGATGATTTATTCTCCCAGCTTTCCCAGTGGATTTACTCTCCCAGTGTTGCTAGTGTATTTATTCCCCCAGTGCTCCCAATGAATTTACTCTTCCAGTGTTCAAATTCATTTGACTATCCCTGTGTTCCCAGTGTTTTAGTGTCCCAATGTTGCCAGTTTATTTAAACTCTTACAGTGTTCCCAATATATTTCCTCTCCCATTGTTTCCAATACATTAACCCGCCCAGTGTACCCAGTCTATTTAATGTTCCAGAGTTCCCAGTGCATTTACTATCTCCCAGTATTCCCAGTACATTTATTCTCCCAATGTCGCCAGTGTATTTACTCTCTCCCAGTGTACCCAGTATAATTCCTCTCCAAGTTTTTCCAATGTATTTACTCTCCCAGTGTCCCCAGTATATTTACTTTCCAATGTTCCCAGTATATTTACTCTCCAATTGTACACAATGTATTTACTCTCCTAGTGTTCCCAGTGCATTTACTCTCCCAGTGTTCCCAGTGCATTTACTCCCTCCCAGTGTTCCCAGTTTATATTTTCTCGCAGTGGTTCGTGTATTTACTCTCGCAGTGTTCCCAATGTATTTACTCTCTCCCAGTGTGCCAAATGTATTTACTATCCCTGTGTTCCCAGTGTATTTAGTCTCCCAGTGTTCCTAGTGTCTTTACTCTGTCCCAGTGTTCCCAGTGTATTCACTCTCCATGTGTTCAAATGTATTTACTGTCCCAGTGTTCACAATCTATTTACTGTTCCAGTGTTCCTAGTGTATTCCCAATTGGTTAATGCACCCAGTGATCCCAGTGGGTATACTCTTCCAGTGTTCCAAGTTTATTTACTGTGCATGTGTTCCCAGTGTATTCAATCTCTGTCAGTGTTCCCAATGTATTTCCTCTCTCCATGTTCCCAGTGTCTTTATTCTCCCAGTAAGTCCAGTGTATTTACTCACCCGGTGTTCCCAATATATTTTCTCTCCCAGTGTTCCAGTCTATTTAATGTTCCAGTGTTCGCAGTGTATTTACTATCTTCCAGTATTCCCACTCCGATTATTCTCCTCGTGTTCCCAATAAGTTTACTCTCTCCCAGTGTTCCCAGATATTTACTCTTCCTGTGTTCCCAGTGCATTTACTCACCCAGTGTTCCCAAATTTATTCACTCTCTCCCATAAATCCCATTTATCTCTACCAGCGTTTCCATTGCATTTACGCTACCAGTGTTCCCAGCATTTTTACTGCCCCAGCGTTCCCATTTTTATAATCTCCAAGTATTTCCAGTGTACTTACTCCCTTCCAGTGTTCCCAGTGTATTTACTCTCTTCCCCTGTTCCCAGTTTATGTACTATCGCACTGTTCCAAGTGTATTTACCCTACCAGCGTCATCAATGCATTTAATCGCTCTCAGAGATCCCATGGCATTTACTATCTCCCAGTGTTTCCATTGCATTTCGTCTACCAGTGTTCCCAGCATATTTACTGTCCCAGTGTTCCCAGTGCATTTACTCTCCCCCAGTGTTTTCATTGTATTTACTCTAGCAGTGTTCCCAGCATATTCAGTCTACCAGTGTTCCCAGTGTATTTACTCTCCCACTGTTGCTAGTTCATTTACTCTTCCAGTGTTCCCATTGTATTTATTATCTCTCAGTGTACGCAGTAAGTTTACTCTCACCAAGTGTTCAAAAGTGTAGTTACCCTCACCTAGTGTTCCCAATGTATGTACTCTCCCAGTGTTCCCAGTGCATGTACTCCCTCCCTGTTCCAGTTTATTTACTCGCCCATGTTCCCAGTGCATTTACTCTCTCCCCGAGTTCCCAGTATATTTAATCTCTCCCAGTGTTCACAGTATATTGACTCTCCCAGATTTCGCAGTGTAGTTTCCCTCTCCCAGTGTTCACAGTGTATGTACTCTCACAGTGCTCCCATTGCATTTTCCTTCCCGTGTTGCCATCAAATTCAATATCCCAGTGTTCCCAGTGTATTCACTCTGCCAGTGTTCCCAATGTATTTACTCTCCCAACGTTCCCAGTCTATTTAATGTTCCAGTGTTCCCAGTGTATTTACTATCTCCCAGTGTTCCAGTAAGTTTATTCTCCTAGTGTGTCCAGTTTCTTTACTCTCACAGTGTTCCCAGTGTATTTATTCTCCCTCAATGTTCACAGTGTATTTTCACTCCCAGTGTTCCCTGTGTATTGTGACTGCCAGTGTTCACTGTGTATTTACTCTTCCTGTTTTCACAGTGTATTTACTCACCCAGTGTTCCCAAGTGTATATACTCTCTCCCAGTGGTCCCAGTGTATATTATCTCTCAGTGTTCCCAGTGTGTTTATTTCTGCAGTGTCCCCAGTGTATTATTTCTCTCCGAGGGTTCCCAGTGTATTAACACTCGCCGTGTTCTCAGTGTATTTACTCTCCCAGTGTTCCCAGTGTATTTACTTTCGCCCAATGTTCCCAGTGTAGTTACTCCCCCAGTGTTCCCAGTGCATTTACTATCTCACAGTGTTCCAACACGTTTATGCAGTATTCCCAGTGTGTTTACTCTTCCAATGGTCCAAGTGTATTTACTCTACCGGTGTTCCCAGTGCATCTACTCTCCCTCAGTGTCCCCAGTGTATTTACTCTCCCAGTATTCCAAGTATATTTACTCACCCAGTGTTCCAAGTTTATTTACTCTTTCCTAGTCTTAACAATTTATTTAGTGTCCAAGTGTTCCCAATGTATCTACGCTCCTAGTGTGTCCAGTGTTCCCAGTGAATTTACTCTCCCTGGGTTCCCCGTGTATTTACTCTCTTCAAATGTTCCCAGTGTATATTCTCTCGCAGTCTTCCCAGTGTATTTATACTCACAGTGTTGCCAGTGTATTTTCAATCTCCCAGTGTTCCCACTGTATCTACTCTCCCAGTGTTCCCAGTGCATTTAATCGCCCAATGTTCCCAATGCATTTACTCTCCCAGTGTTTACAGTCTATTTACTGTCCCAGTATCCCAGTGTATTTAATATCACCCAGTGTTCCCAGTAATATTTGCTCCCAGTATTCCCAGTATGTTTAATCTTCCAGTGTTTCCAGTTCATTTACTTTCCCAATGTTCACAAGTGTATTTACCATCTCCCAGTTTTCCCAGTGTATACAGACTCGCAGTGTTCCAAACGAATTTACTCTCCCAGTGTTCCCAGTCTATTTACTTTTCCAGTGTTCCCCAGTGTATTTACTATCTCCCAATGTTCCCCGTTTATTTGCACCCCCAGTGTTCCCAGTGTATTTACCCTCCCAGTGTTCCCGGTGCATTTACCCTCCCAGTGTTCCCAGTGTGTGTACTCTCTCCCAGTCTTCCCAGTGCATTTACACTCTCCTAGTATCTCCATCGTATTTACTTCCTCAGTGCCCCAGTGTATTTACTCTGACAGTGTTGCAGGTCTACTTACTCTCTCCCAATTGTGCTGTTTATTTACTCTCTCCCAGTGTTCACAGTGTATTTACTCTCCAAACGTCCCCAGTGTATTTACACTCTCCGAGTGTCTCCATCACATTGACTCTCTCGGTGCTCCCAATGCATTTAATATTCCAGTGTTTCCATCGTATTTACACAACCAGTGTTCCCAGTCTATTTACTCTGCCAGTGTTCACAATGCATTTCCTCTCTGCCAGCGTTCTCAGTTTATTTACTCATCAGTTTTTCCTGTGTATCTACTCTCCCAGGGTTCCCACTGCATTAATCTCACCCAGTCTTTCCAGTGTATATTTTCTCGCATTGCTCCCGGTGTATTTACTCTCGCAGTGTTCCTAATTTATTTACTCTATCCCAGTGTTCCCAGTGTATTTACTCTCCCGGTGTTCCCAATGTATTTCCTCTTTCATTGTTCCCAATACATTTACCCGCCCAGTGTTCCAAGTCTATTTAATGTTCCAGTGTTCCTAGTGTATTTACTATCTCCCAGTATTCCCAGTACATTTATTCTCCCAATGTTGCCAGTTATTTACTCTCTCCAACTGTACACAGTTAAATTCTCTCGCAGTGTTTACAGTGCATTTACTCTCCCAGGTTCACAATGCATTTCCTCTCTGCCAGTGTTCCCAGTGCATTAACTCTCCCAGTTTTTCCAGTGTATTTACTCTCCCAGTTTCCCCAGTATATTTACTTTCCAATGTTCCCAGTATATTTACTCTCCAATTGTACACAATGTATTTACTGTCCTAATGTTCCCAGTGTATTTACTCTCTCCCTCTGTTCCCAATGTTTATTTTCTCGCAGTGTTTCATGTATTTACTGTGGCAGTGTTCCCAATGGATTTACTCTCTCCCAGTGCGCCCAGTGTATTTACTCTCCCAGTGTTCCCACTGTATTTATTCTCCCAGTGTTCAAAGAGTATTTACTCCCCCTGTGTTCCCAGTGCATTTAGTCTCGCAGTGTTCCCAGTGTCGTTACTCTCTCCCAGTGTCCCCAGTCTATTTACACTTGCAGTGTTCCTAGTCTATTTACTATCTCCCAGTGTTCCCATGTGAGATTATTCTCACAGTGTTCCCAGTTTGTTTACTCGACCAGTGTTCCCAGTGTCTTTACTCTCTCCCAATGTTCCCAGTCTATTTACTCTGCAGTGTTCACAATGCATTTCCTCTCTTCCAGCATTCCTAGTTTATTAACTCTCCCAGTTTTTCCTGTGTATTTACTCTCCCAGAGTTCCCAGTCTATTTCCTCTCTCACTGCCCCCCGTGTATTTACTCTCCCAGGGTTCCACTGCATTAATCTCACCCAGTCTTCCCAGTGTATATTTTCTCGCAGTGTTCCTAATGTATTTACTCTCTCCCACTGTTCCAAGTGCATTTACTCTCCCAGTTTTTCCAGTGTATTTACTCTGCCAGTTTTCCTAGTGTATTTAATCCCGCAGTGTTCACTGTGTATTTACTCTCCCAGGGTTCCCACTGCATTAATCTCACCCAGTCTTCCCAGTGTATATTTTCTCGCAGTGTTCCCGGTGTATTTACTCTCGCAGTGTTCCTAATTTATTTACTCTGTCCCAGTGTTCCCAGTGTATTTACTCTCTCGGTGTTCCCAATGTATTTCCTCTTTCATTGTTCCCAATAAATTTACCCGCACAGTGTTCCAAGTCTATTTAATGTTCCAGTGTTCCTAGTGTATTTACTATCTCCCAGTATTCCCAATGCATTTATTCTCCCAATGTTGCCAGTGTATTTACTCTCTCCAACTGTACACAGTGTAATTTCTCTCGCAATGTTTACAGTGTATTTACTCTCCCAGGTTCACAATGCATTTCCTCTCTGCCAGTGTTCCCAGTGCATTAACTCTCCCAGTGTTTCCAGTGTATTTACTCTCCCAGTGTCCCCAGTATATTTACTTTCCAATGTTCCCAGTATATTTACTCTCCAATTGTACACAATATATTTACTGTCCTAATGTTCCCAGTGTATTTACTATCTCCCTCTATTCCCAATGATTATTTTCTCGCAGTGTTTCATGTATTTACTGTGGCAGTGTCCCCAATGGATTTACTCTCTCCCAGTGTGCCCAGTGTATTTACTCTCCCAGTGTTCCCACTGTATTTATTCTCCCAGTGTTCAAAGAGTATTTACTCCCCCTGTGTTCCCAGTGCATTTAGTCTCCCAGTGTTCCCAGTGTATTCACTATTCATGTCTTCCAATGTGTTTATTCTGCCAGTGTTCCTAGTGTCTTTACTCTTCCAGTAATCCCAGTGTATTAACTCACCCAGTGTTCCCAGTATATTTACCCTCTCCCAGTGTTCCCAGGCTGTCTATTTTCCACCTCAGGGTTCACAATACATTCCTCTCTGCCGGTGTTCCCAGTGTATTTATTCTCTCACAGTTTTTCCAGTGTATTTGCTCTCCCAGTGTTTGCAGTGTATTTGCTTTCCAATAGTATATTTACTCTCACATTATAAACAAGGCATTTACCCTCTCAGAGTTCCCAGTGTTTTTTCACTCTCACTGTTCCCAGTGTATTTACTCACCCAGAGTCCCCACTACATTTAGTCTCTCCCAGTGTTCCCAGTTTATTTACTCTCCCAGTTCAAAGTGCATATACTCTGCCAGTGTGCCGAGTGTATTTATTCTCCCAGTGTTCCCACTGTATTTACTCTCTCCCGGTGTGCCAAGTGTATATTTTCTCTGTTTTCCCACTGTATTTACTCTCCCAGGATTTCCATTACATTTAGTCTCTCCCAGTGTTCCGAGTGTATTTACTCACCCAGTGTCCCCAATGTATTTACTCTCTCCCAGTGTTCCCAGTGTTATATTTCTCCCAGTGTTCAAAATGCATTTACTCACCCAGTGTCCCCAGTGTATTTACTCTATCGCAGTGTTCCCAGTGTTTTCACTCTCTCCCAGTGTGCCCAGTGTATATTGTCTCTGTGTTCCCAGAGTATTTACTCTCCCAGGATTTCCATTACATTTAGTCTCTCCCAGTATTCCGAGTTTATTTACTCACCCTGTGTCCCCAATGTATTTACTCTCTCCCAGTGTTCCCAGTGTTATTGTTCTCCCAGTGCTCAAAATGTATTTACTCTCCCAGTGTCCCCAGTGTATTTACTCTCTCGCAGTGTTCCCAGTGTATTCACTCTCCCAGTGTTTCCAATGTGTTTACGAACTCTCCGTATTACAAATATATTTACTCACCCAGTGTTCCGAGTGTATTTACTCACCCAGTCTTCCCAGTAAGTTTATGCTCCCAGTATTCCCAGTGTGTTTACTCTGCCAGTGTTCCCATTGTATTTATTCTCTCTCAGTGTTCCCAATATATTTACTCCCCCAGTGTGCCCTGTTTATTTACTCACCATATGTCCCCAGTGTATTCACTCTCACAGTGTTCACAATGTATTTTCTATTTACTGTTCCAGTTTTCCCAGTGTATTTAATATATCCCAGTGTTCCCAGTAAGTTTATGCTCCCAGTGTTCCCAGTGGGTTTACTCTGCCAGTGTTCCCAGTTTATTTACTCTCCCAGTGTTCCCAAGTATATTTTCCTTTCCCACTGTTCCCAATATACTTACTTTCCCAATGTTCCCAGTGTATTTACTCTCCCAGTGTTGCCAGTGTAGTTATTATACCAGTGTTTCCAATGTATTTGCTCTCTCCCAGTGTTTCCATTGTATTAACATTACCAGTGTTTCCAGCATATTTACTGTCCCAGCTTTCCCAGTGTAGTTACTCTCCCAGAGTTTCCAGTGTATTTACTCTCCCAGTGTTGTCGTGCATTTTCTCTCCCGTTTTCCCTGTGTATTTACTCTCCCAGTGTTCCTCCTGTATTTAATCTCTCCCAGTGTTCGCATTGTATGTCCTCTCGCAGTGTTCCCAGATGATTTATTCTCCCAGCTTTCCCAGTGGATTTACTCTCCCAGTGTTGCTAGTGTATTTATTCCCCCAGTGCTCCCAATGAATTTACTCTTCCAGTGTTCAAATTCATTTGACTATCCCTGTGTTCCCAGTGTTTTAGTGTCCCAATGTTGCCAGTTTATTTAAACTCTTACAGTGTTCCCAATATATTTCCTCTCCCATTGTTTCCAATACATTAACCCGCCCAGTGTACCCAGTCTATTTAATGTTCCAGAGTTCCCAGTGCATTTACTATCTCCCAGTATTCCCAGTACATTTATTCTCCCAATGTCGCCAGTGTATTTACTCTCTCCCAGTGTACCCAGTATAATTCCTCTCCAAGTTTTTCCAATGTATTTACTCTCCCAGTGTCCCCAGTATATTTACTTTCCAATGTTCCCAGTATATTTACTCTCCAATTGTACACAATGTATTTACTCTCCTAGTGTTCCCAGTGCATTTACTCTCCCAGTGTTCCCAGTGCATTTACTCCCTCCCAGTGTTCCCAGTTTATATTTTCTCGCAGTGGTTCGTGTATTTACTCTCGCAGTGTTCCCAATGTATTTACTCTCTCCCAGTGTGCCAAATGTATTTACTATCCCTGTGTTCCCAGTGTATTTAGTCTCCCAGTGTTCCTAGTGTCTTTACTCTGTCCCAGTGTTCCCAGTGTATTCACTCTCCATGTGTTCAAATGTATTTACTGTCCCAGTGTTCACAATCTATTTACTGTTCCAGTGTCCCTAGTGTATTCCCAATTGGTTAATGCACCCAGTGGTCCCAGTGGGTATACTCTTCCAGTGTTCCAAGTTTATTTACTGTGCATGTGTTCCCAGTGTATTCAATCTCTGTCAGTGTTCCCAATGTATTTCCTCTCTCCATGTTCCCAGTGTCTTTATTCTCCCAGTAAGTCCAGTGTATTTACTCACCCGGTGTTCCCAATATATTTTCTCTCCCAGTGTTCCAGTCTATTTAATGTTCCAGTGTTCGCAGTGTATTTACTATCTTCCAGTATTCCCACTCCGATTATTCTCCTCGTGTTCCCAATAAGTTTACTCTCTCCCAGTGTTCCCAGATATTTACTCTTCCTGTGTTCCGAGTGCATTTACTCACCCAGTGTTCCAAAATTTATTCACTCTCTCCCATAAATCCCATTTATCTCTACCAGCGTTTCCATTGCATTTACGCTACCAGTGTTCCCAGCATTTTTACTGCCCCAGCGTTCCCATTTTTATAATCTCCAAGTATTTCCAGTGTACTTACTCCCTTCCAGTGTTCCCAGTGTATTTACTCTCTTCCCCTGTTCCCAGTTTATGTACTATCGCACTGTTCCAAGTGTATTTACCCTACCAGCGTCATCAATGCATTTAATCGCTCTCAGAGATCCCATGGCATTTACTATCTCCCAGTGTTTCCATTGCATTTCGTCTACCAGTGTTCCCAGCATATTTACTGTCCCAGTGTTCCCAGTGCATTTACTCTCCCCCAGTGTTTTCATTGTATTTACTCTAGCAGTGTTCCCAGCATATTCAGTCTACCAGTGTTCCCAGTGTATTTACTCTCCCACTGTTGCTAGTTCATTTACTCTTCCAGTGTTCCCATTGTATTTATTATCTCTCAGTGTACGCAGTAAGTTTACTCTCACCAAGTGTTCAAAAGTGTAGTTACCCTCACCTAGTGTTCCCAATGTATGTACTCTCCCAGTGTTCCCAGTGCATGTACTCCCTCCCTGTTCCAGTTTATTTACTCGCCCATGTTCCCAGTGCATTTACTCTCTCCCCGAGTTCCCAGTATATTTAATCTCTCCCAGTGTTCACAGTATATTGACTCTCCCAGATTTCGCAGTGTAGTTTCCCTCTCCCAGTGTTCACAGTGCATGTACTCTCACAGTGCTCCCATTGCATTTTCCTTCCCGTGTTGCCATCAAATTCAATATCCCAGTGTTCCCAGTGCATTCACTCTGCCAGTGTTCCCAATGTATTTACTCTCCCAACGTTCCCAGTCTATTTAATGTTCCAGTGTTCCCAGTGTATTTACTATCTCCCAGTGTTCCAGTAAGTTTATTCTCCTAGTGTGTCCAGTTTCTTTACTCTCACAGTGTTCCCAGTGTATTTATTCTCCCTCAATGTTCACAGTGTATTTTCACTCCCAGTGTTCCCTGTGTATTGTGACTGCCAGTGTTCACTGTGTATTTACTCTTCCTGTTTTCACAGTGTATTTACTCACCCAGTGTTCCCAAGTGTATATACTCTCTCCCAGTGGTCCCAGTGTATCTTATCTCTCAGTGTTCCCAGTGTGTTTATTTCTGCAGTGTCCCCAGTGTATTATTTCTCTCCGAGGGTTCCCAGTGTATTAACACTCGCCGTGTTCTCAGTGTATTTACTCTCCCAGTGTTCCCAGTGTATTTACTTTCGCCCAATGTTCCCAGTGTAGTTACTCCCCCAGTGTCCCCAGTGCATTTGCTATCTCACAGTGTTCCCAGCACGTTTATGCAGTATTCCCAGTGTGTTTACTCTTCCAATGGTCCAAGTGTATTTACTCTACCGGTGTTCCCAGTGCATCTACTCTCCCTCAGTGTCCCCAGTGTATTTACTCTCCCAGTATTCCAAGTATATTTACTCACCCAGTGTTCCAAGTTTATTTACTCTTTCCTAGTCTTAACAATTTATTTAGTGTCCAAGTGTTCCCAATGTATCTACGCTCCTAGTGTGTCCAGTGTTCCCAGTGAATTTACTCTCCCTGGGTTCCCCGTGTATTTACTCTCTTCAAATGTTCCCAGTGTATATTCTCTCGCAGTCTTCCCAGTGTATTTATACTCACAGTGTTGCCAGTGTATTTTCAATCTCCCAGTGTTCCCACTGTATCTACTCTCCCAGTGTTCCCAGTGCATTTAATCGCCCAATGTTCCCAATGCATTTACTCTCCCAGTGTTCACAGTCTATTTACTGTCCCAGTATCCCAGTGTATTTAATATCACCCAGTGTTCCCAGTAATATTTGCTCCCAGTATTCCCAGTATGTTTAATCTTCCAGTGTTTCCAGTTCATTTACTTTCCCAATGTTCACAAGTGTATTTACCATCTCCCAGTTTTCCCAGTGTATACAGACTCGCAGTGTTCCAAACGAATTTACTCTCCCAGTGTTCCCAGTCTATTTACTTTTCCAGTGTTCCCCAGTGTATTTACTATATCCCAATGTTCCCCGTTTATTTGCACCCCCAGTGTTCCCAGTGTATTTACCCTCCCAGTGTTCCCGGTGCATTTACCCTCCCAGTGTTCCCAGTGTGTGTACTCTCTCCCAGTCTTCCCAGTGCATTTACACTCTCCTAGTATCTCCATCGTATTTACTTCCTCAGTGCCCCAGTGTATTTACTCTGACAGTGTTGCAGGTCTACTTACTCTCTCCCAATTGTGCTGTTTATTTACTCTCTCCCAGTGTTCACAGTGTATTTACTCTCCAAACGTCCCCAGTGTATTTACACTCTCCTAGTGTCTCCATCACATTGACTCTCTCGGTGCTCCCAATGCATTTAATATTCCAGTGTTTCCATCGTATTTACACAACCAGTGTTCCCAGTCTATTTACTCTGCCAGTGTTCACAATGCATTTCCTCTCTGCCAGCGTTCTCAGTTTATTTACTCATCAGTTTTTCCTGTGTATCTACTCTCCCAGGGTTCCCACTGCATTAATCTCACCCAGTCTTTCCAGTGTATATTTTCTCGCAGTGTTCCCGGTGCATTTACTCTCGCAGTGTTCCTAATTCATTTACTCTGTCCCAGTGTTCCCAGTGTATTTACTCTCCCGGTGTTCCCAATGTATTTCCTCTTTCATTGTTCCCAATACATTTACCCGCCCAGTGTTCCAAGTCTATTTAATGTTCCAGTGTTCCTAGTGTATTTACTATCTCCCAGTATTCCCAGTACATTTATTCTCCCAATGTTGCCAGTTATTTACTCTCTCCAATTGTACACAGTTAAATTCTCTCGCAGTGTTTACAGTGTATTTACTATCCCAGGTTCCCAATGCATTTCCTCTCTGCCAGTGTTCCCAGTGCATTAACTCCCCCAGTTTTTCCAGTGTATTTACTCTCCCAGTTTCCCCAGTATATTTACTTTCCAATGTTCCCAGTATATTTACTCTCCAATTGTACACAATGTATTTACTGTCCTAATGTTCCCAGTGTATTTACTCTCTCCCTCTGTTCCCAATGTTTATTTTCTCGCAGTGTTTCATGTATTTACTGTGGCAGTGTTCCCAATGGATTTACTCTCTCCCAGTGTGCCCAGTGTATTTACTCTCCCAGTGTTCCCACTGTATTTATTCTCCCAGTGTTCAAAGAGTATTTACTCCCCCTGTGTTCCCAGTGCATTTAGTCTCGCAGTGTTCCCAGTGTCGTTACTCTGTCCCAGTGTTCCCAGTTTATTCACTATTCATGTCTTCCAATGCGTTTATTCTGCCAGTGTTCCTAGTGTCTTTACTCTTCCAGTAATCCCAGTGTATTAACTCACCCGGTGTTCCCAATGTATTTACTCTCCCAGTGTTCTCAGTCTATTTAATGTCCCAATGTTCACAGTGTATTTACCCTCTCCCAGTGTTCCCAGCCTGTCTATTTTCCACCTCAGGATTCACAATACATTCCTCTCTGCCAGTGTTCCCAGTGTATTTATTCTCTCCCAGATTTTTCCAGTCAATTTGCTCTCCCAGTGTTTGCAGTGTATTTGCTTTCCAATGTTCCCAGTATATTTACTCTCACATTATAAACAAGGTATTTACCCTCTCAGAGTTCCCAGTGTTTTTTCACTCTCGCTGTCCCCAGTGTATTTACTCACCCAGAGTCCCCACTGCATTTAGTCTCTCCCAGTGTTCCCAGTTTATTTACTCGCCCAGTTCAAAGTGCATATACTCTGCCAGTGTGCCGAGTGTATTTATTCTCAGTGTTCCCACTGTATTTACTCTCTTCCAGTGTGCCTAGTGTATATTTTCTCTGTTTTCCCACTGTATTTACTCTCCCAGGAGTTCCATTACATTTAGTCTCTCCAAGTGTTCCGAGTGTATTTACTCACCCAGTGTCCCCAATGCATTTACTCTCTCCCAGTGCTCCCAGTGTTATTTTTCTCCCAGTGTGCAAAATGCATTTACTCACCCAGTGTCCACAGTATATTTACCCTCTCGCAGTGTTCCCAGTGTATTCACTCTCTCCCAGTGTGCCCAGTGTATATTTTCTCTGTGTTCCCAGTGTATTTACTCTCCCAGGATTTCCATTACATTTAGTCTCTCCCAGTGCTCCGAGTTTATTTACTCACCCAGTGTCCCCAATGTATTTACTCTCTCCCAGTGTTCCCAGTGTTATTTTTCTCCCAGTGCTCAAAATGTATTTACTCTCCCAGTGTCCCCAGTGTATTTACTCTCTCGCAGTGTTCCCAGTGTATTCACTCTCCCAGTGTTTCCAATGTGTTTACGAACTCTCCGTATTACAAATATATTTACTCACCCAGTGTTCCGAGTGTATTTACTCACCCAGTCTTCCCAGTAAGTTTATGCTCCCAGTAGTCCCAGTGTGTTTACTCTGCCAGTGTTCCCATTGTATTTATTCTCTCTCAGTGTTCCCAATATATTTACTCCCACAGTGTGCCCTGTGTATTTACTCACCATATGTTCACAGTGCATTCACTCTCTGCCACTGTACCCAGTGTATTCACTCTCACAGTGTTCACAATGTATTTTCTATTTACTGTTCCAGTTTTCCCAGTGTATTTAATATATCCCAGTGTTCCGAGTAAGTTTATGCTCCCAGTGTTCCCAGTGGGTTTACTCTGCCAGTGTTCCCAGTTTATTTACTCTCCCAGTGTTCCCAAGTATATTTTTCCTCTCCAACTGTTCCCAATATACTTACTTTCCCAATGTTCCCAGTGTATTTACTCTCCCAGTGTTGCCAGTGTAGTTATTGTACCAGTGTTTCCAATGTATTTGCTCTCTCCCAGTGTTTCCATTGTATTAACATTACCAGTGTTTCCAGCATATTTACTGTCCCAGCTTTCCCAGTATAGTTACTCTCCCAGAGTTTCCAGTGTATTTACTCTCCCAGTGTTCTCGTGCATTTTCTCTCCCGTTTTCCCTGTGTATTTACTCTCCCAGTGTTTCTCCTGTATTTAATCTCTCCCAGTGTTCGCATTGTATGTCCTCTCGCAGTGTTCCCAGATGATTTATTCTCCGAGCTTCCCCAGTGGATTTACTCTCCCAGTGTTGCTAGTGTATTTATTCCCCCAGTGCTCCCAATAAATTTACTCTTCCAGTGTTCAAATTGATTTGACTATCCCTGTGTTCCCAGTGTTTTAGTGTCCCAATGTTGCCAGTTTATTTAAACTCTTACAGTGTTCCCAATATATTTCCTCTCCCATTGTTTCCAATACATTAACCCGCCCAGTGTACCCAGTCTATTTAATGTTCCAGAGTTCCCAGTGCATTTACTATCTCCCAGTATTCCCAGTACATTTATTCTCCCAATGTCGCCAGTATATTAACTCTCTCCCAGTGTGCCCAGTATAATTCCTCTCCAAGTTTTTCCAATGTATTTACTCTCCTAGTGTCCCCAGTATATTTACTTTCCAATGTTCCCAGTATATTTACTCTCCAATTTTACACAATGTATTTACTCACCCAGTGTCCCCAATGCATTTACTCTCTCCCAGTGCTCCCAGTGTTATTTTTCTCCCAGTGTGCAAAATGCATTTACTCACCCAGTGTCCACAGTATATTTACCCTCTCGCAGTGTTCCCAGTGTATTCACTCTCTCCCAGTGTGCCCAGTGTATATTTTCTCTGTGTTCCCAGTGTATTTACTCTCCCAGGATTTCCATTACATTTAGTCTCTCCCAGTGCTCCGAGTTTATTTACTCACCCAGTGTCCCCAATGTATTTACTCTCTCCCAGTGTTCCCAGTGTTATTTTTCTCCCAGTGCTCAAAATGTATTTACTCTCCCAGTGTCCCCAGTGTATTTACTCTCTCGCAGTGTTCCCAGTGTATTCACTCTCCCAGTGTTTCCAATGTGTTTACGAACTCTCCGTATTACAAATATATTTACTCACCCAGTGTTCCGAGTGTATTTACTCACCCAGTCTTCCCAGTAAGTTTATGCTCCCAGTAGTCCCAGTGTGTTTACTCTGCCAGTGTTCCCATTGTATTTATTCTCTCTCAGTGTTCCCAATATATTTACTCCCACAGTGTGCCCTGTGTATTTACTCACCATATGTTCACAGTGCATTCACTCTCTGCCACTGTACCCAGTGTATTCACTCTCACAGTGTTCACAATGTATTTTCTATTTACTGTTCCAGTTTTCCCAGTGTATTTAATATATCCCAGTGTTCCGAGTAAGTTTATGCTCCCAGTGTTCCCAGTGGGTTTACTCTGCCAGTGTTCCCAGTTTATTTACTCTCCCAGTGTTCCCAAGTATATTTTTCCTCTCCAACTGTTCCCAATATACTTACTTTCCCAATGTTCCCAGTGTATTTACTCTCCCAGTGTTGCCAGTGTAGTTATTGTACCAGTGTTTCCAATGTATTTGCTCTCTCCCAGTGTTTCCATTGTATTAACATTACCAGTGTTTCCAGCATATTTACTGTCCCAGCTTTCCCAGTATAGTTACTCTCCCAGAGTTTCCAGTGTATTTACTCTCCCAGTGTTCTCGTGCATTTTCTCTCCCGTTTTCCCTGTGTATTTACTCTCCCAGTGTTTCTCCTGTATTTAATCTCTCCCAGTGTTCGCATTGTATGTCCTCTCGCAGTGTTCCCAGATGATTTATTCTCCGAGCTTCCCCAGTGGATTTACTCTCCCAGTGTTGCTAGTGTATTTATTCCCCCAGTGCTCCCAATAAATTTACTCTTCCAGTGTTCAAATTGATTTGACTATCCCTGTGTTCCCAGTGTTTTAGTGTCCCAATGTTGCCAGTTTATTTAAACTCTTACAGTGTTCCCAATATATTTCCTCTCCCATTGTTTCCAATACATTAACCCGCCCAGTGTACCCAGTCTATTTAATGTTCCAGAGTTCCCAGTGCATTTACTATCTCCCAGTATTCCCAGTACATTTATTCTCCCAATGTCGCCAGTATATTAACTCTCTCCCAGTGTGCCCAGTATAATTCCTCTCCAAGTTTTTCCAATGTATTTACTCTCCTAGTGTCCCCAGTATATTTACTTTCCAATGTTCCCAGTATATTTACTCTCCAATTTTACACAATGTATTTACTCTCCTAGTGTTCCCAGTGCATTTACTCTCCCAGTTTTCCCAGTGCATTTACTCCCACCCAGTGTTCCCAGTTTATATTTTCTCGCAGTGGTTCATGTATTTACTCTCGCAGTGTTCCCAATGTATTTACTCTCTCCCAGTGTGCCAAATGTATTTACTATCCCTGTGTTCCCAGTGTATTTAGTCTCCCAGTGTTCCTAGTGTCTTTATTCTGTCCCATTGTTCCCAGTGTATTCACCCTCACAATGTTCCCCGTGTATTTACTCTCCCAGTCTTCCCAGTGTATTTGCTCTCTCCCAGTATTCGCAGTGTATTTACTCTCGCAGTTTCCCCAGTGTATTTACTTTCGCCCAATGTTCCCAGTATAGTTACTCCCCCAGTGTTCCCAGTGCATTTGCTATCTCACAGTGTCCCCAGCACGTTTATGCAGTATTCCCAGTGTGTTTACTCTTCCAATGGTCCAAGTTTATTTACTCTACCGGTGTTCCCAGTGCATCTACTCTCCCTCAGTGTCCCCAGTGTATTTACTCTCCCAGTATTCCCAGTGTATTTACTCACCCAGTGTTCCAAGTTTATGCACTCTTTCCTAGTCTTAACAATTTATTTAGTGTCCAAGTGTTCCCAATGTGTCTATGCTCCTAGTGTGTCCAGTGTTCCCAGTGTATTTACTCTCCCTGGGTTCCCCGTGTATTTACTCTCTCCAAATGTTCCCAGTGTATATTCTCTCGCAGTCTTCCCAGTGTATTTATACTTACAGTGTTGTTAGTGTATTTTCAATCTCCCAGTGTTCCCATTGTATGTACTCTCCCAGTGTTCCCATTGCATTTATTCGCACAATGTTCCCAATGCATTTACTCTCCCAGTGTTCACAGTCTATTTACTGTCCCAGTATCCCAGTGTATTTACTATCACCCAGTGTTCCCAGTAATATTTGCTCCCAGTATTCCCAGTATGTTTAATCTTCCAGTGTTTCCAGTTCATTTTCTTTCCCAATGTTCACAAGTGTATTTATTATCTCCCAGTTTTCCCAGTGTATACAGACTCGCACTGTTACAAACGAATTTACTCTCCCAGTGTTCCCAGTCTATTTACTTTTCCAGTGTTCCCCAGTGTATTTACTATCTCCCAATGTTCCCCGTTTATTTACACCCCCAGTGTTCACAGTGTATTTACCCTCCCAGTGTTCCCGGTGTATTTACCCTCCCAGTGATCCCAGTGTGTGTAATCTCTCCCAGTGTTCCCAGTGCATTTACACTCTCCTAGTATCTCCATCGTATTTACTTCCTCAGTGCCCCAGTTTATTTACTCTGGCAGTGTTGCAGGTGTATTTACTCTCTCCCAATTGTGCTGTTTATTTACTCTCTCCCAGTGTTCACAGTGTATTTACTGTTCAAAAGGTCCCAGTGTATTTACATTCTCCTAGTGTCTCCATCGCATTGACACTCTCAGTGCTCCCAATGCATTTACTATTCCAGTGTTTCCATCGTATTTACTCTCCCAGTATCCCAGTGTTCCTAGTGGATTTCCTCTCCCAGTGTTCCCAATGTATTTACTCTCCCAGTGTTCCCAGTCTATTTACTGTGCCACTGTTCCCAGAGTATTTACTAAATCCCAGTGTTCCCAGGAAGTTAATTCACTCAGTGTTCCCAGTTTGTTTACACTCCAACTTTTCCCAGTGTATTTACTTGCTCTCAGTATTCCCAGTGTATTTACTCACACAGTGTACCCAGTATATTTACTCTCCCAGCGTTACCAGTTTCTTTACTCTCCCAGTGTTGCAGGTGTATTTAATCTCTACCAGTTTTCCAGTGTATTGACACTATCTTTGTGTACACAATATATTTACTTTCCGAATGTCCCCAATGTATTTACACTCACCTAGTGTCTCCATCGTATTTATTCTCCCATTGCTCCCACTGCATTTACTGTTCCAGTGTTTCCATCGTATTTACTCTCCAAGTGTGCCCAGTGTATTTACTCTTCCAGTGTTCCCAATGCATTTACTCTCCCCGTGTTCCAAGTCTGTTTACTGTTCCAATGGTCCAGATTATTGACTAAATCCCAGTGTTCCCAGTACGTATATTCTCCCAGTGTTCCAGGTTTGTTTAATCTCCCATTGTTCCCAGTGTATTTACTCACCCACTGATCGCAGTGTATTTACTCTCTCCCAGTGTTTGCAATGCATTTACACTCGCTGCTTTCCCAATGTATTTACTCTTCCAGTTTTCCGAATGTATTTACGATCTCCCAGTGTTCCAATTAACTTTTCGCTGTCACATTGCTCTCAGTGTATTTATTGTCCCAGTGCTCCCAATGCATTTACTCTCCCAGGGTTCCCAGTTTATTTACTGTTCCAATGGTCCAGATTATTGACTAAATCCCAGTGTTCCCAGTAAGTATATTCTCCCAGTGTTCCCAGTTTGTTTACACTCACATTGTTCCCAGTGAATTTACTCACCCACTGATCGCAGTGTATTTACTCTCTCCCAGTGTTCACAATGTATTTACCCTCACGGTTTTCCGAATGTATTTACTATCCCAGTGTTCCCAGTGAATTTATTCTCCCAGTGTTACCAGTTTATTTAATCTCTCCCAGTGTTCGCATTCTATTTAATCTCCAAATGTTCCCAGTATGTTTACGCTCTTAGTGTTCCCTATGTATTTACACTCGCTGTGTTCCCAATGTATTTTCTCTTCCATTTTTCCCAATGTATTTACGATCTCCCAGTGTTCCAATAAACTTTTCCCTCTCACATTGCTCTCAATGTATTTACTGTCCCAGTGTTCCCGTGTATTTGCTCTCCCAGTGTTCCTAATGTATTTACTTTCCCAGTGTTCCCAGTATATTTACTCACTCCCATTATTCACATTGTATTTAATTGCGCAGCTTTCCGAGTGTATTTACTCACCCAGAGTTCCCAGTGTATTTACTCAGTCCCAGTTTTCCCAGTGAATTTGCTCTCGCTTTGTTCCCAGTTCATTTACTCTCCCAGTGTTCCCAGTGTTTTGCCCAGTCCCAGTTATCCCACTGTATTTGCTCTCCCTGGGTTCCCAGTGTATTTACTCTTCCAGTGTTCCCAGTGCATTTACTCTCCCAGTGTTCCCAGTGTATATACTCAGTCCCAGTTTTCCCAGTGTATTTGCACTCTCTGTGTTCCCAGTTTATTTACTCTGCCAGTGTTCCGAGTGTATTTACTATCTCACAGTGTTCCGATTAAGTTGTCTCTCTCCCAGTGTTCCGAGTGCACTTGCTCGCCCAGTGCTCCCAGTGTATTTACTCTCCCAGTGTTCCAAGTGCATTTACCAAGTCCCAGTTTTCACAGTGTATTTTCTCTCCCTGTGTTCGAAGTGTATTTACCCTCCCAGTGTCGCCAGTTTACGTACTGTCTTCCACTATTCCCAGCGTAATTACTCTCCCAGTTTCCCCAGTGTATTTATTCACCCGGTGTTCACAGTGTATGAACTCTTCTAGTGTTCCCAATGTATTTCCTCTCTCCCAGTGTTTCCAATATTACTCTCTCTCAGTATTACAAATATATTTACCCAGTTTATTTACTCTCTCCCAGTGTTCCCAGTGCACTTAATCTCCAGTGTTGCCAGTGTATTTACTGTCCCTCAGTGTTCCCAGTTTATTTTTTCTCACAGTGTCCCCCCTATTTACTCGCCCAGTGCTCCCAGTGTATTCACCCACCCAGTGTTCCCAGTGCGTTTACTCTCTTCCAGTGTTCGCAATGTATTTACACTCACGGTTTTCCGAATGTATTTACTCTCCCAGTGTTCCGAGTGAATTTATTCTCCCTGTGTTACCAGTGTATTTAATCTCTCCCGGTGTTCCCATTCTATTTAATCTCCAAATGTTCCCAGTATGTTTACTCTCTCAGTGTTCCCTATGTATTTACACTCGCTGTGTTCCCAATGTATTTACTCTTCCATTTTTGCCAATGTATTTACGATCTCCCAGTGTTCCAATTAACTTTTCCCTCTCACATTGCTCTCAGTGTATTTACTGTCCCAATGTTCCCGTGTATTTGCTCTCGCAGTGTTCTGAATGTATTTTCTGTCCCAGTGTTCCCAGTGTATTTACTCTGTAAGTGTCCCCAGTGTATTTAATCTCACCCAGTGTACCCATTGTACTTACTCTCCAAGTGTTCCCAGTGTGTTTGCTCTCCCAGTGTCCCCTCTGCAATTACTCCACCAGTGTTCCAATGTATCTACATTCCAGCTTTCCAGCTTTCCCAATGTATTTACTATCTCCCAGTGCATTTACTCTCCCAGTGCTCGCTCTGTATTTACTCTCGCAGTGTTCCCGGTGTATTTACTCTCCAATGTTTCCATTGTATTTACTTTCTCTCAGTGCTCCCAGTTTATTTAATCTCCTAGTGTTTGCTGTGCATTTTCTCTCCCAGTGTTCCCAGCGTATTTACTCTTAAAGTGTTCGCAGTTTATTTATTCTCCCAGTGTTCGCAGTGTATTTACTCTCCCGGTGTTCCCTGTGCATTTACTCTACCCCAGTATTCGCAGTGTTTTTACTCGCCCAGTGTTCACTGTGTTTTTAATTTCTCTCAGTGTTCCAGGTGTGTTTACTCTCCCAATGTTCCCAAAGTATTTACTTGCCCATGTGTTCCCAGTAAATTTTCCCTCGACCAGTTTTTCCAGTGTATTGACTGTTCCAGTGTTCCTAGTGTATTTACAGTCTCAGTGTCCCCAGTGTATTGCTCTCCCAGTGTTCCCACTATATTTATTCTCTCCCAGTGTTCGCAATGCATTTACTCTCCCAGTGTTCCCAGTTTATTTAATCAGTCCCAGTTTTCCCAGTGGATTTAATCGCTCCCACTGTTAGCAGTGTACTTACTCTCCCAGTGTTCCCAGTGTATTTACTCACTCAGTGCTCTCAGTGTATTTGCTCTGCCAGTCATCTCAGTATTGTTACTGCCCACGTGTTCCCAGTGCAGTCACTCTCTCGCAGTTTTCCAAGAGTTTTTACTCTCCATTTGTTCCCAGTGTATTTACCCTCCCAGTGTTACCAGTGTCTTTGCTCTCACTGAGTGTTCTCAGTGTATTTACTCTCCCAATGTTCCCAGTGTATCTACTCCCTCCAACTGTTCACAGTGTACTTGCTCGCCCAGTGTTCCCAGTCTATTTACTCTCCCAGTGTTACCAGTATATTTAATCTTTCAGTGTTCCCAGTGTATTTAATCTCACCCAGTGTTCCCATTGTACATACTCTCCATGTGTTCCCAGTGTGTTTGCTCTCCCAGTGTCCCCTATGTATTTACTCAACCAGTCTTCCAATGTACTTACTCTTCCAGCTTTCCCAGTGTATTTACTATCTCCCAGTATATTTACTATATCCCAGTGTTCGCTCTGTATTTACTCTCGCAGTGTTTCCAGTGTATTTACTCTCCAATGTTTCCAGTGTATTTACTCTCTCCCAGTGTTCGCAGAGTATTTACTCTCTTAGTGTTCCCCAGTATTTATTCTCCCAGTGCCCCTCGTATCTTTACACTCTCTCAGTGTTCGCAGTGTATTTACTTTACTGGTGATCACAATGTATTAAATGTCTTAGCGTTCCGTGTATTTATTTTCTCCCAATGTTACAAGTGCATTTACTCTCCCAGTGTTCCCAGTGTATTTACTCTCCCAGTGATCACAGTATAGTTACTCTCCCACTGTTCCCAGTGTATTTAATCTATCCCAGTTTACCCAGTGTTTTTACTCTCCCAGTGTTACCAGTCTATTCACTCAAACCCAGTGTTCACAGTGAAGTTACTATCTCGCCGTGTTCCCAGTATCTTTAAACTCCCAGTGTTCCCAGTATACTTAGTCTCCCGATGTTCCCACTGTATTTACTATCCCAGTGTTCTCAGTGGATTTACTCTTCCAGTGTTCCCAGTGTATTTACTCTCCCAGTGTTCTCAGTGTACTTACTCTCGCAGTGCTCCCAGTGTGTTTACTCTCCCAGTGTTCCCAGTGTATTTACTCTCTCCCAGTCATCACAGTGAATTTACTCACGTAGTTTCACCAGTGTATTTCCTCTCTCCCAGTGTTTCCAGTGTATTTGCACTTACTGTGATCAGAGTTCACTTACTCTCTCCCCCTATTCCCAGTGTACTTACTCTCCCAGTGTTCCCAGTGTATTTACTCTCTCAGTGTTCACAGTATATTTACTCTCCCAGTTATCCCAGTAGAGTGAATCTCCCAGTGTTGCCAGTGCATTTACACTCTCCCAGTTTTCCCAGTGTTTTACTCGCCCTTTCTTTCCAGTACATTTGCACTCCCAGTGTTCCCAGTCTAGTTACCCTCACAATGTTCCCCGTGTATTTACTCTCCCAGTCTTCCCAGTGTATTTGCTCTCTCCCAGTATTCGCAGTGTATTTACTCTCGCAGTTTCCCCAGTGTATTTTCTCTCTTCCGGTGTTCCCAGTGTACTTACTCTCCCAGTGTTCCCAGTGTATTTGCACTCCCTGTGATCCGAGTTCACTTACTCTCTCCACCTGTTCCCACTGTACTTACTCTCCAAATGTTCCTCGTTTATTTTTTCTCCCAGTTTTACCAGAGTATTTAGTCTCCCAATTTTCCAAGTGTATTTACTCTCTCCCAAAGTATTGACTCTCGCTGTGTTCCCAGTGTATTTACTTTCGCCCAGTGTTCCCAGTGCATTTACTCTCCCAGTGTTCCCAGTGCATTTACTTTCCCAGTGTGCACAGTGTATTTATTCTCCAGGTTTCCCAGTGTATTTACTCTTAAAGTGTTCCCAGTGTATTTACTCTCCCAATGTGCCCAATGTGTATACTCTCCCGTTTTTGCCAGTTCATTTATTCTTCCAGTGTTCCCAGTGTCTTTAATCTCTCCCAGTGTTCCCAGTGTATTTACTCTCCCAGTGTTCACCGTTTATATACTCTCTCACAGTGTCCCCAGTGTAGTAAGTTTCGTAGTGTTCACAGTGTATTAAATTTCCTAGTGTTCCCAGTGTTTTTACTTTATCCCAGTGTTACCATTGTATTTACTCTACATGTGTCCCCAGTGTATTTACTCTCTCCCAGTGTTCACAGTGCATTTACTCCGCCAGCGTTCCCAGTGTATTTACTCCCTCAATGCTCCCAGTGTATTTGCTCTCCCAGTGATATCAGTAGTGTTACTCCCCAAGTGTTCCCAGTGAATTTACTTTCTCCTAGTTTTCCCATTGTTTTTACTCTCCCTTTGTTCCCAGTTTATTTTCTCTCCCAGTGTTACCAGTGTATTTACTCTCTCCCAGTATTCGCAGAGTATTTACTCTCTCAGTGTTCCCCTGTATTTATTTTCTTCCAATGTTACAAGTGTATTTACTCTACCAGTATTCCCAGTGTATTTACTCTCCCAGTGATCACAGTATTGTTACTCTCCCACTGTTCCCAGTGTATTTAATCTATCCCAATTGTCCCAGTGTTTTTAATCTCCCTTTGTTCCCAGTTTATTTATTCTCCCAGTGTTACCAGTCTATTTACTCAAAACCAGTGTTCACAGTGAAGTTACTCTCTCGCCGTATTCCCAGTATATTTAAACACCCAGTGTTCCCAGTATACTTACACTCCCAATGTTCCCACTGCATTTACTCTCCCAGTGTTCTCAGTGTATTTACTCTCCCAGAGTTCCCAGTGTATTTACTCTTCCAGTTTTCTCAGTGTACTTACTCTCGCAGTGTTCCCAGTGTGTTTTAACTCCCAGTGTGCCCAGTGTATTTACTCTCTCCCAGGCATCACAGTGAATTTACTCGCGTAGCTTCCCCAGTGTATTTCCTCTCTCCCAGTGTTCCCAGTGCACTTAGTCTCCCGGTGTTCCCTGTGTATTTGCACTCCATGTGATCCGAGTTCACTTGCTCTCTCCCCCTGTTCCCAGTGTACTTACTTTCCCAGTGTTCGCAGTGTATTTACTGCCGCAGTGTTCGCAGTGTACTTACTCTCCCAGTTATCCCAGTATAGTGAATCTCCCAGTGTTGCCGGTGCATTTACACTCTCCCAGTTTTCCCAGTGTTTTTACTCGCCCTTTCTTTCCGGTGCATTTGCACTCCTAGTGTTCCCAGTCAATTTACCCTCACAATGTTCCCAGTGTATTGACTCTCTCCCACTGTTCCCAGTGTATTTACTCTACCAGGGATCCAGGAGTATTTACTCTCTACCAGTGTTCGCAGTGTATTTACTCTCACCGTGTTCCTCTGTATTTATTCTCTCAGTGCTCCCAGTGCTTTACTCTCCCAGTATTCCCAGTGTATTTATTCTCTCACAGTGTTCGCAGTGTATTTACTTTCCCAGTGTTCCAAATATATTTACTCTCACAGTGTCCGCAATGTATTTAGTCTCCCAGTGTTCATAGTGTATTTAATATTCCAGTTTTCCGAATGTATTTACACTCTCAGTGTTCACAGTGTATTTACTCTCCCAATATCCCCAATGAGTATTCTCTCACATTGTTGACAGTTCATTTATTCTTCCAGTGTTCTAAGTGTCTTAACTCTCTCCCAGAGTTCCCATTGTATTTAGTCTCCCAGTGTTCACAGTGTATTTAATCTCCTAGTGTTCCCGGTGTATTTATTTTCTCCCATTGTTAGCTGAGTATTTACTCTCCATGTTTTCCCAGTGTAATTAATCTCCCAAAGTTCCCAGTGTAGTTACTCTCTCCCAGTGTTCCCAGTGTATTTACTCTCCCAATATCCCCAATGAGTGTGCTCTCACAGTGTTGCCAGTTCATATATTCTTCCAGTGTTCCCAGTGTCTTTACTCTCTCCCAGTGATCCCAGTGCATTTAGTCTCCCAGTTTTCACAGTGCATTTCATCTCCTAGCGTTCCCAGTGTTTTTATTCCCCGAGTGTTCCCAGCCTTTTATTTTTCTCTCAGTGTTCGCAGTGTATTTAATCTCCCAGTGTTCCAAGTGTATTTACTCTCTCCCAGTGTATTTACTCTCCCAGAGTTCCCTGTGTATGTATTTTCTCCCGGTGTCTTTATTCTCCCAGTGTTCCCCGTGCATTTACTCTCCCAGTGTTCACAGTTCTATTATTCTCCCAGTTTTCCCAATGTGGTTGCTCTCCTCGAGTTAGCAGTGTATTAATTCTCCCAGTGTTCACAGTATATGTACTCACTCTCTCTGTTCCCAGTGCATTTGCCCTCCTAGTGTTCCAGGTGTATTTACTCTCGCCGTGTTCCCAGTGCATTTAAACTCTCAGTGTTCCCAGTGTGTTTAATCTCTCCCAGTGTTCCCAATGCATTTGTTCTCCCAGTGTTCACAGTGTATTAACTCTCCTAGTGTTCGCAGTACATTTATATTTTTCCCAGTGTGCCTAGTGTACTTACTCTCCAAGTTGTCTCAGTGTGTTTACTCTTTCCCAGTGGTTCCAATGTATTTGATTTCCCAGTGTTCACAGTGTATTTATTCACCCAGTTTTCCCAGTGTATTTGCACTCCCAGTGTTCCCAGTGCATTTACTCGCACACCGTTTCCAGTGCATTTGCTCTTTCAGATTTCCCAGTGTAAGTACTCGCCCAATGTTCCCAGTGTATTTACTCTCCCCGTGTTCCCAGTGTATTTAATCTCTCCCAGTGTCCACTGTGTATTTACTCTCGCAATATTCCCAATGTATTTATTCTCCCAGTTTCCCCAGTATATTAACTCTCTCTCACTGTTTCCTGTGTATCTAATCACCCAGTGTTCCCAGTGTGTCTAGTATCTCGAAGTGTATTTACACTCCCAGTGTTCCCAGTGTACTTACTCTCCCAGTGCTCCCAATGTACTTATTCTCACAATGTTCCCAGTGTGTTTACTCTCTCAGTGTTCCCAGTGTATTTGCCCTCTCCCAGTCTTCGCAGTGTGTTTACTCTCGCAGTTTCCCCAGTGTATTTTCTCTCTTCCAGTGTTCCCAGTGTACTTACTCTCCCAGTGTTCCCAGTGTATTTACACTCCCTGTGATCCGAGTTCACTTACTCTCTCCACCTGTTCCCACTGTACTTACTCTCCAAGTGTTCCTAGTTTATTTTTTCTCCCAGTTTTACCAGAGTATTTAGTCTCCCAGTTTTCCAAGTGCATTTACTCTCTCCCAAAGTCTTGGCTCTCGCTGTATTCCCAGTGTATTTACTTTCTCCCAGTTTTCCCAGTGCATTTACTCTCCCAGTGTTCCCAGTGCATTTACTTTCCCAGTGTGCACAGTGTATTTATTCTCCCAGGTTTCCCAGTGTATTTACTCTTAAAGTGTTCCCAAGGTATTTACTCTCCCAATGTTCCCAATGTGTATACTCTCCCGGTTTTGCCAGTTCATTTATTCTTCCAGTGTTCCCGGTGTCTTTAATCTCTCCCAGTGTTCCCAGTGTATTTACTCTCCCAGTGTTCACCGTTTATATACTCTCTCACAGTGTTCCCGTGTAGTAAGTTTCGCAGTGTTCACAGTGTATTAAATCTCCTAGTGTTCCCAGTGTTTTTACTTTATCCCAGTGTTACCATTGTATTTACTCTACATGTGTTCCCAGTGTATTTATGTCTCCCAGTGTTCGCAGTGCGCATTTACTCTCACAGTGTTTCCAGTTTATTTAATCAGTCCCAGTTTTCCAAGTAGATTTACTCTCTCCCACTGTTCCCAGTGTACTTACTCTCCCAGCGTTCCCAGTGAATTTAATCCCTCAGTGCTCCCAGTGTATTTCCTCTCTCAGTGATCTCAGTATTGTTACTCCCCAAGTGTTCCCAGTGTATTTACTACATCCCAGTTTTTACTCTCCCGTTGTTCACTGTGTATTTACTCTCCAGTGTTACCAGTGTATTCACTCTCATCCAGTGTTCACAGCGAATGTGCTCTCTAACAGTGTCCCCAGTATATTTACACTCTCACTGTTACCAGTGCATTTACTCTCCCAGTGTTCCCGGTGCATTTACTCCCCTAGTGTTCCCAGTGTATTTACTCTCCCCCGCTGTTCCCAGTGTATTTACTCTCCAATAGTTCCCAGTGTAGTTACTCTCCCAGTGCTCCCAGTGTGCTTACTCTCTCCCACTGTACCCATTGTACCTACTCTCCCATTTTTCCCAGTGTACTTACTCGCTGTGTTCAAGGTGTATTTACTCTCCGAGTGACCCCAGTAAAGTTATTGCCCCAGTGTTGTCGGTGTATTTACATCCTTTCAGTTTTCCCAGTATTTTTATGCCCCCTTTGTTTCCATTGCATTTGCTCTCCCAGTTTTCCCAGTCTATTTACTCTCCCAGTCTTCCCAGTGTACTTACTCTCTCCCACTGTTCCCAGTGTATTTACTCTCCCAGTGTTCCAAGAGTATTTACTCTCGCCCAGTGTTCGCAGAGTATTTACTCTTGTAGCGTTCCCCTGCATTTATTCTCCCAGCGTCCCTAGTGTCATTACTCTCTCTCAGTGTTCGCAGTGTATTTACTTTCCTGGTGTTCACAGTGTATTAAATTTCCTACTGTTCCGTGTATTTAATTTCTCCCAGTGTTACAAGTTTATTTACTCTCTCTCAGTGTTCACAGTGAATTTAATCGGTCACAGTTTTCCAAGTGGATTTACTCTCTCCCACTGTTCCCAGTGTACTTACTTTCACAGCGTTCCCAATGTATTTGCTCCCTCAGTGTTCGCAGTGTACTTACTCTCCCAGTTATCCCAGTATAGTGAATCTCCCAGTGTTGCCGGTGCATTTACACTCTCCCAGTTTTCCCAGTGTTTTTACTCGCCCTTTCTTTCCGGTGCATTTGCACTCCTATTGTTCCCAGTCTATTTACCCTTACAATGTCCCCAGTTTATTTACTCTTCCCACTTTTCCCAGTGTATTTACTCTCCCAGGGATCCAGGAGTATT
The DNA here is from genome assembly GCF_044704955.1 of Pristiophorus japonicus. NCBI lineage: Eukaryota > Metazoa > Chordata > Chondrichthyes > Pristiophoridae > Pristiophorus > Pristiophorus japonicus. The sequence continues at coordinate 1,389,963 of NC_092010.1, forward strand.
TACTCTCTACCAGTGTTCGCAGTGTATTTACTCTCACCGTGTTCCTCTGTATTTATTCTCTCAGTGCTCCCAGTGTTTTACTCTCCCAGTATTCCCAGTGTATTTATTCTCTCTCAGTGTTCGCAGTGTATTTACTTTCCCAGTGTTCCTAATATAATTACTCTCACAGTGTTCGCAATGTATTTAGTCTCCCAGTGTCCATAGTGTATTTAATATTCCAGTTTTCCCAGTGTATTTACACTCTCAGTGTTCACAGTTCATTCACTCTCCCAATGTCCCCAATGAGTATTCTCTCACAGTGTTGCCAGTTCATTTATTCTTCCAGTGTTCTAAGTGTCTTAACTCTCTCCCAGAGTTCCCATTGTATTTAGTCTCCCAGTGTTCACAGTGTATTTAATCTCCTAGTGTTCCCGGTGTATTTATTTTCTCCCATTGTTAGCTGAGTATTTACTCTCCATGTTTTCCAAGTGTATTTCATCTCCCAAAGTTCCCAGTGTAGTTACTCTCTCCCAGTGTTCCCAGTGTATTTACTCTCCCAATATCCCCAATGAGTGTGCTCTCACAGTGTTGCCAGTTCATATATTCTTCCAGTGTTCCCAGTGTCTTTACTCTCTCCCAGTAATCCCAGTGCATTTAGTCTCCCAGTGTTCTCAGTGCATTTCATCTCCTAGTGTTCCCAGTGTTTTTATTTTCTCCCAATGTTACCAGAGTAATTACTCTCCCTCTTTTCCCGGTGTATTTAATCGCCCAAAGTTCCCAGTTTAGTTACTCTCTCCCAGTGTTCCCAGTGTATTTACTCTCCCAGTTTTCCTAGTGTATTTACTCGGTCCCAGTGTTCCCAGTGTATTTACTCTCCCAGTGTCCCCAGTGTATTTACTCTCCCAGTGTTCCCAGTGTACTTAATCTCGGCCACTGTTCCCAGTACTTTTATTCGACCAGTGTTCCAGTGTATTTACTCTCGCAGTGTTCCCAGTGTATTTATTCCCCGAGTGTTCCCAGACTTTTATTTTTCTCTCAGTGTTCGCAGTTTATTTAGTCTCCCAGTGTTCCAAGTGTATTTACTCTCTCCCAGTGTATTTACTCTCCCAGAGTTCCCTGTGTATGTATTTTCTCCCGGTGTCTTTATTCTCCCAGTGTTCCCCGTGCATTTACTCTCCCAGTGTTCACAGTTCTATTATTCTCCCAGTGTTCCCAGTGTGGTTGCTCTCCTCGAGTTAGCAGTGTATTAATTCTCCTAGTGTTCACAGTATATTTACTCACTCTCTGTGTTCCCAGTGCATTTGCCCTCCTAGTGTTCCAGGTGTATTTACTCTCGCCGTGTTCCTAGTGCATTTATACTCTCAGTGTTCCCAGTGTGTTTAATCTCTACCAGTGTTCCCAATGCATGTATTCTCCCAGTGTTCACAGTGTATTAACTCTCCTTGTGTTCGCAGTGCATTTATATTTTTCCCAGTGTGCCCAGTGTACTTACTCTCCAAGTTGTCTCAGTGTATTTACTCTTTCCCAGTGGTTCCAATGTATTTGATTTCCCAGTGTTCACAGTGTATTTATTCGCCCAGTTTTCCCAGTGTATTTGCACTCCCAGTGTTCCCAGTGCATTTACTCGCACACTGTTTCCAGTGTATTTGCTCTTTCAGATTTCCCAGTGTATGTACTCGCCCAATGTCCCGAGTGTATTTACTCTCCCCGTGTTCCCAGTGTATTTAATCTCTCCCATTGTCCACTGTGTATTTACTCTCGCAATATTTCCAATGTATTTATTCTCCCAGTTTCCCCAGTATATTAACTCTCTCTCACTGTTTCCTGTGTATCTAATCACCCAGTGCTCCCAGTGTGTCTAATCTCTCGAAGTGTATTTACTCTCCCAGTGTTCCCAGTGTACTTACTCTCCCAGTACTCCCAATGTACCTATTCTCACAATGTTCCCAGTGTGTTTACTCTCTCAGTGTTCCCAGTGTATTTGCTCTCTCCCAGTCTTCGCAGTGTATTTACTCTCGCAGTTTCCCCAGTGTATTTTCTCTCTTCCGGTGTTCCCAGTGTACTTACTCTCCCAGTGTTCCCAGTGTATTTACACTCCCTGTGATCCGAGTCCACTTACTCTCTCCACCTGTTCCCACTGTACTTACTCTCCAAGTGTTCCTAGTTTATTTTTTCTCCCAGTTTTACCAGAGTATTTAGTCTCCCAGTTTTCCAAGTGCATTTACTCTCTCCCAAAGTCTTGGCTCTCGCTGTGTTCCCAGTGTATTTACTTTCTCCCAGTGTTCCCAGTGCATTTACTCTCCCAGTGTTCCCAGTGCATTTACTTTCCCAGTGTGCACAGTGTATTTATTCTCCCAGGTTTCCCAGTGTATTTACTCTTAAAGTGTTCCCACGGTATTTACTCTCCCAATGTTTGCAATGTGTATACTCTCCCGGTTTTGCCAGTTCATTTATTCTTCCAGTGTTCCCGGTGTCTTTAATCTCTCCCAGTGTTCCCAGTGTATTTACTCTCCCAGTGTTCACCGTTTATATACTCTCTCACAGTGTTCCCAGTGTAGTAAGTTTCGCAGTGTTCACAGTGTATTAAATCTCCTAGTGTTCCCAGTGTTTTTACTTTATCCCAGTGTTACCATTGTATTTACTCTACATGTGTTCCCATTGTATTTACTCTCTCCCAGTGTTCGCAGTGCATTTACTCTCACAGTGTTTCCAGTTTATTTAATCAGTCCCAGTTTTCCAAGTAGATTTACTCTCTCCCACTGTTCCCAGTGTACTTACTCTCCCAGCGTTCCCAGTGAATTTAATCCCTCAGTGCTCCCAGTGTATTTACTCTCTCAGTGATATCAGTATTGTTACTCCCCAAGTGTTCCCAGTGTATTTACTCCATCCCAGTTTTTACTCTCCCGTTGTTCACTGTGTATTTACTCTCCAGTGTTACCAGTGTATTCACTCTCATCCAGTGTTCACAGCGAATGTGCTCTCTAACAGTGTCCCAGTATATTTACACTCTCACTGTTACCAGTGCATTTATTCCCCTAGTGTTCCCAGTGTATTTACTCTCCCCCTCTGTTCCCAGTGTATTTACTCTCCCATAGTTCCCAGTGTAATTACTCTCCAGGTGTTCCCAGTGTGCTTACTCTCTCCCACTGTACCCATTGTACCTACTCTCCCATTTTTCCCAGTGTACTTACTCTCTGTGCTCAAGGTGTATTTACTCTCCGAGTGACCCCAGTATAGTTATTGCCCCAGTGTTGTCGGTGTATTTACATCCTTTCAGTTTTCCCAGTATTTTTATGTCCCCTTTGTTTCCATTGCATTTGCTCTCCCAGTTTTCCCAGTCTATTTACTCTCCCAGTCTTCCCAGTGTACTTACTCTCTCCCACTGTTCCCAGTGTATTTACTCTCCCAGTGTTCCAAGAGTATTTACTCTCGCCCAGTGTTCGCAGAGTATTTACTCTCGCAGCGTTCCCCTGCATTTATTCTCCCAGCGTCCCTAGTGTCATTACTCTCTCTCAGTGTTCGCAGTGTATTTACTTTCCTGGTGTTCACAGTGTATTAAATTTCCTACTGTTCCGTGTATTTGATTTCTCCCAGTGTTACAAGTTTATTTACTCTCTCCCAGTGTTCACAGTGAATTTAATCGGTCACAGTTTTCCCAGTGGATTTATTCTCTCCCACTGTTCCCAGTGTACTTACTCTCACAGCGTTCCCAATGTATTTGCTCCCTCAGTGCTCCAAGTGTCTTTACTCTTCCAGTGATCTCAGTATTGTTACTCTCCAAGTGTTCCCAGTTTATTTACTCTCTCCCAGTTTTCCCAGAGTTTTTACTCTCCCATTGTTCCCAGTGTAGTTACTCTCCCAGTGTTACCAGTGTAGTTACTCTCTCCCAGTGTTCAGAGTGATTTACTCTCTCCAAGTGTTCCCAGTGTATTTATTTTCTCCCAGTGTTACCACTGTATTTGCTCTCCCAGTTTTCCCAGTGTATTTAATCTCCCAAAGTTCCCCGTGTATTCACCCTCTCATAGTCTTCCCAGTGTATTTACGCTCCCAGTTTTACCAGTGTATTTACTCAGTCCCAGTTTTCCCAGTGTATTTACTCACTCCAACTGTTCCCAGTGGACTTACTATCCCAGTGTCCCCAGTGTATTTACTCTCCCATATTCCCAGTGCATTTTATCTCTCCCACCATTCCCAGTGCACTAACTCTACCGGTGTTTCGAGTATATTTACACGTCCAGTGTTCGCTGTGTATTTACTCTCTCCCACTGTTCGCAGTGTACTTACTCTCGCAGTGTTCTCAGTGTATTTACTCTCCAAGTGTTCCCAGTGTATTTACTCTCTCCCACTGATCTCAGTATACTTACTCTCCCAGTGTTCCCAGTGTATTTACTCTCCCAGTGCTCGCGTTGTATTTACTCTCGCAGTGTTCCCAGTGTATTTGCTCTCCCAGTGTTCCCCGGTATTTACTCTGCCAGTTTTCCAAGTGTACTTACTCTCCCAGTATTCCCAGTATATTTAATCTGTCACAGTGTTCGCAGTGTATTTACTTTCACAATGTTCCCAGTCTATGTACTCTCCCAATGTCCCCAGTGCATTTACTCTCCTAGTGAACTCAGTACAGATACTCTCCCAGTGTTCCCTGTGTATTTAATTTCTCCCAGTTTTCCCAGTGTTTTTACTCTCCCTTTGTTCCCAGTATATTTACACTCCTAATCTTCCCAGTGTACTTACTCTCTGGGTTCGCGGTGTATTTATTCTCGGAGTGATCCCAGTAAAGTTATTGTCCCAGTGTTGCCGGTGAATTTACACTCTTTCAGTTTTCTCAGTGTTTTACACCCCCTTTGTTTCCAAGTGCATTTGTTCGTCCAGTGTTCCCAATCTATTTATTCTCCCAGTCATCCCAGTGTATTTACTCTCTCCCACTGTTCCCAGTGTATTTACTCTCCCAGTGTTCCAAGAGTATTTACTCTCTCCCAGTGTTCGCAAAGTATTTACTCTCGCAGTGTTCCCCTGTATTTATTCTCCCAGTGTCCCTTGTGTCATTACTCTCTCTCAGTGTTCGCAGTGTATTTACTTTCCTGATGTTCACAGTGTATTACATGTCCTATTGTTCCGTGTATTTATTTTCTCCCAGTGTTACAAGTGTATTTACCCTCCCTGTGTTCCCAGTGTATTTACTCTCCCAGTGATCTCAGTATAGTTACTCTCCCACTGTTCCCAGTGTATTTAATCTATCCCAGTTTTCCCAGAGTTTTTACTCTCCCTTTGTTCCCAGCGTACTTACTCTCCCATTGTTACCAGTCTATTTACTCTCACCCAGTGTTCACTATGAAGTTACTCTCTCACAGTGTGGCCAGTATATTTAAATTCCCAGTGTTCCCAGTGTACTTACTCTCACACTGTTCCCAGTGTGTTTACTCGCTCCCACTGTGCCCACGGTACTTACGCCCCCAGTGTGCCCAGTGTATTTAGACTCCCTGTGATCCGAGTTCACTTACTCTCTCCCCCTTTTCCCAGTGTACTTACTCCCCAAGTGTTCCTAGTTTATTTATTCTCCCAGTTTTACCAGAGTATTTAGGCTCCCAGTTTTGCAAGTGTATTTACTCTCTCCCAAAGTATTTACTCTTCCTGTGTTCCCTGTATATTTGCTTTCGCAGTGTTCACAGTGTATTTATTCTCCCTGTTTTCCCAGTGTATTTACTCTTTCAGTGTTCCCAGTGCATTTGCTCTCCCAAAATCCACAATGTATATGCTCTTACAGTGTTGCCAGTTCATTTATTCTCCCAGTGTCTTTACTCTCTCCCAGTGTTCCCAGTGTATTTAGTCCCCCAGTGTACACAGTGTATTTAATCTCCTAGTGTTCACAGTGTATTTATTTTGTCCCAGTGTTACCAGACTATTTACACTCTCTGTTTTCCCAGTGAATTTAATCACCCAAAGTTCCCAGTGTATTTACCCTCTCCCAGTGTTCCCAGTGTATTTACTCTCCCAGTGTTCCCAGTGTATTTATTCTGTCCCAATTTTCACAGTGTATTTACTCTCTCCCACTGTTCCCAGTATACGTACTCTCCCAGTGTTCCCAATTTATTTACTATCCCAGTATTCCCAGTGTACTTACTGTCTTCCACTGTTCCCAGTGCATTTAATCTACCAGTGTTTTCAGTATATTTACACTCCCAGTGTGCCCGGTGTACTTACTCTCCCAGTGGTCCCAGTGCATTTAAACTCCCAGTGCTTGCTTTGTATTTACTCTCGCAGTGTTCCCAGTGTACTTACTGCCCCAGTGTTCCCCGGTATTAATCTGCCAGTGTTCCAAGTGTACTTACTCTCCCAGTGTTCCCAGTGTATTTACTCTCCCACTGATCGCAGTATAGTTTCTCTCCCATTGTCTCCAGTTTATATACTCTCTCCCAGTTTTCGCAATGTTTTTACTCTCCCTTTATTCGCAGTATATTTACACTCCCAGTGTCCCCAGTTTATTTACTCCCGCCCAGTCTTGCCCCTGTATTTACTCTCACAGTGTTCTACGTATATTAACTCTCGCAATGTTCCCAGTGTATGTAATGTCCCACAGTGTTCACAGTGTACTAACGGTCACAATATTCCCAGTGGATCTACTCTCCCAATGTTCCCAGCGTATTTATTGTCTATCTGTGTTCCCGGTGTATTTACTCTCCGACCTTTGACGAGAGAATTAACACGCCCAGTGTTCTAGCTGTATTACGCTCCCAGTGTTCCCTGTGCATTTACTCTCTCTCCCTGTTCCCAGTGCATTTACTCTGACTCCATATTCCCAGTGCATTTATGCTCCCATTATTCCAGGTGTATTTGCTCTCCTAGTGTTCCGATTTCATTTAAACTCCCAGTGTTCCCAGTGTATTTAATCTCACCCAGTGTTCCCAGTGCATTTATTCTCCCAGTATTCATGTGTATTAATTCTTTCCAAGTGTTTCCAGTGCATTTGCTGCCCCAGTGATCTCAGTGAATTTACTCGCACGTCGTTTCCTGTGCATTTCCTCTATTAGAATGCAGTGTATGTACTCTCCCAATGTTCCCAGTGTATTTACTCTACCAGTGTTCCCAGTTTATTTAATTGCTCCCATTGTTCGCTGTGTATTTACTCTCGCAGTGTTCCCAGTATATTTATTCCCCGAGTGTTGCCAGTGTATTATTTTTCTCTCAGTGTTCGCAGTGTATGTAATCTCACAGTGTTCCGAGTGTATTTACTCTCTCCCAGTGTATTAACTCTCCCAGTGTTCTCAGTGTATTTGCTTTCTCCAGGTGTCTTTACACTCCCAGTGTTCCCCGTGCATTTACTCTCCCAGTGTCCACAGTTCATTTATTCTCCCAGTGTTCCCAGTGTGTTTGCTCTCCTTGAGTTAGCAGTGTATTAACTCTCCCAGTGTTCAGAGTGTATTTACTAACTCTCTGTGTTCCCAGTATATTTGCGCTCCTAGTGTTCCAGGTGTATTAACTCTCCCCGTGTTCCCAGTACATTTAAACTCTCAGTGTTCCCAGTGTGCTTAATCTCTCCCAGTGTTCCCAATGCATGCATTGTCCCAGTGTTCATAGTGTATTAAATCTCCGAGTGTTCGCAGTGTATTTATTTTTTCGCAGTGTGCCTAGTGTACTTATTCTCCAAGTTTTCTCAGTGTATTTACTCTCTCCCAGTGGTTCCAGTGTATTTAATTTCCAAGTGTTCACAGTGTATTTATTCTCCCAGTTTTTTCAGTTTATTTGCACTCCCAGTCTTCCCAGTGTATTTACTTGCTCAGCGTTTCCAGTGCATTTGCTCTTTCAGATTTCCCAGTGTATGTACTCTCCCAATGTTCCCTGTCTATTTACTCTTCCCGTGTTCCCAGTGTATTTAATCTCGCCCAGTGTCCACTGTGTATTTACTCTCGCAGTATTCCCAGTATTTATTCTCCCAGTTTTCCCAGTGTATTAACTTTCTCTCACTGCTCCTAGTGTAGTTAATCTCCCAGTGTTCCTTTTGTGTCTAGATTCTCAAAGTGTATTTATTCTCCCAGTGTTCCCGTGTATTTACTCAGTCCAAGGTTTCCCAGTGTATTAATCTTCCAGTGTTCCCATTGTATTTAATGTCTCCCAGTGTTCCCAAGGTGTTTGCTCTCCCAGTGTTCCCAATGTATTAACTCTTCCAGTGATCCCAGTTTATTTACTCTGCCTCTTTTCCCAGTGCATTTACTATCTACCAGTGTTTCCATCGTACTTACATTCCAAGTGTTCACAGTGTAATTACTCTCCCCGTGTCCCCAGTGTATATACTCGCCCAGTGTCCGCAGTGAATTTACTCTCCCAGTGTTCACGTGTATTTATTCTCGCCGTGCTCCCAATGTACTTACGCTCTCCCAGTGTTCCCAATGTATTTACTGTCCCAACGGTCCCATTGTATTTACTCTCCAAGCGTTCCCAGTTTACCTACTCTCCCTTTGTTCCCAGTACATTTACTCTCCCAGTGTTACCAGCCCATTTACTCTCACCCAGTGTTCACGGTGAAGTTGCTCTCTACCAGTGTTCCCAGTATATTTAAACTCCCAGTGTTCCCAGTGTACTTACTCTCCCAGTGTTCCCAGTCTATTTACTCTTCCAGTATCCTCAGTGTATTTACTCTCCCAGTGTTCCCTGTGTATTTACTCTCCCAGTGTTCCAAGTGTACTTACTCTCGCAGTGTTCCCAGTGCGTTTACTCTCCCAGTGTTCCCAGTGTATTTACTCTCCCAGTGTTCCCAGTGTACTTATTCTCCCAGTGTTCCCAGTCTATTTACTCTTCCAGTGTCTTCTGTGTATTTACTCTCGCAGTATTCCCAGTTTATTTATTCTCCCAGTTTTCCCAGTGTATTAACTTTCTCTCACTGCTCCCAGCGTCGTTAATCTCCCAGTGTTCCTTTTGTGTCTCGTCTCTCAAAGTATATTTACTCTCCCAGTGTTCCCAGTGTATTTACCCAGTCCATGTTTTCCCAGTATAATAATCTTCCAGTGTTCCCAGTGTATTTAATGTCTCCCAGTGTTCCCAAAGTGTTTGCTCTCCCAGTGTTCCCAATGTATTAACTCTTCCAGTGATCCCAGTGTATTTACTCTACCTCTTTTCCCAGTACATTTACTATCTACCAGTGTTTCCATCGTACTTAAACTCCAAGTGTTCCCAGTTTACCTACTCTCCCTTTGTTCTCAGTGCATTTACTCTCCCAGTGTTACCAGTTTATTTACTCTCAATCAGTGTTCACAGTAACGTTACTCTCTCCCAGTGTTCCCAGTATATTTAAACTCCTAATGTTCCCAGTGTACTTACTCTCCCAGTGTTCCCAGTCTATTTACTCTTCCAGTATCCTCAGTGTATTTACTCTCCCAGTGTTCCCTATGTATTTACTCTCCCAGTGAGCCCAGTGTACTTACTCGGTCCAAGTTTTCCCAGTGTATTAATCCTACAATGTTCCCAGTGTATTTAATGTATCCCAGTGTTCCCAATGTGTTTGCCCTCCCAGTGTTCCCAATATATTAACTCTTCAAGTGATCCCAGTGTATTTACTCAAACTCTTTTCCCAGTGCGTTTACTATCTATCAGTGTTTCCATCGTACTTACACTCTAAGTGTTCACAGTGTAATTACTCTCTCCGTGTCCCCAATGTATATACACGCCCAGTGCCCCCAGTGTATTTACTCTCCCAGTGTTCGCATGTATTTACTCTCACCGTTTTCCCAATGTACTTTCACTCTCCAGGTGTTCCCAATGTATTTACTGTCCCAACGGTCCCATTGTATTTACTCTCCAAGCGTTCCCAGTTTACCAACTCTCCCTTTGTTCCCAGTGCATTTACTCTCCCAGTGTTACCAGCCTATTTACTCTCACCCAGTGATCACAGTGAAGTTACTCTCTCCCAGTGTTCCCAGTATATTTAAACACCCAGTGTTCCCAGTGTACGTACTCTGCCAGTGTTCCCAATCTATTTACTCTTCCAGTATTCTCAGTGCATTTACTCTCCCAGTGTTCCCTGTGTATTTACTCTCCCAGTGTTCCAAGTGTACTTACTCTCGCAGTGTTCCTAATGTGTTTACTCTCCCAGTGTTCCCAGTGTATTTACTCTCCCAGTGGTCCCAGTCTAGTTAACCTTCCAGTGTCCTCAGTCTGTTTACTCTCCCAGTGTTCCCAGTGTACTTACTCTCGAAGAGTTCGCAGTGTATTTATTGCCCGAGTGTTCACAGTGTATTATTTTTCTCTCAGTGTTCGCAGTGTATTTAATCTCGCTGTGTTCCGAGTGAATTTACTCTCTCCCAGTGTATGTACTCTCGCCGTGTTCCCAGTGTATTTACTTTCTCCCGGTGTCTTTACTCTACCATTGTTCCACGTGCAATTACTCTCCCAGTGTTCACACTGTATTTAATCGCTCACAGTGTCCCCATTGTATTTACTCTCACAGTTTTCGCATGTATTTACTCTCCTCTTGTTCCCAGTGTACTTACTCTCTCCCAGTGTTCGCAATGTATTCACTATCCCAACGTTCCCAATGTATTTACTCTCCCAGTGTTCCCAGTTTACCTATTCTCCCTGTGTTCCCAGTGTATTTACTCTCCCAGTGTTACCAGTCTATTTACTCTTACCCAGTGTTCACAGTGCAGTTACTCTCTCCCAGTGTTCCCAGTATATTTAAACTCCCAGTGTTCCCAGTGTACTTACTCTCCCAGTGTACCCAGTCTATTGACCCTTCCAGTGTCCTCAGTTTATTTACGATCCCAGTGTGTCCAGTGTATTTACTCACACAGTGTTCCCAGCTCACAGTGTCTTTACTCTCCCAGTGTTCCCCGTGCAATTACTCTCCCAGTGTTCACAGTTCCTTTATTCTCCCAGTGTTCGCAGTATGTTTGCTCTCCTCCAGTTAGCAGTGCATTAACTCTCCCAGTGTTCACAGTGTATTTACATACTCTCTGTGTTCCCAGTATATTTGCCCTCCTAGTGTTCCAGATACATTTACTCTCCCCATGTTCCCAGTGCATTTAAACTCCCAGTGTTCCCAGTGTGTTTGATCTTTCCCAGTGTCCCCAATGCATTTATCCTCCCAGTGTTCACAGTCTTTAATTCTCCTAGTGTTCGCAGTGTATTTATTTGTTCCCAGTGTGCCCAGTGCACTTGCTCTCCAAGTGTTCTCCGTGCATTTACTCTCTCCCAGTGTTTCCAGTGTATTTAATTTCCCAGTTTTCCCAGTGTATTCTCCCAGTTTTCCCAGTGTATTTGCACTCCCAGTGTTCCTAGTGTATGTACACTACCAGCGTTTCAAGAGCATTTGCTCATTCAGATTTCCCAGTGTATTTACACTCCCAATGTTCCCAGTGTATTTACTCTCCCCGTGTACCCAGTGTATTTAATATCTCCCAGTGCCCACTGTGTATTTACTCTCGCAGTATTCCCAGTGTATTTATTCTCCCAGTTTTCCCAATGTATTAACTTTCTCTCACTGCTCCCAGTGTAGTTAATCTCCCAGTGTTCCCAGTGCGTCCAGTCTCTCAAACTGTATTTACTCGCCCAGTGTTCCCAGTGTATTTACTCAGTCCAATTTTTCCCAGTGTATTAATCTTCCGGTGCTCCCCGTGTATTTAATCTCTCACATTGTTCCCAAGATGTTTGCTCTCGCAGTGTTCCCAATGTATTTAGTCTTCCAGTGATCCCAGTTTAACTACTCTGCCTCTTTTAACAGTGCATTTACTATCTACCAGTGTTTCCATCGCATTTACTCTCCCCGTGTCCCCAGTGTATATACTCGCCCAGTGCCCCCAGTGTTTTTACTCTGGCTGTGTTCGCGTGTATTTACTCGCACCGTGTTCCCAGTGTACTTACTGTCTCCCAGTGTATTTACTAACCTAACGTTCCCAATGAATTTACTCGCCCAGCGTTCCCAGTTTACCTACTCTCCCTTTGTTCCCAGTGTATTTACTCTCCCAGTGTTCCCAGTGTATTTACTCTCGCAATGTTCTGCTGTATTTATTCTCCCAGTGTTCCGTGTGATTTACACTCCCAGTGATCCCAGTGTACTTACTCTCGCAGTGTTCCCAGCGTGTTTACTCTCCCAGTGTTCCCAGTGGATTTACTCTCCCAGTGTTCCCAGTGCACTTATGCTCCCTGTGTTCCCAGTCTATTTACTCTTCCAGTGTCCTCAGTGTATTTATTCCCCGAGTGTTCCCAGTGTATTATGTTTCTCTAAGTGTTCGCAAAGTATTTAATCTCCCAGTGTTCCCAGTGGATTTAATCTCTCCCAGTGTATTTTCTCTCCCAGTGTTCCCAGTGTATTTACTTACTCCCGGTGTCTTTACTCTACCAGTGTTCTACGTGCAATTACTGTCCCAGAGTTCACAGTGTACTTAATCGCTCACAGTGTCCCCAGTGTATTTACTCTCCCAGTGTTCGCATGTATTTACTCTCCCCCGTGTTCCCAGTGTACTTACTCTCTCCCAGTGTTCCCAATGTATTTACTATCCCAACGTTCCCAATGAATTTACTCTCCCAGCGTTCCCAGTTTGCCTACTCTCCCTTTGTTCCCAGTGTTCCCAGTGTACTTACTCTCACACTGTTACCAATGTGTTTACTCGCTCCCACTCTTCCCAGTGTATTTACTCTCTCCAAGTGTTCACAGTGGTCTTACTCTCCCACTGTTCCCAGTGTGTTTACTCTCTCCCACTTTTCCCAGTGTACTTACTCTCCCAGTGTTCCCAGTTTATTTACCCTCTCAGTGTTCGCGGTGTATTTACTCTCCCAGTGATCACGGTATATTTACTCTCCCAGGGTTGCCGGTGCATTTACACTCTTTCAGTTTTCCCAGTGTTTTACACCTCCTTTGTTTCCATTGCATTTGCACTCCCAGTGTTTGCAGTCAACGTACTCTCTCCCACTGTTCCCAGTGTTTTTACTCTCCCTTTGTTCGCAGTATATTTACACTCCCAGTGTCACCAGTGCATATACTCTCTCCCAGTTTTCGCTGTGTATTTACTCTCGCAGTATTACCAGTGTATTTACTCTCCCAGCGTTCCCCTGCATTTACTTTCACAGTGTTCCAAGTGAATATACTCTCGCATTCACAGTTTGTTTAATCGCTCACAGTGTTCGCAGTGTATTTACTCTCCGATTTTGGCGCATGAATTAACACTCCCAATGCTCCAGGTGTGTAACTCTCCCAGTGTCCCCAGTGCATTTACTCTCCCTCCCTGTTCGCTGTATATTTGCTCTCCCAGTGTTCGAGGTTTATTTCCTCTCCAGTGTTCAGAGTGCATTTACCCTCCTAGGACTCCAGGAGTATTTAATCTCTCAGTGTTCGCAGTTTATTTACTCTCGCAGTGTTCCCCTGTACTTATTCTCCCAGTGTTACCAGTGTATTTACGCTCCCTGTTTTCCCAGTGTATTTAATCTGCCAAAGCACCTCATGTATTTACTCTCCCAGTGTTCCCAGTGTATTTACTCAGTCCCAGTTTCCCCAGTGTATTTACTCTCTCCCATTGTACCTAGTGCACTTACTCTCCCAGTGTTCCCAGTGTATTTACTCTCTCCCACTGTTCCCAGTGCATTTACTCTACGAGTGTCTCCAGTATATTTACACTCGCAGTGTTCCCAGTGTATTTACTCTCTCCCACTGTTCCCAGTGTACTTACTCCCAGTGTTCCCAGTGTATTTAATCTCTCACAGCGTTCACAGTGTATTTGCTTTCACAATGTTCGCAGTGTATTTACTCTCCAAATGTCCCCAGCGTATTTACTCTCCCAGTGACCTCTGTATAGATATTCTCCCAGTGTTCCCTGTGCATTTAATTTCCCCCAGTTTTGCCAGTGTTTTACTCCTTGCCAGTTTTCGCTGTGTGTTTATTCTCCCAGTGTTCCCAGTGCATTTAAACTCCCATTGGTCCTAGTGCATTTAATCTCTACCAGTGTTCCCAGTGCACCTATTCTCCCAGTGTGCACAGTGTATTAACTCTCCTCGTATTGCCAGTGCATTTATTTTTTTCCCAGTGTGCCCAGTGTACTTTCTCTCCAAGTGTTCTCCGTGCATTTACTCTCTCCCAGTGTTCCCTGTGCATTTAATTTCTCCCGGTTTTGCCAATGCTTTTACTCTCTGCCAGTTTTCGCTGTGTATTTACTCTCGCAGTGTTCCCAGTGTATTTACTCTCCCAGTGTTCCCAGAGTATTTACTCTCTCTCCGTGTTCTCACTTTAATTACCCCCCCCAGTGTTGGAGGTGTATTTAATCTCCCAGAGTTGAAAGTGTATTTACTCACCCTCCGTTTTCCCAGTGCATTAGCCCTCCTAGTGTTCCAGGTGTATTTATTCTCCCAGTGTTCCCAGTGCATTTAAACCCCCATTGGTCCCAGTGCATTTAATCTCCCCCAGTGTTCCCAGTGCACTTATTCTCCCAGTGTTCACAGTCTATTTACTCTCGCGGTGTTCCCAATGTATTTACTTTCTCCCAGTGTTCCCAGTGTATTTACTCTCCCAGTGCTTCCAGTGTATTTACTTTCCCAATGTTCCCAATCAGTTTACTCTCCGAGCGTTGCCAGTTCATTTATTCTTCCAGTGTTCCCAGATTATATACTATCTCCCCGTGTTCCCAGTAAGTTTACTCTCACCAAATGTTCGCAGTGTATTTACTCACCCTTTGTTCCCAGTGTTTTACTGTTCCAGTGTTTCCATCGCATTTATGCTGCCGGTGTTCCCAGCCTAATTATGCTCAAATTGTTTTCAGTGTATTTATGCTCCCAGTGTTCCCAGTGTATTTACTCTCTCACAGTTTTCCCAGTGTGTTTACTCTCACAGTGCTCCCTGTTTATTTACTCTCCCAATGTTCCCAGTGCATTTACTCTCTCTCCGTGTTCCAAGTGTATTTACTCTCCCAGTATCCCCCAGTTTATTTGCTCTCCCAGTGCTCCAAGTTTCATTACTCTCTCCCAGTATTCCCAGCGTATTTACTCTCCCATTGTTCCCAGTGTATTCACTCTCCCTTTGTTCCCAGTATATTTATCTCCCATTGTTCCCAGTATAAATACTCACTCCCAGTTTTCCCAGTGTATTTACTCTGGGTGTTCAAAATGCATTTACTCTCCCAGTGTATTTACTTGCCCAGATTTCCCAGTGTATTTACTCTCCCAATGTTCCCAGTGCATTTGCTCTCTCTCTCGGTGTTCCCAGTGTAGTTACTTTCTCCCAGTGTTCCCAGTGTATTTACGCTCCCAGTGATCCCTGTGCATTTACTTTCCCAATGTTCCCAATCAGTTTACTCTCGGAGCGTTGCCAGTTCATTTATTCTTCCAGTGTTCCCAGTTTATATACTATCTCCCCGTGTTCCCAGTAAGTTTACTCTCACCAAATGTTCGCAGTGTGTTTACTCACCCTTTGTTCCCAGTGTTTTACTGTTCCAGTGTTTCCATCGAATTTATGCTACCGATGTTCCCAGCCTAATTATGCACAAATTGTTCCCAGTGTATTTACGCTCCCAGTGATCCCAGTGTATTTACTTTCCCAATGTTCCCAATCAGTTTACTCTCCGAGCGTTGCCAGTTCATTTATTCTTCCAGTGTTCCCAGTTTATATACTATCTCCCGGTGTTCCCAGTAAGTTTACTCTCACCAAATGTTCGCAGTGTGTTTACTCACCCTTTGTTCCCAGTATTTTACAGTTCCAGTGTTTCCATCGAATTTATGCTGCCGGTGTTCCCAGCCTAATTATGCTCAAATTGTTCTCAGTGTATTTATGCTCCCAGTGTTCCCAGTGTATTTACTCTCTCACAGTTTTCCCAGTGTGTTTACTCTCACAGTGCTCCCTGTTTATTTACTCTCCCAATGTTCCCAGTGCATTTACTCTCTCTCAGTGTTCCAAGTGTATTTACTCTCCCAGTATCCCCCAGTTTATTTGCTCTCCCAGTGCTCCAAGTTTCATTACACTCTCCCAGTATTCCCTGCGTATTTACTCTCCCATTGTTCCCAGTGTATTCACTCTCCCTTTGTTCCCAGTATATTTATCTCCCAGTGTTCCCAGTATAAATACTCACTCCCACTGTTTCCAGTGTATTTACTCTCCCAGAGTTCCCCGTGTATTAAGTCTCTCCTTGTGTTCTCAGTGTATTTACTTTCCCAGTTTTCCAGTGTATTTAAGCTCCCCCGGTGTTCACACTGTATTTTCTTTCCCAGTGTTGCCAGTGTATTTACTCCCCCAGTGATCATATATATTATATATATATATATATATATATATATATATATATATATATATATATATATATATGTATACTCGCCCAGTGTTCCCAGTGTGTTTACTCTGCCAGTGTTCGCAGTTTATTTAATCTCCCAGTTTCCACAGTGTGTTCACTGGCCCCGTGTTCCCAGTGTATTTATTCACTCCGAGCGTTCCCTGTCTATTTACATTCCGCATTTTTCAAGTGTATTTAATCTCCCAGTGTTCACAGTGTATTTACTCTCCCCCTGCGTTCCCGGTGTATTTACTCTCGCAGTGTTCTAATTTATTTAATCTCTCAGTGTTCCCACTGTATTTACTCAACCAGTGTTACTAGTGTATTTACTCTCGCAGTTTCCCCAGTGTATTTACTCTCTTCCAGTGTTCCCAGTGTACTTACTCTCACACTGTTCCCAATGTATTTACTTCAACCCACAGTTCGCAGTGAACTTACTCTCGCAGTGTTCCCAGTGTATTTAATATCCCAGTGTTCCCAGTGTATTTACTCTCCCAGTGCTCTCTGTGTATTGACTTCCCCAGTGCTCCCAGAGTACTTACTCTCCCCGTGATCCCAGTATACTTACTCTCCCAGTTTTCCCAGTGTATTTACTCTCCCCGTGTACCCAGTGTACTTACTCTTTCAGTGTTCCCAGTGTATTTACTCTCCCAGTGTGCCCAGTGTATTTACTCCCTGTGTTCTCTGTGTGTTTACTCTCCCAGTGTGCCCAGTATATTTAAACTCCCAGTGTTCCCAGTGCACTTACTCTCCCAGTGCTCACAGTCCATTTACCCTTCCAGTGTCTCCAGTGTGTTTACTCGCCCAGTGTATTTACTCTCACAGTGTTCCCAATATATTTACTCTCTCCCACTGTTCCCAGTGTATTTACTCTCCCAGAGTTCCCAGTGTATTAAGTCTCTCCTTGTGTTCTCAGTGTATTTACTTTCCCAGTTTTTCCAGTGTATTTACGCTCCCCCAGTGTTCACACTGTATTTTCTTTCCCAGTGTTGCCAGTTTATTTACTCTCCCAGTGATCACACATATATATATATATACTCGCCCAGTGTTCCCAGTGTATTTACTCTCCCAGAGTTCCCAGTGTATTAAGTCTCTCCTTGTGTTCTCAGTGTATTTACTTTCCCAGTTTTTCCAGTGTATTTACGCTCCCCCAGTGTTCACACTGTATTTTCTTTTCCAGTGTTGCCAGTTTATTTACTCTCCCAGTGATCACACATATATATATATATATATATATATATATATATATATACTCGCCCAGTGTTCCCAGTGTGTTTACTCTGCCAGTGTTCGCAATTTATTTAATCTCCCAGTTTCCACAGTGTGTTCACTGGCCCCGTGTTCCCAGTGTATTTATTCACTCCCAGCGTTCCCTGTCTATTTACATTCCGCATTTTTCAAGTGTATTTAATCTCCCAGTGTTCACAGTGTTTTTGCTCTCGCCCTGAGTTCCCGGTGTATTTACTATCCCTGCGTTCCCGCTGTATTTACTCTCGCAGTGTTCTAATGTATTTAATCTCCCAGTGTTCCCACTGTATTTACTCAACCAGTGTTACTACTGTATTTACTTCCGCAGTGTTTTGAGTGCATTTACTTTCCCAGTGCTCCCATTGTATTTACTCTCCCAGTGTTCCCAATGCATGTACTGTCCCAGTGTCCTCCGTATATTTACTCTCTCGCAGTTTTCCCATTGCGTTCATCCTCCCAGTGTTCGGAGTGTATTTAATCTCTCCCAGTGTTCCCAGTGTATTAACTCTCACAATGCACCAAGTTTATTTACTCTCCCAGTGTTCCCAGCATATTTACTCTCTGCCAGTGTTGCCAGTTCGTTTAAGCTCCCCGTACTATCAGTGTGTTTACTCTCCCAGTGTTTCCAGCGTATTAACACTCTCGCACTGTTCCCAGTGTATTTAATCTCCCAGAGTTCCCATTGTTTTTACTCTCCTCCGGAGTTCCCTGTTTATTTACTCTCCCAGTGTTACCAAGGTATTTATACTCGCAGAATTCCCACTGTATTAATACTCCAGCGTTCCCAGTGAATTTAGTCTCTCCCAGTGTTCACACTGTATTTACTTTCCCAGTGTTCCCAGTCTATTTACACTCCGCGCTTTCCAAGTGTATTTAATCTCAAAGTGTTCACAGTGTATTTATTCTCTCCCAATCTTCCCAGTGTATGTACTCTCTCGCAGTGTCCGCATTGTATTTACGATCCCCGTGTTTTTGCATTGTGCTTACTCTCTCCCAGTGTTCACATAGTATTTATGCTCCCAGCGTTACCAGTGTGTTTACACTGCCTGTTTTCGCAATTTAGTGTCCTAGTGTCCTCCGTATATTTACTCTCTCGCAGTTTTCCCATTGCGTTCATCCTCCCAGTGTTCGGAGTGCATTTAATCTCTCCCAGTGTTCCCAGTGTATTAACTCTCCCAATGCACCAAGTTTATTTACTCTCCCAGTGTTCCCAGCATATTTACTCTCTGCCAGTGTTGCCGGTTCATTTAAGCTCCCCGTACTATCAGTGTATTTACTCCCCCAGTGTTTCCAGTGTATTTAGTCTCCCAATGTATTTACTCTCCCAGTGTTCCCAGCGTATTAACACTATCGCACTGTTCCCAGTGTATTTAATTTCCCAGAGTTCCCACTGTTTTTACTCTCCCCCGGAGTTCCCTGTTTATTTACTCTCCCAGTGTTACCAAGGTATTTATACTCGCAGAATTCCCACTGTATTAATACTCCAGCGTTCCCAGTGCATTTAGTCTCTCCCAGTATTCGCACTGTATTTACTTTCCCAGTGTTGCCAGTTTATTTACTCTCCCAGTGCCCCCCCCATATATATATATATATATGTATATATACTCTCCCAGTGTTCCCAGTGTGTTTACTCTGCCAGTGTTTGCAATTCATTTAATCGCCCAGTTCCCCCAGTGTGTTTACTGGCCCAGTGTTCCCAGTGTATTTATTCACTCCCAGTGTTCCCAGTATATTTACACTCCGCGCTTTCCAAGTGTATTTAATCTCACAGTGTTCACAGTGTATTTATTCTCTCCCAATCTTCCCAGTATATGTACTCTCTCCCAGTGTCCGCATTGTATTTATGATCCCCGTGTTTTTGCATTGTGCTTACTCTCTCCCAGTGTTCACATAGTACTTATGCTCCCAGCGTTACCAGTGTGTTTACACTGCCTGTTTTCGCAATTTATTTAATCTCCCAGTTTCCCCAGTGTGTTTAATGGCCCAGTGTTTCCAGTGCATTTATTCACTCCTAGTATTGCCAGTCTATTTACGCACCACGGTTTCCAAGTGTATATAATCTCCCAGTGTTCACAGTGTATTTACTCTCTCGCACTGTTCCCAGTGTATTTATCATCCCAATGTTCCCATCGTATTTACTCTATCCCACTTTCCCCAGTGTATTTACTCTACGCGTGTTTCCAATATATTTACACTCCCAGTGCTCCCCGTGTATTTACTCTCTCCCACTGATTCCAGTGTACTTCTCTCCCAGTGGTCCCAGTGCATTTACTCTCTCTGTGCTCACTTTGTAGTTTCTCTCGCAGCGTTTCCAGTGTATTTACTCTCCCAGTGTTCCCCGGTATTTACTCTGCCAGTGCTTCAAGTGTACTTACTCTCTCAGTGTTCCCAGTGTATATAATCTCTCACAGTGTTCCCAGTGTATTTACTCACCCCCTGTTTGCAGTGTACTTACTCTCGCAGTGTTCCCAGTGTGTTTACTCAACAGTTATCCCAGTGTATTTACTCTCTCCCAGTCTTCACAGTGTATTTACTCTCGCAGTTTCCCCAGTGTGTTTAATGGCCCAGTGTTTCCAGTGCATTTATTCACTCCTAGTATTGCCAGTCTATTTACGCACCACGTTTTCCAAGTGTATATAATCTCCCAGTGTTCACAGTGTATTTACTCTCTCGCACTGTTCCCAGTGTACTTATCATCCCAATGTTCCCATCGTATTTACTCTATCCCACTTTTCCCAGTGTATTTACTCTACACGTGTTTCCAATATATTTACACTCCCAGTGTTCCCCGTGTATTTACTCTCTCCCACTGATTCCAGTGTACTTCTCTCCCAGTGGTCCCAGTGCATTTACTCTCTCTGTGCTCACTTTGTATTTTCTCTCGCAGCGTTCCCAGTGTATTTACTCTCCCAGTGTTCCCCGGTATTTACTTTCACAATGTTGCCAGTGTATTTCCTCTCCCAATGTCCCCAGCGTATTTACTCTCCCAGTGATCTCAGTACAGATACTCCCCAGTGTTCCCTGTTTATTGAATTTCTCATCAGTTTTCCCAGTGTTTTTACTCTCCCTTTGTTGCCAGTATATTCACACTCCCAGTCTTCACAGTGTATTTACTCTCCCAGTGATCCCAGAATAATTACTCTCCCATTATCTCCGGTGTATTTACTCTCTCCCAGTTTTCCCAGTGTTTTTACTCTCCCTTTGTTCACAGTATATTTACACTCCCAGTATCCCCAGTGTATTTACTCTCTCTCAGTGTTCGCTGTGTAATTACTCTCGCAGTGTTCCAGTGTAGTTACTCTCCCAGTGTTCCTCCTGTATTTACTTTCACTGTGTTCCAAGTGAATTTACTCTCGCAGTGTTCCCAGTGTATTTAATCGCTCACAGTGTGCCCAGTGTAGTTACTCTCCCAGTGTTCACGTGTATTTACTCTCGCCGTGTTCCCAGTGCGCTTACTCTCTCCCAGTGTTCCCAATGTATTTACTATCACAGCGTTCCCAATGTATTTACTCTCCATTGTTCCCAGTTTACCTACTCTCCCTTTGTTACCAGTGTATTTACTCTCCCAGTGGTACCAGTCTATTTACTCTCACCCAGTGTTCACAGTGAAGTTACTCTCTCCAAGTGTTCCCAGAATATTTAAACTCCCAGTGTTCCCAGTGTACTTACTCTCCCAGTGCTCCCAGTCTATTAACCCTTCCAGTGTTCTCAGTGCATTTACTCACCCAGTGTTCCCAGTGTATTTACTCACCCACTGTTCGCAGTGCACTTACTCTCGCAGTGTTCCCACTGTGTTTACTGAACAGTGATCCCAGTGTATTTACTCTCTCCCAGTCTTCGCAGTGTATTTACTCTCGCAGTTTCCCCAGTGTGTTTACTCTCTTCCAGTGTTCCCAGTGTACTTACTCTCACACTGTTCCCAATGCATTTACTTCAACCCAGCGTTCGCAGTGAACTTACTCTCGCAGTTTTCCCAGTGTATTTAATCTCCCAGTGTTCCCAGTGTATTTACTCCCCCAGTGCTCTCTGTGTATTGACTCTCCCAGTGCTCCCAGAGTACTTACTCTCCCCGTGTTCCCAGTATACTTACTCTCCCAGTTTTCCCAGTGTATTTACTCTCCCCGTGTACCCTGTGTACTTACTCTCCCAGTGTTCCCAGTGTATTTACTCTCCCAGTGTGCCCAGTGTATTTACTCTCTCCCAGTGTTCCCAATGTTCTTACTCTCCCACTGTTCCCAGTGTATTTACTCCCTCCCACTGTTCCCAGTGTACTTATTCGCCCAGTGTTCCCAGTGTATTTACACTCTAGGTATTCGCAGTGTATTTACTCACCCAGTGATCCCAGTATAATTACTCTCCCAGCCTTGCCAGTGCATTTACACTCTTTCAGTTTTCCCAGTGTTTTATGCCCCCTTTGTTTCCAGTGCATTTGCACTCCCAGTGTTCGCAGTCTACTTACACTCCCAATATTACCAGTGTATTTACTCTCTCCCACTGTTCCCAGTGTATTTACTCTCCCAGGGATCCAGGAGTATTTACTCCCTACCGGTGTTCGCAGTGTATTTACTCTCGCAGCGTTCCCCTGTATTTATTCACCCAGTGTTACCAATGTATTTACTCTCCCTGTTTTGGTAGTGTATTTAATCTCCCAAGGTTCCTAGTGTATTTACTCTCTCTCAGTGCTCGCAGTGTATTTACTCTCCCAGTGTTCCCAGTGTTTTTACTCAGTCCCAGTTTTCCCAGTGTATTTACTCTCTTCCACTGATTTCAGTGTACTTACTCTCCCAGTGTTCCCAGTGTCTTTACTCTCTCCCACTGTTGCCAGTGTACTTACTCTCCCAGTTTTCCCAGTGTATCCAGTGTGTTTACTCTCCCTGTGCTCACTTTGTATTTTCTCTCGCAGTGTTCCCAGTGTATTTACTCTCCCAGTGTTCCCCGGTATTTACTCTGCCAGTGCTCCAAGTGTACTTACTTTCCCAGTGTCCCCAGTGTACTTAATCTCTCACAGTGTTCGTAGTGTATTTACTTTCACAATGTTGCCAGTGTATTTCCTCTCCCAATCTCCCCAGCGTATTTACTCTCCCAGTGATCTCAGTATAGATACTCTCCCAATGTTCCCTGTGTATTGAATTTCTCATCAGTTTTCCCAGTATTTTTACGCTCCCTTTGTTCGCAGCATATTTAAACACTCCCAGTGTCTCCAGTGTATTTACTCTCCCCCAGTGTTCGCTGTGCATTTACTCTCGCAGTGTTCCCAGTGTATTTACTCTCCCAGTGTTCCCCTGTATTTACTTTCACAGCGTTCAAAGTGAATTTACTCTCGCAGTGTTCCCAGTGTGTTTAATTGCTCACAATGATCGCAGAGTATTTACTCTCCGATCTTTGACCTGTGAATTAACACTCCCTGTGTTCCAGTGTTCCCAGTGCAGTTACTCTCTCACCCTGTTCCCAGTATATTTGCTCTCCCAGTGTTCGAGGTGTATTTACTCTCAAGTGTTCCCACTATATTTACTCTATCTCCGTATATCCAGTGTATTTACTCTCTCAGTATACCCGGTGCATTTACTCCCCCAGTGCTCTCTGTGTATTGACTCTCCCAGTGCTCCCAGAGTATTTACTCTCCCCGTGTTCCCAGTATACTTACTCTCCCAGTTTTCCCAGTGTATTTACTCTCCCCGTGTACCCAGTGTACTTACTCTCCCAGTGTTCCAAGTGTATTTACTCTCCCAGTGTGCCCAGTGTATTTACTCCCTGTGTTCTCTGTGTGTTTACTCTCCCAGTGTGCCCAGTGTATTTACTCTCTCCCAGTGTTCCCAATGTTCTTACTCTCCCACTGTTCCCAGTGTATTTACTCCCTCCCACTGTTCCCAGTGTACTTACTCGCCCAGTGTTCCCAGTGTATTTACACTCTAGGTATTCGCAGTGTATTTACTCACCCAGTGATCCCATTATAATTACTCTCCCAGCGTTGCCAGTGCATTTACACTCTTTCAGTTTTCCCAGTGTTTTATGCCCCCTTTGTTTCCAGTGCATTTACACTCCCAGTGTTCGCAGTCTACTTACACTCCCAATATTACCAGTGTATTTACTCTCTCCCACTGTTCCCAGTGTATTTACTCTCCCAGGGATCCAGGAGTATTTACTCCCTACCGGTGTTCGCAGTGTATTTACTCTCGCAGCGTTCCCCTGTATTTATTCTCCCAGTGTTACCAATGTATTTACTCTCCCTGTTTTGGTAGTGTATTTAATCTCCCAAGGTTCCTAGTGTATTTACTCTCTCTCAGTGCTCGCAGTGTATTTACTCTCCCAGTGTTCCCAGTGTTTTACTCAGACCCAGTTTTCCCAGTGTATTTACTCTCTTCCATTGATTTCAGTGTACTTACTCTCCCAGTTTTCCCAGTGTATCCAGTGTGTTTACTCTCCCTGTGCTCGCTTTGTATTTTCTCTCGCAGTGTTCCCAGTGTATTTACTCTCCCAGTGTTCCCCGGTATTTACTCTGCCAGTGCTCCAAGTGTACTTACTTTCCCAGTGTCCCCAGTGTACTTAATCTCTCACAGTGTTCGTAGTGTATTTACTTTCACAATGTTGCCAGTGTATTTCCTCTCCCAATCTCCCCAGCGTATTTACTCTCCCAGTGATCTCAGTATAGATACTCTCCCAATGTTCCCTGTGTATTGAATTTCTCATCAGTTTTCCCAGTATTTTTACGCTCCCTTTGTTCGCAGCATATTTAAACACTCCCAGTGTCTCCAGTGTATTTACTCTCCCCCAGTGTTCGCTGTGCATTTACTCTCGCAGTGTTCCCAGTGTATTTACTCTCCCAGTGTTCCCCTGTATTTACTTTCACAGCGTTCAAAGTGAATTTACTCTCGCAGTGTTCCCAGTGTGTTTAATTGCTCACAATGATCGCAGAGTATTTACTCTCCGATCTTTGACCTGTGAATTAACACTCCCTGTGTTCCAGTGTTCCCAGTGCAGTTACTCTCTCACCCTGTTCCCAGTATATTTGCTCTCCCACTGTTCGAGGTGTATTTACTCTCCCAGTGTTCCCACTATATTTACTCTGTCTCCGTATTCCCAGTGTATTTACTCTCTCAGTATACCCGGAGCATTTACTCCCCCAGTGTTCCCAGTGCATTTAAACTCCCAGTGTTCCCAGTGTATTAATCTCCCCAATGTTCCCTGTGATTTATTCTCCCGGTGTTCACAGTGTATTAACTCTCTCCCAGTGTTTCCAGTGCATTTACATTTCCAGTGAATACAGTGTATTTATTTCCCCCTTTTCCCAGTGTATTTTCTGTCCTAGTGTTCGCAGTGAATTTACGCGCACGTCGTTTCCTGTGCATTTCCTATCTTAGATTGCACAGTGTATTTACTCTCCCAATGTTCCCAGTCTATTTACTCTCACAGTGTTCCCAGTGTATTTAATTGCTTCCACTGTTCGCTGTGTATTTACTCTACAGTGGTCCCAGAGTATTTACTCTCTCTCCGTGTTCCAACTTTATTTACTCCCCCAGTGTTCGAGGTGTATTTACCCTCCCAGTTTTCACAGTGTATTTACTCACTCTCCGTTTTCCCAGTGCATTTGCCCTCCTAGTGTTCCAGGTGTATTTATTCTCCCAGTGTTCCCAGTGATTTTAAAGTCCCAGTGGTTCCAGTGTATTTAATCTGTGCCAGTGTTCCCAGTTCGCTTATTCTCCCAGTGTTCCCCGTGTATTTACTCTCTCCCACTGATTCCAGTGTACTTCTCTCCCAGTGGTCCCAGTGCATTTACTCTCTCTGTGCTCACTTTGTATTTTCTCTCGCAGTGTTCCCAGTGTATTTACTCTCCCAGTGTTCCCCGGTATTTACCCTGCTAGTGATTCAAGTGTACTTACTCTCTCAGTGTTCCCAGTGTATTTAATATCTCACAGTGTTCGCAGTGTATTTACTTTCACAATGTTGCCAGTGTATTTCCTCTCCCAATGTCCCCAGCGTATTTACTCTCCCAGTGATCTCAGTACAGATACTCCCCAGTGTTCCCTGTGTATTGAATTTCTCATCAGTTTTCCCAGTGTTTTTACTCTCCCTTTGTTGCCAGTATATTCACACTCCCAGTCTTCACAGTGTATTTACTCTCCCAGTGATCCCAGAATAATTACTCTCCCAGTGTCCCAGGTGTATTTACTCTCTCCCAGTTTTACCAGTGTTTTTACTCTGCCTTTGTTCACAGTATATTTACACTCCCAGTATCCCTAGTGTATTTACTCTCTCTCAGTGTTCGCTGTGTAATTACTCTCGCAGTGTTCCAGTGTAGTTACTCTCCCAGTGTTCCCCTGTATTTACTCTCGCAGTGTTCCCAGTGTATTTAATCGCTCACAGTGTGCCCAGTGTAGTTACTCTCCCAGTGTTCACGTGTATTTACTCTCGCCGTGTTCCCAGTGCGCTTACTCTCTCCCAGTGTTCCCAATGTATTCACTATCACACCGTTCCCAATGTATTTACTCTCCCATTGTTCCCAGTTTACCTACTCTCCCTTTGTTACCAGTGTATTTACTCTGCCAGTGGTACCAGTCTATTTACTCTCACCCAGTGTTCACATTGAAGTTACTCTCTCCCAGTGTTCCCAGTATATTTAAACTCCCAGTGTTCCCAGTGTACTTACTCTCCCAGTGCACCCAGTCTATTTATCCTTCCAGTGTTCTCAGTGCATTTACTCTCCCAGTGTTCCCAGTGTATTTACTCGCCCTCTGTTCGCAGTGTACTTACTCTCGCAGTGTTCCCGGTGTGTTTACTCAACAGTTATCCCAGTGTATTTACTCTCTCCCAGTCTTCACAGTGTATTTACTCTCGCAGTTTCCCCAGTGTATTTACTCTCTTCCAGTGTCCCCAGTGTAATTACTCTCACACTGTTCCCAATGTATTTACTTCAACCCACCGTTCGCAGTGAACTTACTCTCGCAGTGCTCCCAGTGTATTTACTCACCCAGTGTTCCCAGTGTATTTACTCTCCCAGTGCTCTCTGTGTATTGACTTTCCCAGTGCTCCCAGAGTACTTACTGCCCCCGTGATCCCAGTATACTTACTCTCCCAGTTTTCCCAGTGTATTTACTCTCCCCGTGTACCCAGTGTACTTACTCTTCCAGTGTTCCCAGTGTATCTACTCTCCCAGTGTGCCCAGTGTATTTACTCCCTGTGTTCTCTGTGTGTTTACTCTCCCAGTGTGCCCAGTGTATTTACTCTCTCCCAGTGTTCCCAGTCTATTTAAACTCCCAGTGTTCCCAGTGCACTTACTCTCCCAGTGCCCCCAGTCTATTTACCCTTCCAGTGTTTCCAGTGTGTTTACTCGCTCAGTATATTTACTCTCACAGTGTTCCCAGTGTATTTACTCTCTCCCACTGTTCACAGTGTATTTACTCTCCCAGAGTTCCCAATGTATTAAGTCTCACCTTGTGTTCTCAGTGTATTTACTTTCCCAGTTTTTCCAGTGTATTTACGCTCCCCCAGTGTTCACACTGCATTTTCTTTCCCAGTGTTGCCAGTTTATTTACTCTCCCAGTGATCACACATATATATATATACACACTCGCCCAGTGTTCCCAGTGTGTTTACTCTGCCAGTGTTCGCAGTTTATTTAATCTCCCAGTTTCCACAGTGTGTTCACTGGCCCCGTGTTCCCAGTGTGTTTATTCACTCCCAGCGTTCCCTGTCTATTTGCATTCCGCATTTTTCAAGTGTATTTAATCTCCCAGTGTTCACAGTGTATTTACTCTCGCCCTGTGTTCCCGGTGTATTTACTATCCCTGCGTTCCCGCTGTATTTACTCTCGCAGTGTTCCAATGTATTTAATCTCCCAGTGTTCCCACTGTATTTACTCAACCAGTGTTACTAGTGTATTTACTTCCGCAGTGTTCTGAGTTTATTTACTTTCCCATTGCTCCCATTGTATTTACTCTCCTAGTGTTCCCAATGTTTGTACTGTCCTAGTGTCCTCCGTATATTTACTCTCTCGCAGTTTTCCCATTGCGTTCATCCTCCCAGTGTTCGGAGTGCATTTAATCTCTCCCAGTGTTCCCAGTGTATTAACTCTCCCAATGCACCAAGTTTATTTACTCTCCCAGTGTTCCCAGCATATTTACTCTCTGCCAGTGTTGCCGGTTCATTTAAGCTCCCCGTACTATCAGTGTATTTACTCCCCCAGTGTTTCCAGTGTATTTAGTCTCCCAATGTATTTACTCTCCCAGTGTTCCCAGCGTATTAACACTATCGCACTGTTCCCAGTGTATTTAATTTCCCAGAGTTCCCACTGTTTTTACTCTCCCCCGGAGTTCCCTGTTTATTTAATCTCCCAGTGTTACCAAGGTATTTATACTCGCAGAATTCCCACTGTATTAATACTCCAGCGTTCCCAGTGCATTTAGTCTCTCCCAGTATTCGCACTGTATTTACTTTCCCAGTGTTGCCAGTTTATTTACTCTCCCAGTGCCCCCCCATATATATATATATATATATGTATATATATATATATATGTATATATACTCTCCCAGTGTTCCCAGTGTGTTTACTCTGCCAGTGTTTGCAATTCATTTAATCGCCCAGTTCCCCCAGTGTGTTTACTGGCCCAGTGTTCCCAGTGTATTTATTCACTCCCAGTGTTCCCAGTATATTTACACTCCGCGCTTTCCAAGTGTATTTAATCTCACAGTGTTCACAGTGTATTTATTCTCTCCCAATCTTCCCAGTATATGTACTCTCTCCCAGTGTCCGCATTGTATTTATGATCCCCGTGTTTTTGCATTGTGCTTACTCTCTCCCAGTGTTCACATAGTACTTATGCTCCCAGCGTTACCAGTGTGTTTACACTGCCTGTTTTCGCAATTTATTTAATCTCCCAGTTTCCCCAGTGTGTTTAATGGCCCAGTGTTTCCAGTGCATTTATTCACTCCTAGTATTGCCAGTCTATTTACGCACCACGGTTTCCAAGTGTATATAATCTCCCAGTGTTCACAGTGTATTTACTCTCTCGCACTGTTCCCAGTGTATTTATCATCCCAATGTTCCCATCGTATTTACTCTATCCCACTTTTCCCAGTGTATTTACTCTACGCGTGTTTCCAATATATTTACACTCCCAGTGTTCCCCGTGTATTTACTCTCTCCCACTGATTCCAGTGTACTTCTCTCCCAGTGGTCCCAGTGCATTTACTCTCTCTGTGCTCACTTTGTAGTTTCTCTCGCAGCGTTCCCAGTGTATTTACTCTCCCAGTGTTCCCCGGTATTTACTCTACCAGTGCTTCAAGTGTACTTACTCTCTCAGTGTTCCCAGTGTATTTAATCTCTCACAGTGTTCGCAGTGTATTTACTTTCACAATGTTGCCAGTGTATTTCCTCTCCCAATGTCCCCAGCGTATTTACTCTCCCAGTGATCTCAGTACAGATACTCCCCAGTGTTCCCTGTGTATTGAATTTCTCATCAGTTTTCCCAGTGTTTTTACTCTCCCTATGTTGCCAGTATATTCACACTCCCAGTCTTCACAGTGTATTTACTCTCCTAGTGATCCCAGAATAATTACTCTCCCATTGTTCCCGGTGTATTTACTCTCTCCCAGTTTTCCCAGTGTTTTTACTTTCCCTTTGTTCACAGTATATTTACACTCCCAGTATCCCTAGTGTATTTACTCTCTCTCAGTGTTCGCTGTGTAATTACTCTCGCAGTGTTCCAGTGTAGTTACTCTCCCAGTGTTCCTCCTGTATTTACTTTCACTGTGTTCCAAGTGAATTTACTCTCGCAGTGTTCCCAGTGTATTTAATCGCTCACAGTGTGCCCAGTGTAGTTACTCTCCCAGTGTTCACGTGTATTTACTCTCGCCGTGTTCCCAGTGCGCTTACTCTCTCCCAGTGTTCCCAATGTATTTACTATCACAGCGTTCCCAAAGTATTTACTCTCCATTGTTCCCAGTTTACCTACTCTCCCTTTGTTACCAGTGTATTTACTCTCCCAGTGGTACCAGTCTATTTACTCTCACCCAGTGTTCACAGTGAAGTTACTCTCTCACAGTGTTCCCAGAATATTTAAACTCCCAGTGTTCCCAGTGTACTTACTCTCCCAGTGCTCCCAGTCTATTAACCCTTCCAGTGTTCTCAGTGCATTTACTCTCCCAGTGTTCCCAGTGTATTTACTCACCCACTGTTCGCAGTGCACTTACTCTCGCAGTGTTCCCAGTGTGTTTACTGAACAGTGATCCCAGTGTATTTACTCTCTCCCAGTCTTCGCAGTGTATTTACTCTCGCAGTTTCCCCAGTGTGTTTACTCTCTTCCAGTGCTCCCATTGTACTTACTCTCACACTGTTCCCAATGCATTTACTTCAACCCACCGTTCGCAGTGAACTTACTCTCGCAGTTTTCCCAGTGTATTTAATCCCCCAGTGTTCCCAGTGTATTTACTCCCCCAGTGCTCTCTGTGTATTGACTCTCCCAGTGCTCCCAGAGTACTTACTCTCCCCGTGTTCCCAGTATAATTATTCTCCCAGTTTTCCCAGTGTATTTACTCTCCCCGTGTACCCAGTGTACTTACTCTCCCAGTGTTCCCAGTGTATTTACTCTCCCAGTGTGCCCAGTGTATTTACTCCCTGTATTCTCTGTGTGTTTACTCTCCCAGTGTGCCCAGTGTATTTACTCTCTCCCAGTGTTCCCAATGTTCTTACTCTCCCACTGTTCCCAGTGTATTTACTCCCTCCCACTGTTCCCAGTGTACTTACTCGCCCAGTGTTCCCAGTGTATTTACACTCCAGGTATTCGCAGTGTATTTACTCTCCCAGTGATCCCAGTATAATTACTCTCCCAGCGTTGCCAGTGCATTTACACTCTTTCAGTTTTCCCAGTGTTTTATGCCCCCTTTGTTTCCAGTGCATTTGCACTCCCAGTGTTCGCAGTCTACTTACACTCCCAATATTACCAGTGTATTTACTCTCTCCCACTGTTCCCAGTGTATTTACTCTCTACCAGTGTTCGCAGTGTATTTACTCTCGCAGCGTTCCCCTGTATTTATTCTCCCAGTGTTACCAATGTATTTACTCTCCCTGTTTTGGTAGTGTATTTAATCTCCCAAGGTTCCTAGTGTATGTACTCTCTCTCAGTGCTCGCAGTGTATTTACTCTCCCAGTGTTCTCAGTGTTTTTACTCAGTCCCAGTTTTCCCTGTGTATTTACTCTCTTCCACTGATTTCAGTGTACTTACTCTCCCAGTGTTCCCAGTGCGTTTTACTCTCTCCCACTGTTGCCAGTGTACTTACTCTCCCAGTGTTCCCAGTGTATCCAGTGTGTTTACTCTCCCTGTGCTCGCTTTGTATTTTCTCTCGCAGTGTTCCCAGTGTATTTACTCTCCCAGTGTTCCCCGGTATTTACTCTGCCAGTGCTCCAAGTGTACTTACTTTCCCAGTGTCCCCAGTGTACTTAATCTCTAACAGTATTCGTAGTGTATTTACTTTCACAATGTTTCCAGTGTATTTCCTCTCCCAATCTCCCCAGCGTATATACTCTCCCAGTGATCTCAGTATAGATACTCTCCCAATGTTCCCTGTGTATTGAATTTCTCATCAGTTTTCCCAGTATTTTTACGCTCCCTTTGTTCGCAGTATATTTAAACACTCCCAGTGTCTCCAGTGTATTTACTCTCCCCCAGTGTTCGCTGTGCATTTACTCTCGCAGTGTTCCCAGTGTATTTACTCTCCCAGTGTTCCCCTGTATTTACTTTCACAGCGTTCAAAGTGAATTTACTCTCGCAGTGTTCCCAGTGTGTTTAATTGCTCACAATGATCGCAGAGTATTTACTCTCCGATCTTTGACCTGTGAATTAACACTCCCTGTGTTCCAGTGTTCCCAGTGCAGTTACTCTCTCACCCTGTTCCCAGTATATTTGCTCTCCCAGTGTTCGAGGTGTATTTACTCTCCCAGTGTTCCCACTATATTTACTCTGTCTCCGTATTCCCAGTGTATTTACTCTCTCAGTATACCCGGTGCATTTACTCTCCCAGTGTTCCCAGTGCATTTAAACTCCCAGTGTTCCCAGTGTATTAAATCTCCCCAATGTTCCCTGTGATTTATTCTCCCGGTGTTCACAGTGTATTAACTCTCTCCCAGTGTTTCCAGTGCATTTACATTTCCAGTGAATACAGTGTATTTATTTTCCCCTTTTTCCCAGTGCATTTTCTGTCCTAGTGTTCGCAGTGAATTTACGCGCACGTCGTTTCCTGTGCATTTCCTATCTTAGATTGCACAGTGTATTTACTCTCCCAATGTTCCCAGTCTATTTACTCTCACAGTGTTCCCAGTGTATTTAATTGCTTCCACTGTTCGCTGTGTATTTACTCTCACAGTGTTCCCAGAGTATTTACTCTCTCTCCATGTTCCAACTTTATTTACTCCCCCAGTGTTCGAGGTGTATTTACTCACTCTCCGTTTTCCCAATGCATTTGCCCTCCTAGTGTTCCAGGTGTATTTATTCTCCCAGTGTTCCCAGTGATTTTAAAGTCCCAGTGGTTCCAGTGTATTTAATATCTCCCAGTGTTCCCAGTTCGCTTATTCGTCCAGTGTTCACAGTGTATTAACGCTCCTAGTGTTCCCAGTGTGCCTAGTGTACTTACTGTCCAAATGTTCTCGGTGTATTTACTCTCTCCCAGCGTTTCCAGTATTTTTAATTTCCCAGTGCTCACAGTGTATTTATTCTCTCAGTTTTCCCAGTGTATTTGCAATCCCAGTGTTCCCAGTGTATTTACTCTCCCCGTCTTCCAATGTATTTACTCTCCCCTTGTTCCCAGTGTATCCTGTCTCTCCCAGTGTCAACTGTATATTTACTATTGCAGTATTCTCAGTATATTTATTCTCCCAGTTTCCCAGTATATTAATTTGCTCTCATTGTTCCCAGTGTATTTAATCTCCCAGTGTTCCCAGTGTATCCTGTCTCTCCTACTGCATTTACTCTCCCAGTGTTCCCAGCATATTTACTCAGTCCCAGTGCTCCCAGTGTATTAATCTGCCAGTGTTCCCAGTGTATTCAATCTCCCCCAGAGTCCCCAATGTATTTACTCTTCCAGTGATCCCAGTGTATTTACTCTGCCTTTTTCCCAGTGTATTTACTATCTACAAGTGTTTCCATCGTATTTACACTCCAAGTGTTCCCAGTGTAATTGCTCTCCCCGTGTTCCCAGTGTATATACTCGCCCAGTGTCCCCAGTGTCTTTACTCTCCCAGTGTTCGCGTGTATTTACTCTCCCCGAGTTCCCAATTTACTTACTCTCTCCTAGTGTTCCCAATGTATTTACTATCCCAACATTCCCAATGTATTTACTCTCCCAGTATTCCCCGTTTACCTACTCTCCCAGTGTTCCCAGTGTATTTACCATCCAAGTGTCTCCAGTGTACTTACTCTCTCAGCGTTCCTAGTTTATTTATTCTCCCAGTTTTACCAGATTATTTAGTGTCCCAGTTTTCCAAGTCTATTTACTCTCTCCCAAAGTATTTACTCTCGCTGTTTTCCCAGTATATTTACTTTACACCACTGTTCCCAGTGCAATTACTCTCCCAGCGTTCCCATTGCATTTACTTTCCCAGTGTTCACATTGTATTTATTCTCCCAGTTTTCCCAGTGTATTTACTCTCTCAGTGTTCCCAGCGTATTTCCTCTCCCAGTGTCCCCAATGAGTATACTCTCCTGTGTTGCCAGTTAATTTATACGTCCAGTGTTCCCAGTGCCTTTACTCTCTCCCAGTGCCCCCAGTGTATTTGCTCTATCCCAGTGTTCCCAGTGCATATATCTCCCACTGTTCCCAGTGTACTTACTCTGTCCCAGTGTTTCCAGGTTATGTAGTTTGCCAATGTTAGCACTGCATTTACTCTCTGTGTTCCCAGTGTATTTACCGTTCCACTGTTTCCATCGTGTTTACGCTACTAGTGATCCCAGCTTAATTACTCACCCAGTGTCTCCAGTGGATTTACTCGCGCCCAAAGTTACCAGTGCATTTACTCTCCCAATGTTCCCAGTGTTTTTATTCTCCCAATGTTCGCATTGCATTTATTCTCTTTCAGTGTTCTCAGTGTAATTACAATTCCAGCGTTCCCAATGTATTTTCTCTCGCAGTGTTCCAAATGTATTTATCTCTCCAAAGGTATTTAATCGCCCTGTGTTCCCAGTGTATTTACTTTCTCCCAGTGTGCACAATGAATTTACTCTCCCAGAGTTCCCAGTGCATTTACTCTCCCAGTGATCCCAGTGTAATTACTTTCCCAACGTTGCCAATGAGTTTACTCTCCGTGTTGCCAGTTCATGTTTTCTTCCAGTGTTCCCAGTTTATAAACTATCTCCCCGTGTTCCCAGTATATTTACTCTCACCCAATGTTCCCAGTGTGCTTACTCTCCCTTTGTTCCCAGTGTATTTACTCTCCCAGTGTTCCCAGTGTATTTACTGTTCCAGTGTTTCCATCGTATTTTTGCTCCCGGTGTTCCCAGCGTAATTATGCTCAAATTGTTCCCAGTGTGTTCATGCTCCCAGTGTTTCCAGTGTATTTACTCTCCCAATGTTCCCAGTGCATTTACTCTCTCTCGGTGTTCCCAGTGTATTTACTCCCGAGTGTTCCTAGTTTATTTACTCTCCGAGTGCTCCCAGTGTCATTATTTTCGCCCAGTATTCCCAGTGTATTTACTCTCCCAGTATGCCTCGTGTATTTACTCTGCGTGTTAAAAATTTATTTAATCTCCCAGTGCTCCCAGTGCATTTGCTCTTTCATATTTCCCAGTGTATTTACTCTCCAAATGTTCCCAGTGCATTTACTATCCTCGTGTTCCCAGTGTATGTTATCTCTCGTAGTGTCCACTGTGTATTTACTCTCGCTGAATTCCCAGTGTATTTAGTCTTCCAGTTTCCCCAGTGTATCTACTCTCCCAGTGTTCCCAGTGTATTTAGCCTCCCAGTGTTTCCAGTATACTTAGTCGCTCAGTGCTCCTAGTTTATTTTTTTCTCCCAGTGTTCCCAGAGTACTTATTCTTCCAGTGTTCCAAGTGTATTTACTCTCTCCCAAAGTATTTACTCTCGCGGTGTTCCCAGTGTATTTACTTTCTCCCAGTGTTCCCAGTGTATTTACTCTCCCAGTGATCCCAGTGTATTTACATTCCCAATGTTCCCAATCAGTTTACTCTCCGAGCATTGCCAGTTCATTTATTCTTCCAGTGTTCCCAGTTTATATACTATCTCCCCGTGTTCCCAGTAAGTTTACTCTCACCAAATGTTCGCAGTGTGTTTACTCACCCTTTGTTCCCAGTGTTTTACTGTTCCAGTGTTTCCATCGAATTTATGCTGCTGGTGTTCCCAGCCTAATTATGCTCAAATTGTTCTCAGTGTATTTGTGCTCCCAGTGTTCCCAGTGTATTTACTCTCTCACAGTGTTCCCAGTGTGTTTACTCTCACAGTGCTCCCTGTTTATTTACTCTCCCAATGTTCCCAGTGCATTTACTCTCTCTCAGTGTTCCAAGTGTATTTATTCTCCCAGTAACCCCCAGCGTATTTACTCTCCCATTGTTCCCAGTGTATTCACTCTCCCTTTGTTCCCAGTATATTTATCTCCCAGTGTTCCCAGTATATTTACTCACTCCCAGTGTGCCCAGTGTATTTACTCTGGGTGTTCAAAATGCATTTACTCTCCCAGTGTATTTACTCTCCCAGATTTCCCAGTGTATTTACTCTCCCAATGTTCCCAGTGCATTTGCTCTCTCTCTTCGGTGTTCCCAGTGTATTTACTCTCCCAGTGTTCCCTGTTTATTTACTCTCCCAGTACTCACAGTGCCATTACTTTCTCCCAATATTCCCAGTGGATTTACTCTCCCAGTGTCCCCAGTGTATTTGCTCTCCCAGTGTTCCCAGATTATTAATCCCTCAGCATTCCCAGTATGTTTACTCACACAGTGTTCCTCGAATATTTACTCTGGGTGTTCAAAATGTATTTATTCTGCCAGCGCGCCCAGTGCATTTGCTCTTTCAGATTTCCCAGTGTATTTACTCTCCCAATATTTCCAGTGTATTTACTCTCCCCGTGTTCCCAATGTATTAAATCTCTCCCAGTGTCCACTGCATATTTACTCTCTCAGTGTTCCCAGTTAATTTACACTCCCAGTATTTCGCATGTACTTACTTTCTGCCAGTGTTCACAGTGTATTTACACACAGTATATTTACTCTCACTATGTTCACGGTGTATTTTCTGTCCCAGTGTTCCCAGTGTATTTACTCGACCAGTGTTCCCTGTGTATCAACTCTCACAGTGTTCTGAGTGTATTTACTTTCCCAGTGCTCCAATTATATCTACTCTCCGTGTGTTCCCAGTGTATTTACTGTCCCAGTGAGCTCCGTGTATATATTCTTTCGCAGTTTTCCCAGAATGTTTATCCTCCCAGTGTCCCGAGTGTATTTAATCTTTCCCAGTGTTACCAGTGCGTTAACTCTCTCAGAGTCCCCAGCGTATTTACTCTTTCTCAGTGTTGACGGCTTATTTAAGCTCCCAGTAGTATCAGTGTATTTACTCTCCCAGCGTTCCCAGTATATTTACTTTCCCAGTGTTTCCAGTGTGTTTACTCTCCCAGAGTATTTACTCTCACAGTGTTCCCAGTGTATTTACTCTCCCAGAGTTCCCAGTGTATTTAGTCTCTCCTTGTGTTCTCAGTATATTTACTTTCCCAGTTTTTCCAGTGTAGTTTAGCTCCCCCAGTGTTCACACTGTATTTTCTTTCCCAGTGTTGCCAGTGTATTTACTCTCCCAGTGATCACATATATATCTGCCAGTGTTCGCAGTTTATTTAATCTCCCAGCTTCCACAGTGTGTTCACTGGCCCCGTGTTCCCAGTGTATTTATTCACTCCCAGCGATCCCTGTCTATTTACACTCCGCATGTTTCAAGTGTATTTAATCTCCCAGTGTTCACAGTGTATTTACTCTCCCTCTGTGTTCCCGGTGTATTTACTATCCCTGCGTTCCCACTGTATTTACTCTCGCAGTGTTCTAATGTATTTAATCTCGCAGTGTTCCCACTGTATTTACTCAACCAGTGTTACCAGTGTATTTACTTCCGCAGTGTTCTGAGTGTATTTACTTTCCCAGTGCTCCCATTGTATTTACTCTCCCAGTGTTCCCAATGTATGTACTGTCCCAGTGTCCTCCGTATATTTACTCTGTAGCAGTTTTCCAATTGTGTTCATCCTCCCAGTGTTCGGAGTGTATTTAATCTCTCCCAGTGTTCCCAGTATATTAACTCTCCCAGTGCACCACGTTTATTTACTCTCCCCGTGTTCCCAGCATATTTACTCTCTGCCAGTGTTGCCGGTTCATTTAAGCTCCCAGTATTATCAGTGTATTTACTCTCCCAGTGTTTCCAGTATATTTACTCCCCCAGTGTTTCCAGTGTATTTACACTCCCAATGTATTTACTCTCCCAGTGT
The DNA here is from genome assembly GCF_044704955.1 of Pristiophorus japonicus. Lineage (NCBI taxonomy): Eukaryota > Metazoa > Chordata > Chondrichthyes > Pristiophoridae > Pristiophorus > Pristiophorus japonicus. The sequence goes on from NC_092010.1 coordinate 1,426,881, forward strand.
TCCCAGCGTATTAACACTCTCGCACTGTTCCCAGTGTATTTAATCTCCCAGAGTTCCCATTGTTTTTACTCTCCCCGGGTTTCCCTGTTTATTTACTCTCCCAGTGTTACCAAGGTATTTATACTCGCAGAAATCCCACTGTATTAATACGCCAGCGTTCCCAGTGCATTTATTCTCCCAGTGTTCCCAGTGCATTTACTCTCTCCCAGTGTTCGTACTGTATTTACTTTCCCAGTATTGCCAGTTTATTTACACTTTCAGTGCCCCACCAGTGTTCCCAGTGTGTTTACTCTGCCAGTGTTTGCAATTCATTTAATCGCCAAGTTCCCCCAGTGTGTTTACTGGCCCAGCGTTCCCAGTGTATTTATTCACTCCCAGTGTTCCCAGTCTATTTACACTCCGCGCTGTCCAAGTGTATTTAATCTCACAGTGTTCACAGTGTATTTGCTCTCTCCCAATGTTCCCAGTGTATGTACTCTCTCCCAGTGTCTTGATTGTATTTACGATCCCCGTGTTTTTGCATTGTGCTTACTCTCTCCCAGTGTTCACATAGTATTTATGCTCCCAGTGTTACCAATGTGTTTACACTGCCTGTTTTCGCAATTTATTTAATCTCCCAGTTTCCCCAGTGTGTTTAATGGCCCAGTGTTTCCAGTGCATTTATTCACTCCTAGTATTCCCAGTCTATTAACGCTCCAAGTTTTCCAAGTGTATATAATCTCCCAGTGTTCACAGTGTATTTACTCTCTCGCACTGTTCCCAGTGTATTTACCATCCCAATGTTCCCATCGTATTTACTCTATTCCACTTTTCCCAGTGTATTTACTCTCCCAGTTTCTGCAGTTTAGTTACTCGCTCAGTGTTCCCATTGTATTTACTCTCTGCCACTGTTCACAGTATATTTACTCTCTCCCAGTATTCCCACTGTTTTTACTCTCCCCCAGTGTTCCCAGTGCATTTACTCTCCCAGTGGTACCGGGGTATTTACACTCCCAGAAATCCAAGTGTACTTATATTCCAGTGTTCCCAGTGTATTTACTCTCCCAGTGTTCCCAAGTTTATTGATACTGTCAGTGTTTACAATTTATTTAATCTCCCAGTTCCCCAGTATGTTTACTGGCCCAGTGTTCCCAGTGTATTTACTCTCTCTCAGTGTTCGCACTGTATTTACTTTCCCAGTGTTGCCAGCTTATTTACTCTCCCAGTGCACCCCATTTATATATGTATACTCTCCCAGTGTGCCCGGTGTGTTTACTCTGCCAGTGTTTGCAATTCATTTAATCTCCCAGTTCCCCCAGTGTGTTTGCTGGCCCAGTGTTCCCATTGTATTTATTCACTCCCAGTGTTTCCAGTGTATGTACTACCTCGCAGTGTCCACATTGTATTTACGATCCTCGTGTGTTTGCATCGTGCTTACTCTCTCCCAGTGTTTACATAGTGTTTATGCTCCCAGTGTTACCAGTGTGCTTAAACTGCCTGTTTTCGCAATTTATTTAATCTCCCAGTTTCCTCAGTGTGTCTAATGGCCCAGTGTTTCCAGTGCATTTATTCACTCCTAGTATTCCCAGTCTATTTACGCTCCACGTTTTCCAAGTGTATATAATCTCCCAGTGTTCACAGTGTATTTACTCTCTCCCATTGTTCCCAGTGTATTTACCATCCCAATGTTCCCATCGTATTTACTCTCTCCCACTTTTCCCAGTATATTTACTCTCCCATTTTCTGCAGTTTAGTTACTCGCTCAGTGTTCCCAGTGTATTTACTCTCTCCCGCTGTTCCCAGTATATTTACTCTCTCCCAGTATTCCCACTGTGTTTTCTCTCCCCCAGTGTTCCCAGTGCATTTACTCTCCCAGTGTTACCGGGGTATTTTCACTCCCAGAAATCCAAGTGTACTTATACTCCAGTGTTCCCAGTGTATTTACTCTCCCAGTGTTCCCAGTTTATTTATACTGCCAGTGTTTTCAATTTATTTAATCTCCCAGTTCCCCAGTATGTTTACTGGCCCAGTGTTCCCAGTGTATTTATTTACTCCCAGTGTTCCCAGTCTATTTACACTCCGCGTTTTCCAAGTGTATTTAATGTCCCTGTGTTCACAGTGTATTTACTCTCTCCCTGTGTTCCCGTTGCATTTCCTCTCCCAATGTTTCCAGTGTATGTACTCTCTCCCAGTGTCCACGTTGTATTTATGGTCCCCATGTTTTTGCATTGTGCTTACTCTCCCCCAGTGTTCACATAGTATTTAATCTCCCAGTACCCCAGTATGTTTACTGGCCCAGTGTTCCCAGTGCATTTGCTCTCCCAGTGTTACTGGGGTATTTACACTCTCAGAAATCCAAGTTTACTTATAATCCAGTGTTCCCAGTGTATTTACTCTCCCAGTGTTGCCAGTTTATTTATGCTGCCAGTGTTTGCAATTTATTTAATCTCCCAGTTTCCCCAATGTGTTTACTGGCCCAGTGTTCCCAGTGTATTTATTCACTCACAGCATTCCCAGTCTGTTTTCGCTCCGTGTTTTCCAAGTGTATATAATCTCCCACTGTTCCAAGTGTATTTACTCTCTCCCAGTGTTCCCGGTGTATTTACTCGCCCAGTGTCCCCAGTGTGGTTACTTTCCCAGTGTTCCAATTGCATTTAATCTCCCAGTTCCCAGTGTATTTGCTCTCCTAGTGTTCCCAGTGTATGTGCTCTCTCCCAGTGTCCACAATGTATTTACGATTCCAGTGTTTTTACATTGCGCTTATTATCTCCCAGTATACACAGAGAATCCATGCTCCCAGTGTTTGCAGTATCTTTACTCCCGCAGTGTTCCCTGTTTATATACTCATCCACAGTGTTCTCAGTGTATTTATGCGTCCAGTGTTCCCAGGGTATTTACTCTCCCAGTGTTCCCAGTGTATTTATGCTCGCAGTGTTCCCAGTGTATTAACTCGCACAGTATTCCCAGTGTATTTACTCGTACAGTGTTCCCAGTGTATTTACTCTCCCTGTGTTCCCAATGTATATAATCTCCCAGTGTACCCAGTGTATTTACTCTCTCGCAGTGATCGCGCTATATTTACTTTCCCAGTGTTGCCAATATATGTACTTTCCCTGTCTCCCCCATATATATACCATCCCAATGGTCCCAGCTACTGTGCCTAGCGCATTTGCTGTCTCAGCATTCCCAGTTTATTTACCGTCGCAGTGTCCCCGGTGTATGTACTCTCTCAGTGTTCCCAATTAACTTACTCTCCCAGTATTTCCCATGTACTTACTTTCTGCCAGTGTTCACAGTATGTTTACTCTCTCCCAGTGTTCCCAGTGCATTTACTGTCTCAGGGCTCAAAGTATATTTACTCTCACTGTGTTGACGGTGTATTTGCTCTCCCAGTGTTCCCAGTGTATTTACTCAACAAGTGTTCCCAGTGTATTTACTCTCACAGTGTTCCCAGTGTATTTACTGTCCTGGTGACCTCAGTGTATTTACTTTCTCGAAGTTTTCCCAGTGTGTTTATCCACCCAGTGTTCCGAGTGTATTTAATCTCTCCCAGTCTTTCAGGTGCATTAACTCTCCCAGTGCACCAAGTTTATTTACTCGCCCAGTGTTCCCAGCGTACTTACTCTCTCTCAGTGTTGCCGGTTTACTTAAGTTCCCAGTACCATCAGTCTATTTGCTCTCCCTGTGTTCCCTGTGAATATGCTCTCCCAGTGTCCCCATTGTATTTGCTCTCAGTGTTCCCAGTTTATTTCTCTCATTGTTCCGAGTTTATTTACTCTCCCAGTGTTCCCAGTGTATATAATCTCTCACAGTGTTCCCAGTGCATTTACTCGCACAGTGTTCCAGTGTATTTACTCTCCCCGTGTTCCCAATGTATGCACTCTCCCAGTATTCCCAGTGTCTTTACTCGGCTCGTGTTCCCAGCGTATCTGCTGTCTCAGTGTTCCCAGTGTATTTACTGTTGCAGTGTCCCCTGTGATTTGCTCTCCCAGTGTCCCCAGTATATTTACTTTCCGTGTTCCCAGTGTAGATACTCTCTCCCAGTGTTCGCACTATTTTTACTTTTCCAGTGTTGCCAGTGTTTTTACTCTCCCGGTGTCCCCCATATATATATATACTCTCCCAGTGTTCCCAGTGTGTTTACTCTGCCAATGTTCGCAGTTTATTTAATCTCCCAGTTTCCCCAGTGTGTTTACTGGCCCCGTGTTCCCAGTGTATTCATTCACTCCCAGTGTTCCCAGTCTATTTACACTCCGTGTTTCCAAGTGTATTTAATCTCCAAGTATTCACAGTGTGTTTACTCTCTCCCAGTGTTCTCGGTGTATTTACACACCCAGTGTTCCGAGTGTATTTACTCTCGCAGCGTTCCCAATTTATTTAATCTGCCAGTGTTCCCAGTATATTAACTCTGTCAGTGTTCTGAGTGTATTTACTTTCCCAGAGCTACTATTGTATTAACTCTCCCTGTGTTCCTAGTGTATTTACTATCCCAGTGACCTCCGTGTATTTACTATCTCGCAGTGTTCCCAGTGTGTTTATCCTCCCAGTGTGCCGAGTGTATTTAATCTCTCCCAGTGTTCCCAGTGTAATTACTCCCCCAGTGTACAAATGTTATTTACGCTCCCATTGAACCCACTGTATTTACTCTCTATCACTGTTCCTAGCGTATATGCTCGTTCCAATCTTCCCAGTGTATTTACTCTTCCAGTGTTCCCAATGTATTTACTGTCCCAGAGTTCCCAGGGTATTTACTCTCTCCCACTGTTCAGTGTATTTACTCTCCCAGCCTTCCCAGTGCATTTAGTCTCCCAGTTTCCGCAGTGTATTTACCCGCTCAATGTTCCCAGTGTAATTACCCTCTCCCACTGTTGCCAGTGTATTTACTCTGTGCCTTAATTCCCACTGTTTTACTCTCCTCCAGTGTTCCCAGTGCATTTACTCTCCCAGTGTTCCCAGGGTATTTACGCTCATAGAAATCCCAGTGTATTTATACTCCAGTGTTCGCAATGTATCGCTCTATCCCAGCGTTCCCAGCATGTTCCCTCCCTCCCAGTGTCCATAGTGTATTTATGGTCTGAGTGATTTTACATTATGCTTACTCTCTCCCAGTGTTCCCTGAGTGTTTACGCTCCCAGTGTTCCGATTGCACTTAATCGCCCAGTTCCTACTGTATTTACTCTCCCAGTGTTCCCAGTTTATTTATGCTCCCTGTGTACGCAGTTTATGTACTCGCACTGTGTTCCCAATGTATTTACTCTCGCCATGTTCCCAGTTTATATACTCCCTCACAGTGTCCCCAATGTATTTATGCTTCCAATGTTCCCAGTGTATTTACTCGCACAGTGTTCCCACTGTATTTTGTCTCCGAATGATCCCTGGGTCATTACTGGACTAGTGTTCTCAGCATATTTGTTGTGTCAGTGTTCCCAGTATCTTTACTCGACTAGTGTTCCCAGCGTATTTGCTGTCTCCGTGTCCCCAGTGTATTTACTTTCCCAGTGTTCCCCAAGTAGTTGCTCTCTCCGAGTGTTCCCAGTGCATTTATTTCCTCCCGCTGTTCGCACTGTATTTGCTTTCCCAATGTTGCCAGTTTATTTACGCTCCCAGTGTCCCCCATATATATACTCTCCCAGTGTCCCCAGTATATTACTGACCCTGTGTTCACAGTGTATTTACTCTCTCCCAGTGTTCGGACTGCATTTACTTTCCCAGTGTTCCAGTTTACTTACTCTCCCAGTGCTCCCCATATATATACTCTCCCGGTGTTCCCAGAGCAGTTATGCTCCAAATGTTCGCAGTGTATTTACTCGCACAATGTTCCCAGTGTATTTATCTCCCAGTATTCCCAGTCTATATACTCTCTCACAGTGTTCAATCCCAATGTTCCAAGTTGATTTACTCTCCCAGTGTTCAGTAAGTCTGTACTCATCCAGTGTTCCCAGTGTAGTTACTCTCTCCCACGGTTCCCAATGTATTTCCACTCAGCATTCCCAGTGTATTACTCTCCCAGTGAGCGCAGTGTATTTACTCTCCCAGTGTTGCCAGTGTATTTACATTCTCACTGTTCGCAGTGTTTCACTCTCCGTGTTTTCCCAGTGTATTTACTCTCTCAGTGTTTCCAGTCTATTTACTCTCCCATTGCCCCCAGAGTATTTACTCTCTCAGTATTCCCAGTGTATTTACTTGCACTTTGTTCCCAGTATATTAACTCTCGAGCAATGTTCTCAGTGTATTTACTCTCGCAGCTTCCCAGTTTATTTACTCTCACACATTGTCCCCAGTGTATTTACTCTACCAGTGTTACCAGTTTAGTTAATCACCCGTGCTCCAGTGCAGTTACTCTCTCCCAGTGATCGTGGTGTATTTACCCTCTCAGTGTTCCCAGTTTATTTACGCTCCCAGTGTTCCCAGTGTATTTACTTTCACAGTGATCACAGTGAATTTACTCTCCCAGTGTCCACAGTGTATTTACTCGCTCCCAGTGTTCCCAGTGCATTTACTCTCCCAGTGATCCCAGTGTATTTGCACTCCCCGTGTTTCCAGTGTATTTACTCTCGCAATGTTCCCAATGGAATTTACACTCTCAGTGTTTCCAATGTATTTCTGTCCCAGTGTTCTCAGCGTATTTACTCTCCCAGTGTTCCCAATGTATTTACTTGCGTAGTGTTCCCAGCGTTTTTAGCCTCGCGGTGTTTCCAGTGTATTTATTCTCTCACTGTGTCCCCAGTTTATTTCATCGCCCAGTGTTCCCAGTGTTTCCAATGTAATTACTCTCCCAGTGTTCCCAGTGTATTTACTCTCTCTCCCTGTCATCAGTGTATTTACTCTCCCAGTGTTTCCAAGGTATTTACTCCCCCAGTAGCCCCAGTGTATTTACTCTCTCTCCGTCTGCTCAGTGTATTAATTCTCCCAGTGTTCCCAGTGTATTTGCTCTGCCAGAGTTCAAAGTTTATGTATTGTCCCCGTGTTCCCAAAGTCTGTACTCTCCCAGTGGTCCCAGCTTATTTACTCTCTCCTAGTATTTCCAGTGTATTTACTCTCAACCTGTTTTCCCAGTGTTTTTAGTCTCCCAGTGTTCCAAGTGTATTTACTCTCTCCCAGTGTTCCCAGACTATTTACGCTGCCAGTTTTCCCACTGTATTTACTCTCCCAATTTTCACAGGCAATTTACTCTCTTTGTGTTCCCAGTCTATTGCATCTCTCCCAGTGCTCTCAGTTTATTTACTCTCCCAGTGTTCCCAATGTATGTACTCTCCCAGGGTTCCCAGTGTCATTATTCGACTAGAGTTGCCAGTGTATGTGCTGTCTAATTGTTCCCAGTGTATCTACTGTCGTAGTGTCCCCAGTGAATTTACTGTCTCAGGGTTCACAGTATATTTACTCTCACTGTGTTCAATATGTATTTGCTCTCCCAGTGTTTCCACTGTATTTCCTCTACCAGTGTTCCCACTGTATTTACTCTCGCAGTGTTCTGAGTGTATTTACTTTCCCAGTTCTCCCATTGTATTTATTCTCCCAGTGTTCCCAGTATATTTACTGTCCCGGTCTCTTCTGTGTGTTTAATCTATCTCGCAGCTTTCCCATTGTGTTTATCCTCCCAGTGGTTCGAGTGTATTTAATCTCTCCCTGTGTTCCCAGTGTATTAACTCTCCCAGTGCATCAAGTTTATTTACTCTCTCAGTGTTCCCAGCATATTTACTCTCCCCCACTGTTGCCGGTTCATTTAAGCTCCCAGTACTATCAGTGTATTTGCTCTCCCAGTGTTTCCAGTATATTTACTCCCCCAGTGTTTCCAGTGTATTTACACTCCCACTGTATTTACTCTCCCGGTCTTCTCAGCGTATTTAGTCTCTCGCACCGTTCCCAGTGTATTTAATCTCCCAGAGTTCACAATGTATTTAGTCTCTCCTACGTTCCCAGTGCATTTACTCTCCCAGTGTTCTGAGTGTATTTACTCTCTCCCAGTGTTCGCACTGTATTTTCTTTCCCAGTGTTGCCGATGTATTTACTCTCCCAGTGGCCCGCGCATATATAATCTCCCAGTGTTCCCAGTGTGTTTACTCTGCTAGTGTTCACAGTTTATTTAATCTTGCAGTTTCCCCAGTGTGTTTACTGGCCCCGTGTTCCCAGTGTATGTATTCGCTCCCAGTGACCCTTGTCTATTTACACTCCGCGTTTTTCAAGTGTACTTAATCTCCCAGTGATTACAGTGCATTTACTGACCCCCATTGTTCACGGTGTATTTACTCCCCCAGTGTTCCTACTGTATTTAATCTCGCAGTGTTCTAATTTATTTAATTTCCCAGCGTTCCCACTGTATTTACTCGACCAGTGTTCCCACTTTATTTACTCTCGCAGTGTTCTGAGTGTATTTACTTTAACAGTGCTCCCGTTGTATTTACTCTCCCAGTGTTCCCAGTGTATTTACTGTCCCAGTCTCTTCCGTGTATTTAATGTCTCTCGCAGTTTTCCCAGTGTGTTTATCCTCCCAGTGGTTCGAGCGTATTTAATCTTCCTCTGTTCCCAGTGTATTACCTCTCCCAGTCCAACAAGTGTATTGACTCTCCCAGTGTTCCCAGCATATTTACTCTCTCCCACTGTTGCCGGTTCATTTAAGCTCACAGTACTATCAGTGTATTTGCTCTCCCAGTGTTTCCAGTATATTTACTCCCACAGTGTTTCCAGTATATTTACTCTCCCACTGTATTTACTCTCCCACTGTATTTACTCTCCCAGTTTTCCCAGCGTATTTACTCTCTCGCAATGTTACAAGTGTATTTAATCTCCCAGAGTTCCCAATGTATTTAGTCTCTCTTATGTTCCCAGTGTATTTACTCTCACAGTGTTCCGAATGTATTTACTCTCTCCCAGTGTTCGCGCTGTATTTACTTTCCCAGTGTTGCCAGTGTATTTACGCTCCCCTGTGTCCTGCGCATATATAATCTCCCAATGATCCCAGCGTGTTTACTCCGCCAGTGTTCACAGTTTATTTAATCTCGCAGTTTCCCCAGTGTTCCAGTGTATTTATTCGCTCCCAGTGTTACCTGTATATTTACATTCCGCGTTTTCACGGTGTATTTAATCCCCCAGTGGTCCCACTGTATTTACTCTCACAGTGTCCTAATTTATTTAATCTCCCAGTGTTCCCACTGTATTTACTCGACCAGTGTTCCCAGTGTATTTACTCTCTCAGTGATCGGAGTTTATTTACTTTACCAGTGCTCCCATTGTATTTACTCTCCCATATTCCCAGTGTATTTACTGTCTCTCGCAGTTTTCCCAGTGTGCTTATCCTCCCAGTGGTTCGAGTGTATTTAATCTTACCTGTGTACCCAGTGTAATAACTCTCCCAGTCCACCAAGTTTATTTACTCTCCCAGTGTTCCCAGCATATTTACTCTCTCCCACTGTTGTCGGTTCAGTTAAGCTCCCAGTGCTAACAGTGTATTTGCTCTCCCAGTGTTTCCAGTATATTTACTCCCCAGTGTGTCCAGTGTAATTACTCTCCCACTGTATTTACTCTCCCAGTCTTCCCAGCATATTTGCTCTCTCGCACTGTTCCCAGTGTATTTAATCTCTCCTATGTTCCGAGTGTATTTACTCTCTCCCAGTGTTCGCACTGTGTTTACTTTCCCAGTGTTGCCAGTGCATTTACGCTCCCCGGTGTCCCGCGCCTATATAATCTACCAGTGTTCCCAGCGTGTTTACTCTGCCAGTGTTCACAGTTTATTTAATCTCGCAGTTTCCTCTGTGTGTTTACTGGCCCCGTGTTGCCAGTGTATTTATTCGGCCCAGTGTTCCCTGTCTATTTACACTCCGCGTTTTTCAAGTGTACTTTATCTCCCAGTGTTCACAGTGCATTTACTTTCCCCCATTGTTCACAGTGTATTTAATCCCCCATTGTTCCCACTGTATTTACTCTCACAGTGTTCTAATTTATTTAATCTCCCAGTGTTCCGACTGTATTTACTCGACCAGTGTTCCCAGTGTATTTAATCTCTCGGTGATCTGATTTCATTTACTTTCCCAGTGCTCCCATTGCATTTAATCTCGCATGTTCCCAGTGTATTTACTGCCCCAGTCACTTCCGTGTATTTATTGTCTCTCGCAGTTTTCCCAGTGTGTATATCCTCCCTGTGGTTCGAATGTATTTAATCTCTTCCTGTGTTACCAGTGTATTAACTCTCCCAGTGCACCAAGTTTATTTACTCTCCAAGTGTTCCCAGCATATTTACTCTCTCCCACTGTTGCCGGTTCATTTCAGCTCCCAGTACTATCAGAGTATTTCCAGTGTTTCCAGTACATTTAATCCCCCATTGTTTCCAGTGTATTTACTCTCCCACTGTATTTACTCTCCCAATCTTCCCAGCGTATTTACTCTCTCGCACTGTTCCAAGTGTATTTAATCTCCCAGAGTTCCCAATGTATTTAGTCTCTCTTATGTTCCCAGTGTATTTACTCTCCCAGTGTTCCGAGTGTAGTTACTCTCTCCCAGTGTTCGCACTATATTTTCTTTCCCAGAGTTGCCAGTTTATTTACTCTCCCTGTGTCCCGCGCATAAATAATCTCCCAGTGTTCCCAGTGTGTTTACTCTGCCAGTGTTCACAGTTTATTTAATCTCGCAGTTTCCCCAGTATGTTTACTGGCCCCGTGTTCCCAGTGTATTTATTCGCTCCCAGTGTCCCCTGTCTATTTGCACTGCGCGTTTTCAATTATACTTAATCTCCCAGTGTTCGCAGTACATTTACTTTCCCCCATTGTTCACGTTGTGTTTACTCCCCCAGTGTTCCCACTGTATTTACTCTCGCAGTGTTTTGAGTGTATTTAGTGTCCCAGTCACTTCCGTGAATTTAATCTCTCTCGCAGTTTTCCCAGTGTGTTTATCCTTCCAGTGGTTCGAGTGTATTTTATCTTACCCTGTGTTCCCAGAGTAATAACTCTCCCAGTACTATCAGTTGATTTGCTCGTCCAGTGTTTCCAGTATATTTACTCCCCCAGTGTTTCCAGTGTATTTAGTCTCCCACTGTATTTACTCTCCCAGTCTTCTCAGCGTATTTACTCTCTCGCCCTGTTCCCAGTGTATTTAATCTCCCAGAGTTCTCAATGTATTTAGTCTCTCCTATGTTCCCAGTGTATTTACTCTCACAGTGTTGCGAATTTATTTACTCTCTCCCACTGTTCGCGCTGTATTTACTTTCCCAGTGTTGCCAGTGTACTTACGCTGCCCAGTGTCCCGCGCATATATAATCTCCCAATGTTCCCAGCATGTTTACTCTGCCGGTGTTCACAGTTTATTTAATCTCGCAGTTTCCCCAGTGTGTTTACTGGCCCCGTTTTCCCAGTGTATTTATTCGCTCCCAGTGTTACCTGTCTATTTACATTCCGCGTTTTTCACGGTGTATTTACTCCCCCAGTGGTCTCACTGTATTTACTCTCACAGTGTTCTAATTTATTTAATCTTCCAGTGTCCCCACTGTATTTACTCGACCAGTGTTCCCAGTGTATTTACTCTCTCAGTGATCCGAGTTTATTTACTTTCCCAGTGCTCCCATTGTATTTACTCTCCCATGTTGCCAGTGTATTTACTGTCTCTCGCAGTTTTCCCAGTGTGCTTATCCTCCCAGTGGTTCGAGTGTATTTAATCTCTTCCTGTGTTCCCAGTGTATTAACTCTCACAGTGCACTAAGTGTATTTACTCTCCCAGTGTTCCCAGCATATTTACTCTCTCCCACTGTTGCCGGTTCATTTAAGCTCCCAGTACTATCAGAGTATTTGCTCTCCCAGTGTTTCCAGTATATTTACTCCCCCAGTGTTTCCAGTGTATTTACTCTCCCACTGTATTTATTCTCCCAGACTTCCCAGTGTATTTATTCTCTCGCACTGTTCCAAGTGTATTTAATCTCCCAGAGTTCCTAATGTATTTAGTCTCTCCTATATTCCCAGTGCATTTAGTCTCCCAGTGTTCCGAGTATACTTACTCTCTCACAGTGTTCGCACTATATTTTCTTTCCCAGTGTTGCCATTTTATTTACTCTCCCAGTGTCCCGCGCATAAATAATCCCCCAGTGTTCCCAGTGTGTTTACTCTGCCAGTGTTCACAGTTTATTTAATCTCGCTGTTTCCCCAGTGTGTTTACTGGCCCCGTGTTCCCAGTGTATTTATTCGCTCCCAGTGTTCACTGTCTAATTACACTCCGCATTTTTCATGGTGTATTTACTCCCCCAGTGTTCCCAGTGTATTTACTCTAGCAGTGTTCCAATTTATTTAAAGACCAGTATTCCCACTGTATTTGCTCGACCAGTGTTCCCAGTGCATTTACTCTCCCAGTGTTCCGAAATATTTACTCTCTCCCAGTGTTCGCACTATATTTTCTTTCCCAGTGTTGCCAGTTTATTTACTCTCCCAGTGTCCCTCGCATAAATAATCTCCCAGTGTTCCCATTGTGTTTACTCTGCCAGTGTTCACAGTTTATTTATTCTCGCAGTTTCTCCGGTGTGTTTACTGGCCCCGTGTTCCCAGCGTATTTATTCGCTCCCGGTGTCCCCTGTCTATTTACACTCCACGTTTTTCAAGTATACTTAATCACCCAGTGTTCGCAGTGCATTTACTTTCCCCCATTGTCCACGGTGCGTTTACTCCCCCAGTGTTCCCAGCGTATTTACTCTCGCAGTGTTCTAATTTATTTAATCTCCCAGTGTCCCCGCTGTATTTACTCGACCAGTGTTCCCACTGTATTTACTCTCGCAGTGTTTTGAGTGTTTTTACTTTCCCAGTGATCCCATTGTTATTACTCTCCCAGTGCTCCCAGTGTATTTAGTGTCCCAGTCTCTTCCGTGTATTTAATCTCTCTCGCAGTTTTCCCAGTGTGTTTATCCTTCCAGTGGTTCGTGTGTATTTAATCTTACCCTGTGTTCCCAGTGTAATAACGCTCCCAGTACTATCTGTGTATTTGCTCTCCCAGTGTTTCCATTATATTTACTCCCCCAGTGTTTCCAGCGTATTTACTCTCTCGCACTGTTCCCAGTGCATTTAATCTCCCAGAGTTCCCAATGTATTTAGTCTCTCCTATGTTCCCAGTGCATTTACTCTCCCAGTGTTCCGAGTGTATTTACACTCTCCCAGTGTTCGCACTGTATTTATTTCCCAGTGTTGCCAATGTATTTACTCTCCCAGTGTCCCGCGCATATATAATCTCCCAGATTTCCCAGTGTGTTTACTCTGCCAGTGTTCACAGTTTATTTAATCTCGCAGTTTCCCCAGTGTATTTAGTGGCCCCGTGTTCCCAGTGTATTTATTCGCTCCCAGTGTCCCCTGTCTATTTACACTCCGCGTTTTTCAAGTGTACTTAATCTCCCTGTGTTCACAGTGCATTTGCTTTCCCCCATTGTTCACGGTTTATTTACTCCCCCAGTGTTCCCACTGTATTTACTCTCGCAGTGTTCTAATGTATTTAATCTCCCAGTGTTCCCACTGTATTTACTCGACCAGTGTTCCCAATGTATTTACTCTCGCAGTGTTCTGAGTGTGTTTACTTTCCCAGTGCTCCCATTGTATTTACTCTCCCAGTGTTCCCAGTGTATTTAGTGTCCCGGTCTCTTCCGTGTATTTAATCTTTCTCGCAGATTTCCCAGCGTGTTTATCCTTCCAGTGGTTCGAGTGTATTTAATCTTACCCTGTGTTCCCAGTGTAATAAAACTCCAGTGCACCAAGTTTATTTACTCTCCCAGTGTTCCCAGGATATTTACTCTCTCCCACTGTTGCCGCTTCATTTAAGCTCCCAGTACTATCAGTGTATTTGCCCTTCCAGTGTTTCCAGTATATTTACTCCCCCAGTGTTTCCAGTGTATTTACTCTCCCACTGTATTCACTCTCCCAGTCTTCTCAGCGTATTTACTCTCTCGCACTGTTCCCAGTGTATTTAATCTCCCAGAGTTCCCAATGTATTTCGTCTCGCCTATGTTCCCAGTGCATTTACTTTCTCCCAGTGTTCGCACTGTATATTCTTTCCTAGTGTTGCCAGTGTATTTACTCTCCCAGTGTCCCGTGCATATATAATCTCCCAGTTTTCCCTGTGTGTTTACTCTGCCAGTATTCACAGCTTATTTAATCTCGCAGTTTCCCCAGTGTGTTTACTGGCCCCGTGTTCCCAGTGTATTTATTCGCTCCCAGTGTCCCCTGTCTATTTACACTCCGCGTTTTTCAAGTGTACTTAATCTCCCTGTGTTCACAGTGCATTTGCTTTCCCCCATTGTTCACGGTTTATTTACTCCCCCAGTGTTCCCACTGTATTTACTCTCGCAGTGTTCAAATGTATTTAATCTCCCAGTGTTCCCACTGTATTTACTCGACCAGTGTTCCCAATGTATTTACTCTCGCAGTGTTCTGAGTGTGTTTACTTTCCCAGTGCTCCCATTGTATTTACTCTCCCAGTGTTCCCAGTGTATTTAGTGTCCCGGTCTCTTCCGTGTATTTAATCTTTCTCGCAGATTTCCCAGCGTGTTTATCCTTCCAGTGGTTCGAGTGTATTTAATCTTACCCTGTGTTCCCAGTGTAATAAAACTCCAGTGCACCACGTTTATTTACGCTCCCAGTGTTCCCAGGATATTTACTCTCTCCCACTGTTGCCGCTTCATTTAAGCTCCCAGTACTATCAGTGTATTTGCCCTTCCAGTGTTTCCAGTATATTTACTCCCCCAGTGTTTCCAGTGTATTTACTCTCCCACTGTATTCACTCTCCCAGTCTTCTCAGCGTATTTACTCTCTCGCACTGTTCCCAGTGTATTTAATCTCCCAGAGTTTCCAATGTATTTCGTCTCGCCTATGTTCCCAGTGCATTTACTCTCTCCCAGTGTTCGCACTGTATATTCTTTCCTAGTGTTGCCAGTGTATTTACTCTCCCAGTGTCCCGTGCATATATAATCTCCCAGTTTTCCCTGTGTGTTTACTCTGCCAGTATTCACAGCTTATTTAATCTCGCAGTTTCCCCAGTGTGTTTACTGGCCCCGTGTTCCCAGTGTATTTATTCGCTCCCAGTGTCCCCTGTCTATTTGCACTCCACGTTTTTCAAGTGTACTTAATCTCCCTGTGCTCACAGTGCATTTGCATTCCCCCATTGTTCACGGTGTATTTCCTCCCCCAGTGTTCCCAGTGTATTTACACTCGCCGTGTTCTAATTTATTTAATCCCCCAGTGCTCCCATTGTATTTACTCTCCCAGTGTTCCCAGTGTATTTAGTGTCCCAGTCTCTTCCGTGTATTTAATCTCTGTCGCAGTTTTCCCAGTGTGTTTATCCTTCCTGTGGTTCGAGTGTATTTTATCTTACACTGTGTTACCAGTGTAATAACTCTCCCAATCCACCAAGTTTATTGACTCTCCCAGTGTTCCCAGCATATTTACTCTTTCCCACTGTTGCCAGTTCATTTAAGCTCCCAGTACTATCAGTGTATTTACTCTCCCAATCTTCCCAGCGTATTTACTCTCTCGCCCTGTTCCCAGTGTATTTAATCTCCCAGAGTTCCCAATGTATTTAGTCTCTCCTATGTTCCCAGTGTATTTATTCTCACAGTGTTCCGAGTGCATTTACTCTCTCCCAGTGTTCGCACTGTATTTACTTTCCCAGTGTTGCCAGTGTATTTACGCTCCCCAGTGTCCCGCGCATATATAATCTCCCAGTGTTCCCAGCGTGTTTACTCTGCCAGTGTTCACAGTTTATTTAATCTCGCAGTTTCCCCTGTGTGTTTACTGGCGTCGTGTTCCCAGTGTATTTATTCGCTCCCAGTGTTCCCTGGCTATTTACACTCCGCGATTTTCAAGTGCACTTAATCTCCCAGTGTTCACAGTGCATTTACTTGCCCCCATTGTTCACGGTGTATTTACTCCCCCAGTGTTCCCATTGTATTTACTCTCACAGTGTTCTAATTTATTTAATCTCCCGGTGTTCCCACTGTATTTACTCGACCAGTGTTCCCAGTGTATTTACTCTCTCAGTGATCTGGGTTTATTTACTTTCCCAGTGCTCCCATTGTATTTAATCTCCCATGTTCCCAGTGTATTTACTGTCCCAGTCTCTTCCGTGTGTTTAATGTCTCTCGCACTTTTCCCAGTGTGTTTATCCTCCCAGTGGTTCGAGTGTATTTAATCTCTTCCTGTATTCCCAGTGTATTAGCTCTCCCAGTGCACCAAGTTTAATTACTCTCCAAGTGTTCCCAGCATATTTACTCTCTCCCACTGTTGCCGGTTCATTTAAGCTCCCCGTACTATCAGAGTATTTGCTCTCCCAGTGTTTCCATTATATTTAATCCCCCAGTGTTTCCAGTGTATTTACTCTCTCGCACTGTTCCAAGTGTATTTAATCTCCCAGAGTTCCCAATGTATTTAGTCTCTCCTATGTTCCCAGTGCATTTAATCTCCCTGTGTTCCCAGTGTAATAACGCTCCCAGTACTATCTGTGTATTTGCTCTCCCAGTGTTTCCATTATATTTAATCCCCCAGTGTTTCCAGTGTATTTACTCTCCCAGTCTTCTCAGCGTATTTACTCTCTCGCACTGTTCCCAGTGCATTTAATCTCCCAGAGTTCCCAATGTATGTAGTCTCTCCTATGTTCCCAGTGCATTTACTCTCCCAGTGTTCCGAGTGTATTTACACTCTCCCAGTGTTCGCACTGTATTTTCTTTCCCAGTGTTGCCAATGTATTTACTCTCCCAGTGTCCCGCTCATATATAATCTCCCAGATTTCCCAGTGTGTTTACTCTGCCAGTGTTCACAGTTTATTTAATCTCACAGTTTCCCCAGTGTATTTAGTGGCCCCGTGTTCCCAGTGTATTTATTCGCTCCCAGTGTCCCCTGTCTATTTACACTCCGCGTTTTTCAAGTGTATTTAATCTCCCTGTGTTCACAGTGCATTTGCTTTCCCCCATTGTTCCCAGGATATTTACTCTCTCCCACGTTGCCGCTTCATTTAAGCTCCCAGTACTATCAGTGTATTTGCTCTCCCAGTGTTTCCAGTATATTTACTCCCCCAGTCTCCCAGTGTTCGCACTGTATATTCTTTCCTAGTGTTGCCAGTGTATTTACTCTCCCAGTGTCCCGTGCATATATAATCTCCCAGTGTTCCCAGCGTGTTTACTCTGCCAGTGTTCACAGTTTATTTAATCTCGCTGTTTCCCCTGTGTGTTTACTGGCCCCGTGTTCCCAGTGTATTATTCGCTCCCAGTGTTCCCTGTCTATTTACACTCCGCGTTTTTCAAGTGTACTTAATCTCCCAGTGTTCACAGTGCATTTACTTTCCCCCATTGTTCACGGTGTATTTACTCCCCCAGTGTTCCCACTGTATTTACTCTCACAGTGTTCTAATTTATTTAATCTCCCAGTGTTCCCACTGCATTTATTCGACCAGTGTTCCCACTGTATTTACTCTCTCAGTGATCTGAGTGTATTTACTTTCCCAGTGCTCCCATTGTATTTAATCTCCCATGTTCCCTGTGTATTTACTGTCCCAGTCTCTTCCGTGTATTTAATGTCTCTCGCAGTTTTCCCAGTGTGTTTATCCTCCCAGTGGTTCGAGTGTATTTAATCTCTTCCTGTGTTCCCAGTGTATTAGCTCTCCCAGAACTCCAAGTTTAATTACTCTCCAAGTGTTCCCAGCATATTTACTCTCTCCCACTGTTGCCAGTTCATTTAAGCTCCCAGTACTATCAGAGTATTTGCTCTCCCAGTGTTTCCATTATATTTAATCCCCCAGTGTTTCCAGTGTATTTACTCTCTCGCACTGTTCCAAGTGTATTTAATCTCCCAGAGTTCCCAATGTACTTAGTCTCTCTTATGTTCCCAGTGTATTTACTCTCCCAGTATTCCGAGTGTAGTTACTCTCTCCCAGTGTTCGAACTGTATTTTCTTTCCCAGAGTTGCCAGTTTATTTACTCTCCCAGTGTCCCGCGCATAAATAATCTCACAATTTTCCCAATGTGTTTACTCTGCCAGTGTTCACAGCATATTTAATCTCGCAGTTTCCCCAGTGTGTTTACTGGCCCCGTATTCCCAGTGTATTTATTCGCTCCCAGTGCCCCCTGTCTATTTACACTCCGCGTTTTTCAAGTATACTTAATCTCCCAGTGTTCGCAATGCATTTACTTTCCCCCATTGTTCACGGTGTGTTTCCTCCCCCAGTGTTCCCACTGTATTTACTCTCGCAGTGTTTTGAGTGTATTTACTTTCCCAGTGATCCCATTGTATTTACTCTCCCAGTGTTCCCAGTGCATTTAGTGTCCCAGTCTCTTCCGTGTCTTTAATCTCTCTCGCAGTTTTCCCAGTGTGTTTATCCTTCCAGTGGCTCGAGTGTATTTAATCTTACCCTGTGTTCCCAGAGTAATAACTCTCCCAGTACTATCAGTGTATTTGCTCTCCCAGTGTTTCCAGTATATTTACTCCCCCAGTGTTTCCAGTGTATTTACTCTCCCACTGTATTTACTCTCCCAGTCTTCTCAGCGTATTTACTCTCTCGCACTGTTCCCAGAGTATTTAATCTCCCAGAGTTCCCAATGTATTTAGTCTCTCCTATGTTCCCAGTGTATTTACTCTCACAGTGTTCCGAATGTATTTACTCTCTCCCAGTGTTCGCACTGTATTTACTTTCCCAGTGTTGCCAGTGTATTTAAGCTCCCCACTGTCCCGCAGATATATAATCTCCCAGTGTTCCCAGCGTGTTTACTCTCCCAGTGTTCCCAGCTTATTTACTCTCTCCCACTGTTGCCGGTTCATTTAAGCTCCCGGTACTATCAGAGTATTTTCTCTCCCAGTGTTTCCAGTATATTTACTCCCCCAGTGTTTCCAGTGTATTTACTCTCCCACTGTATTTATTCTCCCAGTCTTCCCAGCGTATTTACTCTCTCGCACTGTTCCAAGTGTATTTCATCTCCCAGAGTTCCCAATGTATTTAGTCTCTCTTATGTTCCCAGTGTATTGACTCTCCCACTTTTCCGATTGTATCTACTCTCTCCCAGTGTTCGCACTTTATTTACTTTCCCAGTGTTGCCAGTGTATGTACCCTCGCAGTGTCCCGCGCATAAGTAATCTCCCAGTGGTCCTATTGTGTTTACTCTGCCAGTGTTCACACTTTATTTATTCTCGCAGTTTCCCCGGTGTGTTTACTGCCCCTGTGTTCCCAGTGTATTTATTCGCTCCCAGTGCCCCCTGTCTATTTACACTCCGCGTTTTTCAAGTGTGCTTAATCTCCCAGTTTCGCAGTGCATTTACGTTCCACCATTGTTCACAGTGTGTTTACTCCCCCAGTGTTCCCAGTGTATTTACTATCGCAGTGTTCTAATTTATTTAATTTCCCAGTGTTCCCACTGTATTTACCCTCCCAGCTTTCCCAGTGTACTTAGTGCCCCAGTCTCTTCCGTGTATTTAATCTCTCTCGCGGTGTTTCCAGTGTGTTTATCCTTCGAGTGGTTCGAGTGTATTTAATCGTATCCTGTGTTCCCAGTGTAATAACGCTCCCAGTACTATATGTGTATTTGTTCTCCCAGTGTTTCCAGTATATTTACTCCTCCAGTGTTTCCAGTGTATTTACTCTCCCACTGTATTTACTCTCCCAGTCTTCTCAGCGTATTTACTCTCTCGCACTGTTCCCAGTGTATTTAATCTCCCAGAGTTCCCAATGTATTTAGTCTCTCCTATGTTCCCAGTGTATTTACTCTCTCCCAGTGTTTGCACTGTATTTACTCTCTCCCAGTGTTCGCACTGTATTTTCTTTCTCAGTGTTGCCAGTTTATTTACTCTCCCAGTGTCCCGCACATAAATAATCTGCCAGTGTTCCCAGTGTGTTTACTCTGCCAGTGTTCTCAGTTTATTGAATCTCGCAGTTTCCCCAGTGTGTCGACTGGCCCCGTGTTCCCAGTGTATGAATTCGCTCCCAGTGTCCCCTGTCTATTTACACTCCGCGTTTTAAGTGTACTTAATCTCCCAGTGTTCGCAGTGCATTTACTTTCCCACATTGTTCACGGTGTGTTTACTCCCCCAGTGTTCCCAGTTTATTTACTCTCGCAGTGTTCTAATTTATTTAATCTCCCAGTGTTCCCACTGTATTTAATCTCCCAGTGTTCCCACTGTATTTGCTCGAACAGTGTTCCCACTGTATTTACTCTCGCAGTGTTTTGAGTATATTTACTTTCCCAGTGGCCCCATGTATTTATTCTCCCAGTGTTCGCAGTGTATTTAGTGTCGCAGTCTCTTTTTCCGTTGATTTAACCTCTCTCGCAGTTTCCCCAGTGTGTTTATCCTTCCAGTGGTTCGAGTGTATTTAATCTTACCGTGTGTTCCGAATCTAATAACTCTCCCAGTACTATCAGTGTATTTTCTCTCCCATTGTTTCCAGTATATTTACTCCCCCAGTGTCTCCAGTGTATTTACTCTCACACTGTATTTACTTTCCAAGTCTTCTCACGTATTTACTCTCTCGCACTTTTCCCAGAGTGTTTAATCTCCCAGAGTTCCCAATGTATTTAGTCTCTCCTATGTTCCCAGTGTATTTACTCTCACAGTGTTCCGAGTGTATTTACTCTCTCCCAGTGTTCGCACTGTATTTTCTTTCTCAGTGTTGCCAGTTTATTTACTCTCCCAGTGTCCCGCGCATAAATAATCTACCAGTGTTCCCAGTGTATTTACTCTGCCAGTGTTCACAGTTTATTTAATCTCGCTGTTTCCCCAGTGTGTCGATTGGCCCCGTGTTCCCAGTGTATGAATTCGCTCCCAGTGTCCCCTGTCTATTTACACTCCGCGTTTTTAAGTGTACTTAATCTACCAGTGTTCGCAGTGCATTTACTTTCCACCATTGTTCACAGTGTGTTTACTCCCCCAGTGTTCCCAGTGTATTTACTCTCGCAGTGTTCTAATTTATTTAATCTCCCAGTGTTCCCACTGTATTTACTCGAACAGTGTTCCCACTGTATTTACTCTGGCAGTGTTTTGAGTGTATTTACTTTCCCAGTGATCCCATTGTATTTACCCTCCCAGTTTTTCCAGTGTATTTAGTGTCCCAGTCTCTTCCGTGTATTTAATCTCTCTCGCAGTTTTCCCAGTGTGTTTATCCTTCCAGTGGTTCGAGTGCATTTAATCGTACCCTGTGTTCCCAGTGTAATAACGCTCCCAGTACTATCCGTGTGTTTGCTCTCCCAGTGTTTCCAGTATATTTACTCCCCCAGTGTTTCAAGTGTATTTACTCTCCCACTGTATTTACTCTCCCAGTCTTCTCAGCGTATTTACTCTCTCGCACTGTTCCCAGTGTATTTAATCTCCCAGAGTTCCCAATGTATTTAGTCTCTCCTATGTTCCCAGTGCATTTACTCTCCCAGTGTTCCGAGTGTATTTACGCTCTCCCAGTGTTCGCACTGTATTTTCTTTCCCAGTGTTGCCAATGTATTTACTCTCCCAGTGTTCTGCGCATATATAATCTTCCAGTGTTCCCAGTGTGTTTATCTGCCAGTGTTCACAGTTTATTTAATCTCGCAAATTCCCCAGTGTATTTACTGGCCCCGTGTTCCCAGAGTATTTATTCGCTCCCAGTGTCCCCTGTCTATTTACACTCCGCGTTTTTCAAGTGTACTTAATCTCCCTGTGTTCACAGTGCATTCACTTTCCCCCATTGTTCACGGTTTATTTACTCCCCCAGTGTTCCCAGTGTATTTACTCTCACAGTGTTGCAGTGTATTTAATCTCCCAGTGTTCCCACTGTATTTACTCGACCAGTGTTCCCAGTGTATTTACTCTCGCAGTGTTCTGAGTGTATTTACTTTCCCAGTGCTCCCATTGTATTTACTCTCCCAGTGTTCCCAGTGTATTTAGTGTCCCAGTCCCTTCCGTGTATTTATTCTCTCTCGCAGTTTTCCCAGTGTGTTTATCCTTCCAGTGGTTCGAGTGTATTTAATCTTACCCTGTGTTCCCAGTGTAATAACTCTCCCAGTGCACCAAGTTTATTTACTCTCCCAGTGTTCCCAGCATATTTACTCTCTCCCACTGTTGCCGGTTGATTTAAGCTCCCAGTACTATCAGAGTATTTGCTCTCCCAGTGTTTCCAGTGTATTTACTCCCCCAGTGTTTCCAGTGTATTTACTCTCCCACTGTATTTACTCTCCCAGTCTTCTCAGCGTATTTACTCTCTCGCACTGTTCCCAGAGTATTTAATCTCCCAGAGTTCCCAATGTATTTAGTCTCTCTTATGTTCCCACAGTGTTCCGATTTTGTGTACTCTTTCCCAGTGTTCGCACTGTATTTACTTTCCAGTGTTGCCAGTTCATTTACTCTCCCAGTGTCCCGCGCATAAATAATCTCCCAGTGTTCCCAGTGTGTTTACTCTGCCAGTGTTCACAGATTATTTAATCTTGCAGTTTCCCCAGTGTGATTACTGGCCACGTGTTCCCAGTGTATTTATTCACAAACAGTGTCCCCTGTCTATTTGCACTGCGCGTTTTTCAAGTGTACTTAATCTCCCAGTGTTTACAGTGCAAATACTTTCCCACATTGTTCACGGTGTGTTTACTCCCCCAGTGTTCCCATTGTATTTACTCTCGCAGTGTTCTAATTTATTTAATCTCCCAGTGTTCCCACTGTATTTGCTCGACCAGTGTTCCCATTGTATTTACTCTCGCAGTGTTTTGAGTGTATTTACTTTCCCAGTGCTCCCATTGTATTTACTCTCCCATGTTCCCAGTGTATTTACTGTCCCAGTCTCTTCCGTGTATTTAATGTCTCTCGCAGTTTTCCCAGTGTGGTTATCCTCCCAGTGGTTCGAGTGTATTTAATCTCTGCCTGTGTCTCCAGTGTAATAACTCTCCCAGTGCACCAAGTTTATTTACTCTACCATTGTTCCCAGCAAATTTACTCTCTCCCACTGTTGACGGTTCATTTAAGCTCCCAGTACTATCAGAGTATTTGCTCTCCCAGTGTTTTCACTGTATTTACTCGACCAGTGTTCCCAGTGTATTTACTCTCGCAGTGTTCTGAGTGTATTTACTTTCCCAGTGATCCCATTGTGTTTACTCTCCCAGTGTTCCCAGTGTATTTAGTGTCCCAGTCTCTTCCGTGTATTTAATCTCTCTCACAGTTTTCCCAGTGTGTTTATCCTTCCAGTGGTTCGAGTGTATTTAATCTTACCCTGTGTTCCCAGTGTAATAACTCTCCCAGTGCACCAAGTTTATTTACTCTCCCAGTGATCCCACCATATTTACTCTCTCCCACTGTTGCCGGTTCATTTAAGCTCCCAGTACTATCAGTGTATTTGCTCTCCCAGTTTTTCCAGTATATTTACTCCCCCAGTGTTTCCAGTGTATTTACTCTCCCACTGTATTTACTCTCCCAGTCTTCCCAGCGTATTTACTCGCTCGCACTGTTCCCAGAGTATTTAATCTCCCAGAGTTACCAATGTATTTAGTCTCTCTTATGTTCCCAGTGTATTTATTCGCTCCCAGTGTTCCCTGTCTATTTACGTGCCGCGTTTTTCAAGTGCACTTAATCTCCCAGTGTTCGCAGTGCTTTCCCCCATTGTTCACGGTGTATTTACTCCCACAGTGTTCCCACTGCATTTACTCTCACAGTGTTCTAATTTATTTAATCTCCCAGTGTTCCCACTGTATTTACTCGACCAGTGTTCCCAGTGTATTTACTCTCTCAGTGATCTGAGTTTATTTACTTTCCCAGTGCTCCCATTGTATTTAATCTCCCAGTGTTCCCAGTGTATTTACTGTCCCAGTCTCTTTCCTGTGTTTAATGTCTCTCGCAGTTTTCCCAGTGTGTTTATCCTCCCAGTGGTTCGAGTGTATTAAATCTCTTCCTGTGTTCCCAGTGTAATAACTCTCCCAGTGCACCAAGTGTATTTGCTCTCCCAGTATTTCCAGCATATTTACTCCCCCAGTGTTTCCAGTGTATTTACTCTCCCACTGTATTTAGTCTCCCAGTCTTCCCAGCGTATTTACTCTCTCGCACTGTTCCCAGAGTATTTAATGTCCCAGATTTCCCAATATATTCAGTCTCTCTTATGTTCCCAGTGTATTTACTCTCCCAGTGTTCCGAGTGTATTTACTCTCTCCCAGTGTTCGCACTGTATTTTCTTTCCCAGTATTGCCAGTTTATTTACTCTACCAGTGTCCCGCTCATAAATAATCTCCCAGTGTTCCCAGTGTGTTTACTCTGCCAGTGTTCACAGTTTATTTAATCTCGCAGTTTCACCAGTGATTTACTGGCCCCGTGTTCCCAGTGTATTTATTCGCTCGCAGTGTCGACACTCCACGTTTTTCAAGTGTACTTAATCTCCCAGTGTTCGCAGTGCTTTTAATTTTCCCCCATTGTTCACGGTGTGTTTACTCCCCCAGAGTTCCCAGTGTATTTACTCTGGCAGTGTTCTAATTTATTTAATCTCCCAGTGTTCCCACTGTATTTACTCGACCAGTGTTCCCACTGTATTTAATCTCGCAGTGTTTTGTTTGTATTTACTTTCGCAGTGATCCCATTGTATATACCCTCCCAGTTGTCCCAGTGTATGTAGTGTCCCAGTGTCTTCCGTGTATTTAATCTCTCTCACAGTATTCCCAGTGTGTTTATCCTTCCAGTGGTTCAGGTGTATTTAATCGTATCCTGCGTTCCCAGTGTAATAACGCTCCCAGAACTATCTGTGTATTTGTTCTCCCAGTGTTTCCAGTATATTTACTCCCCCAGTGTTTCCAGTGTATTTACTCTCCCACTGCATTTACTCTCCCAGTCTTCTCAGCGTATTTACTCTCTCGCACTGTTCCCAGTGTATTTAATCTCCCAGAGTTCCCAATGCATTTAGTCTCTCCTATGGTCCCAGTGCATTTACTCTCCCAGTGTTCCGAGTGTATTTACTCTCTCCCAGTGTTCGCACTGCATTTTCTTTCCCAGTGTTGCCAATGTATTTACACTCACAGTGTCCCGCGCATATATAATCTCCCAGTGATCCCAGTGTGTTTACTCTGCCAGTGTTCACAGTTTATTTAATCTCGCAATTTCCCCAGTGTATTTACTGGCCCCGTGTTCCCAGAGTATTTATTCGCTCCCAGTGTCCCCTGTCTATTTACACTCCGCGTTTTCAAGTGTACTTAATCTCCCTGTGTTCACAGTGCATTTACTTTCCCCCATTGTCCACGGTTTATTTACTCCCCCAGTGTTCCCAGTGTATTTACTCTCACGGTGTTCCAGTGTATTTAATCTCCCAGTGTTCCCACTGTATTTACTCGACCAGTGTTCCCAGTGTATTGACTCTCGCAGTGTTCTGAGTGTGTTTACTTTCCCAGTGCTCCCATTGTATTTACCCTCCCATGTTCCCAGTGTATTTACTGTCCCAGTCTCTTCCGTGTATTTAATCTCTCTCGCAGTTTTCCCAGTGTGTTTATCCTTCCAGTGGTTCGAGTGTATTTAATCTTACCCTGTTTTCCCAGTGTAATAACTCTCCCAGTGCACCAAGTTTATTTACTCTCCCAGTGTTCCCAGCATATTTACTGTCTCCCACTGTTGCCGGTTCATTTAAGCTCCCAGTACTATCAGAGTATTTGCTCTCCCAGTGTTTCCAGTATATTTACTCCCCCAGTGTTTCCAGTGTATTTACTTTCCCACTGCATTTACTCTCCCAGTCTTCCCAGCGTATTTACTCTCTCGCACTGTTCCAAGTGTATTCAATCTCCCAGAATTCCCAATGTATTTAGTCTCTCTTATGTTCCCAGTATATTTACTCTCCCAGTGTTCCGAGTGTATTTACTCTCTCCCAGTGTTCGCACTGTATTGTCTTTCTCAATGTTGTCAGTTTATTTACTCTCCTAGTGTCCCGCGCATAAATAATCTCCCAGTGTTCCCAGTGTGTTTACTCTGCCAGTGTTCACAATATATTTAATCTTGCAGTTTCCCCAGTGTGTTTACTGGCCCCGTGTTCCCAGTGTATGTATTCGCTCCCAGTGTTCCCTGTCTATTTACACTCCACGTTTTTCAAGTGTACTTAATCTCCCAGTGTTCGCAGTGCTTTTACTTTCCCCCATTGTTCACTGTGTGTTTACTCCTCCAGAGTTCCCAGTGTATTTACTCTCGCAGTGTTCGAATTGATTTAATCTCCCAGTGTTCCCACTGTATTTATTCGACCAGTCTTCCCAGTGTATTTCCTCCCTCAGTGATCTGAGTTTATTTAATCTCCCAGTGCTCCCATTGTATTTACTCTCCCATGTTCCCAGTGTATTTACTGTCCCAGTCTCTTCCGTGTATTTAATGTCTCTCGCAGTTTTCCCAGTGTGTTTATCCTCCCAGTGGTTCGATTGTATTTAATCTCTTCCTGTGTTCCCAGTGTATTAACTCTCCCAGTGCACCAAGTTTATTTACTCTCCTAGTGTTCCCAGCACATTTACTCTCTCCCACTGTTGCGGGTTCATTTAAGCTCCCAGTACTATCAGAGTATTTGCTCTCCCAGTGTTTCCAGTATATTTACTCCCCCAGTTTTTCCAGTGTATTTACTTTCCCACTGTATTTACTCTCCCAGTCTTCCCAGCATATTTACTCTCTCGCACTGTTCCAAGTGTAATTAATCTCCCAGAATTCCCAATGTATTTCGTATCTCTTATGTTCCCAGTGTATTTACTGTCCCAGTGTTCCGAGTGTATTTACTCTCTCCCAGTGTTCGCACTGTATTTTCTTTCCCAGTGTTGCCAGTTTATTTACTCTACCAGTGTCCCACGCATAAATAATCTCCCAGTGTTCCCAGTGTGTTTACTCTGCCAGTGTTCACAGTTTATTTAATCTCGCAGTTTCACCAGTGTGTTTACTGGCCCCGTGTCCTCAGTGTATTTATTCGCTCGCCGTGTCGACACTCCACGTTTTTCAAGTGTACTTAATCTCCCAGTTTTCGCAGTGCTTTTACTTTCCCCCATTGTTCACGGCGTGTTTACTCCCCCACAGTTCCCAGTGTATTTACTCTGGCAGTGTTCTAATGTATTTAATCTCCCAGTGTTCCCACTGTATTTACTCGACCAGTGTTCCCACTGTATTTACTCTCGCAGTGTTTTGAGTGTATTTACTTTCGCAGTGCTCTCATTGCATTTACTCTCCCAGTGTTCCCAGTGTATTTAGTGTCCCCGTCTCTTCCGTGTATTTAATCTCTCTCGCAGTAGTCCCAGTGTGTTTATCCTTCCAGTGGTTCGAGTGTAGTTAATCTTACCGTGTGTTCCCAGTGCAATATCTCTCCCAGCACTATCAGTGTATTTGCTCTCGCAGTTTTTCCAGTATATTTACCCCCCCAGTGTTTCCAGTGTATTTGCTCTCCCACTGTATTTACTCTCCCATTCTTCTCAGCATATTTACTCTCTCGCACTGTTCCCAGTGTATTTAATCTCCCAGAGTTCCCAATGTATTTAGTCTCTCCTATGTTCCCAGTGTATTTACTCTCACAGTGTTCCGAGTGTATTTACTCTCTCCCACTGTTCGCACTGTATTTACTTTCCAGTGTTACCAGTTTAATTACTCTCCCCAGTGTCCCGCGCATATATAATCTCCCAGTGTTCCCAGAGTGTTTACTCTGCCAGTGTTCACAGTTTATTTAATCTCGCAGTTTCCCCAGTGCGATTACTGGCCCCGTGTTCCCAGTGTATTTATTCACTCACAGTGTCCCCTGTCTATTTGCACTCCGCGTTTTTCAAGTGTACTTAATCTCCCAGTGTTCACAGTGCATTTACTTTCCCGCATTGTTCACGGTGTATTTACTCCCCCAGTGTTCCGACTGTACTTACTCTCGCAGTGTTCTAATTTATTTCATCTCCCAGTGTTCCCACTGTATTTACTCGACCAGTGTTCCCAGTGTATTTACTCTCTCAGTGTTCTGAGTTTATTTACTTTCCCAGTGCTCCCATTGTATTTACGCTCCCATGTTCCCAGTGTATTTACTGTGCCAGTGTCCTCTATGTATTTACTCTCTCGCAGTGTTCCCAGTCTGTTTATCCTCTCAGTGTTCCGAGTGTATTTAATCACTTCCAGTGTTCCCAGTGCATTTACTCTCCCAGTGTATCAATGTTATTTTCTCTCACAGTGTTCCCAGCATATTTTCTCTCAATAACTGTTCCCAGGATATATGCTTGCTCCCAGTCTTCACAGCGTATTTACTCTTCCAGTATTCCCACTGTATTTACTGTCGCAGTCTTCCCAACTTACTTACTCTCTCCCACTGTTCCCAGTGTATTTACCATCCCAGTGTTCCCATCGTATTCACTCTCTCCCACTTTTCCCAGTGTATTTACTCTCCCAGTGTCTGCAGTTTAGTTATTCGCACAGTGTTCCCACTATATTTACTTTTTCCCACTCTTCCTAGTATATTTACTCTCTCCCAGTATTAGAAACATAGAAACATAGAAACATAGAAAATAGGTGCAGGAGTAGGCCATTCGGACCTTCGAGCCTGCACCGCCATTCAATGAGTGCATGGCTGAACATGCAACTTCAGTACCCCATTCCTGCTTTCTCGCCATACTCCTTCATCCCCCTAGTAGTAAGGAATGCATCTAACTCCTTTTTGAATGTATTTAGTGAATTGGCCTCAACAACTTTCTGTGGCAGAGAATTCCACAGGTTCACTACTTTCTGGGTGAAGAAGTTTCTCCTCATCTCGGTGCTAAATGGCTTACCCCCCCTTATCCTTAGACTGTGACCCCTGGTTCTGGACTTCCCCAACATTGGCAACATTCTTCCTGCATCTAACCTGTCTAAACCCATCAGAATTTTAAACGTATCTATGAGATCCCCTCTCATTCTTCTGAACTCCAGTGAGTACAAGCCCAGTTGATCCAGTCTTCCGTGATATGTCAGTCCCGCCATCACCGGGAATCAGTCTGGTGAACCTTCGCTGCAGTCCCTCAATAGCCAGAATGTCCTTCCTTAAGTTAGCAGACCAGAACTGTACACAATACTCCAGGTGTGGCCTCACCAAAGTCCTGTACATCAGTAGTAACAACTCCCTGCCCCTGTACTCAAATCCCCTCTCTATGAAGGCCAATATGTCATTTGCTTTCTTAACCACCTGCTGTACCTGCATGTCAACCTTCAATGACTGATGTACCATGACACCCAGGTCTCGTTGCGCCTCCCCTTTTCCTAATTCTCACTGTTTTTACTCTCCCCCAGTGTTCCCAGTATATTTACTCATCCAGTGTTACTGGGGTATTTACACTCCCAGAAATCCATGTGTACTTATACTCCAGTGTTCCCAGTATATTTACTCCCCCAGTGTTTCCAGTGTATTTACTCTCCCACTGTATTTACTCTCCCATTCTTCTCAGCATATTTACTCTCTCGCACTGTTCCCAGTGTATTTAATCTCCCAGAGTTCCCAATGTATTTAGTCTCTCCTATGTTCCCAGTGTATTTACTCTCACAGTGTTCCGAGTGTATTTACTCTCTCCCATTGTTCGCACTGTATTTACTTTCCAGTGTTACCAGTTTATTTACTCTCCCCAGTGTCCCGCGCATATATAATCTCCCAGTGTTCCCAGCGTGTTTACTCTGCCAGTGTTCACAGTTTATTTAATCTCGCAGTATCCCCAGTGTGATTACTGGCCCCGTGTTCCCAGTGTATTTATTCACTCACAGTGTCCCCTGTCTATTTGCACTCCGCGTTTTTCAAGTGTACTTAATCTCCCAGTGTTCACAGTGCATTTACTTTCCCGCATTGTTCACGGTGTATTTACTCCCCCAGTGTTCCGACTGTACTTACTCTCGCAGTGTTCTAATTTATTTCATCTCCCAGTGTTCCCACTGTATTTACTCGACCAGTGTTCCCAGTGTATTTACTATCTCAGTGTTCTGAGTTTGTTTACTTTCCCAGTGCTCCCATTGTATTTACGCTCCCATGTTCCCAGTGTATTTACTGTGCCAGTGTCCTCTATGTATTTACTCTCTCGCAGTGTTCCCAGTCTGTTTATCCTCCCAGTGTTCCGAGTGTATTTAATCACTTCCAGTGTTCCCAGTGTATTTACTCTCCCAGTGTATCAATGTTATTTTCTCTCACAGTGTTCCCAGCATATTTTCTCTCAATAACTGTTCCCAGGATATATGCTCGCTCCCAGTCTTCACAGCGTATTTACTCTTCCAGTATTCCCACTGTATTTACTGTCGCAGTCTTCCCAGCTTACTTACTCTCTCCCACTGTTCCCAGTGTATTTACCATCCCAGTGTTCCCATCGTCTTTACTCTCTCCCACTTTTCCCAGTGTATTTACTCTCCCAGTGTCTGCAGTTTAGTTATTCGCACAGTGTTCCCACTATATTTACTTTTTCCCACTCTTCCTAGTCTATTTACTCTCTCCCAGTATTAGAAACATAGAAACATAGAAACATAGAAAATAGGTGCAGGAGTAGGCCCTTCGGCCCTTCGAGCCTGCACCGCCATTCAATGAGTGCATGGCTGAACATGCAACTTCAGTACCCCATTCCTGCTTTCTCGCCATACTCCTTCATCCCCCTAGTAGTAAGGAATGCATCTAACTCCTTTTTGAATGTATTTCGTGAATTGGCCTCAACAACTTTCTGTGGTAGAGAATTCCACAGGTTCACTACTTTCTGGGTGAAGACGTTTCTCCTCATCTCGGTGCTAAATAGCTTACCCCCCCTTATGCTTAGACTGTGACCCCTGGTTCTGGACTTCCCCAACATTGGGAACATTCTTCCTGCATCTAACCTGTCTAAACCCATCAGAATTTTAAACGTTTCTATGAGATCCCCTCTCATTCTTCTGAACTCCAGTGAATACAAGCCCAGTTGATCCAGTCTTTCGTGATATGTCAGTCCCGCCATCACCGGGAATCAGTCTGGTGAACCTTCGCTGCACTCCCTCAATAGCCAGAATGTCCTTCCTCACGTTAGGAGACCAGAACTGCACACAATACTCCAGGTGTGGCCTCACCAAGGTCCTGTGCAACAGTAGTAACAACTCCCTGCCCCTGTACTCAAATCCCCTCTCTATGAAGGCCAATATGTCATTTGCGTTCTTAACCACCTGCTGTACCTGCATGTCAACCTTCAATGACTGATGTACCATGACACCCAGGTCTCGTTGCGCCTCCCCTTTTCCTAATTCTCACTCGTTTTACTCTCCCCCAGTGTTCCCAGTATATTTACTCTCCCAGTGTTACTAGGGTATTTACACTCCCAGAAATCCATGTGTACTTATACTCCAGTGTTCCCAGTGTATTTACTCTCCCAGTGTTCCCAGTGTATTTACTCTCTCGCAGTATTCCCACTATATTTACTTTCCCAGTGTTGCCAGTTTATTTACTCTCCCAGTGTCCCCCATATACATGCTTTCCCACTGTTCCCAGTGTGTTTACACTGCCAGTGTTTGTCATTTATTTAATCTCCCAGTTGCCCAGTATATTTACTGGCCCAGTGTTCCCAGTGTATGTATTCACTCCCAGTGTTCCCAGTCTATTTACACACCGCCTTTTCCAAGTGTATTTAATGTTCCAGTGTTCACAGTGTATTTACTCTCCCCCTGTGTTCCCGCTGTATTTACTCTCCCAATGTTCCCAGTGTATGTACTCTCTCCCAGTTTCCACATTGTATTTACGATCCCCATGTTTTTGCATTGTGCTTACTCTCTCCCAGTGTTCACATAGTATTTATGCTCCCAGTGATCCCATTGTGTTTACACTGCCTGTTTTCGCAGTTTATTTAGTCTCCCAGTATCCCCAATGTGTTTACTGGCCCAGTGTTCCCAGTGTATTTATTCACTCCTAGCGTTCCCAGTCTATTTACACTCCGCGTTTTCTAAGTGTATATAATCTCCCAGTGTTCCCAGTGCATTTGCTCTCTTCCAGTGTTCCCGGTGAATTTACTCTCCCAGTGTTCCCAGTGTGGTTACTCTCCCAGTATTCCCATTGCGTTTAATCTCCCAGTTCTCAGTGTACTTGCTCTCCCAGCGTTCCCAGTGTATGTACTCTCTCCCAGTGCTCACAATGTATTTACTATTCCAGTGTTTTTACATTGCGCTTACTCTCTCCCAGTATTCACATATAATTCATGCTCCCAGTGTTTGCGGTGTCTTTGCTCCCGCAGTGTCCCCAGTCTATATACTCATTCACAGTGTTACCGGTGTATTTACTCTCCCAGTGTTCCCATTGTATTTATGCTCCTAGTGTTCAAAGTGTATTTACTCGCAGTGTTCCCAGTGGATTTATGCTCCCAGTGTCCCCAGTGTATTTACTCGCAATGTTCCCAGTGTATTTACACTCCCCGTGCCCTCAATGTATATAATCTCCCAGTGTTCCCAGTGTATTAACTCGACTTTCCAGTGTTCCCAGCGCATTTGCTGTCTCAGTGCTCCCAGTTCATTTACTGTCGCAGTGTCCCCAGTGAATTTGCTCTCCCAGTGCCCCCATTGTATTTACTCTCTCAGTGTTCCCAGTGTATTCACTCTCCCAGTGTTCCCCATGTATTAACTCGCTCCCAGTGTTCCCAGTGTATTTATTCTCTCCCAGTTTTCGCACTATATTTACTTTCCCAGTTTAGCCAATATATTTACATTCCCAGTCTCCTCCACATATATACCCTCGCAATGTTCTCAGTATATTTATTCTCCCAATGTACCCAGTTTATATACTCTTTCACAGTTTTCCCAGTGTATTTCTGCTCCCAGTGTTCCCAGTGTTTTATACTCACAGTGTTCCCAGTGTATTTACTCTCCCCGTGTTCCCAATGTATATACTCTCCCAGTGTTCCCAGTGTCTTTACTCGACTAGTGTTCCCAGTGTATTTGCTGTCTCATTGTTCCCAGTGTATTTACTGTCGCAGTGCCCCCAGTGAATTTGCACTCCCAGTATCCCCGGTGTATTTACTCTCTCTCTGTGTTTCCAGTTAATTTACTCTCCCAGTATTTCCCATGTACTTACTTTCTGCCATTATTCACAGGGTATTTCTCTCTCCCAGTGTTCCCAATGTATACACTATCCCAGTGTTCGCAGTGTCTGTACTCTCCCAGTGTTCCCAGTGCATTTATTGTCTCAGGGTTCACAGTATATTTACTCTCACTGTGTTCACAGTGTATTTGCTCTCCCGGTGTTCCCAGTGTATTTACTCGACCAGTGTTCCCAGTGTATTTACCCTCACAGTGTTCCCAGTGTATTTACTGTCCCAGTGACCTCCGTGTATTTACTCTCTCGCAGTTTTCCCAGTGTGTGTATCTTCCCAGTGTCCCGAGTGTATTTAATCTCTCCCAGTGTTTCAGGTGCATTAACTCTCCCTGTGCACCAAGTTTATTTACTCGCCCAGTGTTCCCAGCTTAGTCACTCTCTCTCAGTGTCCCCGGTTTGCTTAAGCTCCCAGTACTATCAATGTATTTACTCTCCCTGTGTCCCCTGTGAATTTGCTCTCCCAGTGTCCCGATTGTATTTACTCTCAGTGTTCCCAGTTATTTACACTCAGTGTTCCGAGTTTATTTACTCTCCCAGTGTTCCCAGTTTATATACTCTCTCACAGTGTTCCCCGTGTATTTATACTCGCAGTGTTCCCAGTGTATTTACTCGCACAGTGTTCCAGTGTATTTACTCTCCCAGTGTTCCCAATGCATGTACTCAACCAGAGTTCCCAGTGTCTTTACTCGACTGCTGTTCCCAGTGTATTTACTGTATCTGTGTTCCCAGTGTATTTACTGTTGCAGTGTCCCCTGTGAATTTGCTCTCCAAGTGTCCCCAGTATATTTACTTTCCGTGTTCCCAGTGTGCTTACTCTGCCAGTGTTCGCAGTTTATTTACTCGCACAGTGTTCCCGGTGTATTTACTCTCGCAGTGTTCCCAGTGTATATACTCTCTCACAGTGTCCCCAATGTATTTATGCTCCCAATGTTCCCAGTGTATTTACTCGCACAGTGTTCCCAGTGTATTTTGTCTCCCAATGACCCCTGTGTCTTTACTCGACTCGTATTCTTAGCGTATTTGTTGTCTCAGTGTTCCTAGTATCTTTACTCGACTAGTGTTTCCAGCGTTTTTGCTGTCTCAGTGTCCCCAGTGTATTTACTCTCCCAATGTTCCACATGTAGTTACTCTCTCCGAGTGTTCCCAGCGTATTTACTCTCTCCCACTGTTCGCACTGTATTTGCTTTCCCAATGTTGCCAGATTATTTACTCTCCCAGTGTTCCCAATATATATACTCTCCCAGTGTATTACTGGCCCAGTGTTCCCAGTGTTTATACTCTCACTCAGTGTTCGCACCGTATTTACTTTCCCAGTGTCCCAGTTTATATACTCTCTCACAGTGTTCACTCCCAGTGTTCCAAGTTTATTTACTCTCCCAGTGTTCCCAGTTTATATTCTCTCTCACAGTGTTCCCAGTGTAATTACTCTCCCATTGTCCCCAGTATATTTACTCTCTCAGTATTCCCAGTGTATTTACTCTCCCAGTGTTTCCAGTGCATTTACTCTCCACCAGTGTTCCCAGTGGTTTTACTCTGCCGGTGTTCCCAGTGTATTATTCTCCCAGTGTTGCCAGTATATTTACTCGCCCTGTGTTCCCACTATATTACCTCTCTACCAATGTTCCCAGTGTATTTGCTCTCGCGGCTTTCGCAGTTTATTTCCTCTCTCTCAGTGTTGCCGGTTTACTTAAGCTCCCATTACTATCTGTGTATTTACTCTCCCTGTGTTCCCTGTGAATTTGCTCTCCCAGTGTCCCCATTGTATTTATTCTCAGTGTTCCAAGTTTATTTACTCTCAGGTTCCGAGTTTATTTACTCTCCCGGTGTTCCCAGTTTATATACTCTCTCGCAGTGTTCCCAGTGTATTTAAGCTCCCAGTGTTCGCAGTGTATTTACTCGCAAAGTATTCCAGTGTATTTACTCTCCCAGTATTCCCAATGTATGTACTCTCCTAGTGTTCCAATGTCTTGACTTGACTAGTGTTCCCAGAGTATTTGCTGTCTCAGTGTTCCCAGTGTATTTACTGTTGCATTGTCCCTTGTGAATTTGCTCTCCCAGTGTCCCCAGTGCATTTAATCTCCGTGTTCCCAGTGTATGTACTCTCACCCAGTTTTCGCACTGTATTTACTTTTCCAGTTTTGCCAGTTTTTTACTCTCCAAATGCCCCCCATATATATACTCTCCCAGTGTTCCCAGTGTGTTTACCCTGCCAGTTGCCGCAGTTTATTTAATCTCCCAGTTACTGGCGCCGTGTTCCCAGTGTATTCAGTCACTTCCAGTGTTCCCTGTCTGTTTACACGCCGTGTTTCCAAGTGTATTTAATCTCCAGGTATTCACAGAGTGTTTACTCTCTCCCAGTGTTCTCAGTGAATTTACTCTCCCAGTGTTCCCAGTTTATTTACTTTCGTAGTGTTCCCAATTTATTTAATCTGCCAGTGTTCCCAGTGTATTTACTCGCTCAGTGTTCTGAGTGTATTTACTTTCCCAGAGCTCCCATTGTATTTACTCTCTCAGTGTTCCTAATGTATTTACTATCCCAGTGACCTCCGTGTATTTACTGTCTCGCAGTATTCCCAGTTTGTTTATCCTCCCAGTGTTCCGAGTGTATTTAATCACTCCCAGTGTTCCCAGTGTAATTACTCCCCCAGTGTCCAAATTGTATTTACGCTCCCATTGAACCCACTGTATTTACTCTATATCACTGTTCCTAGCGTATATGCTCGCTCCAATCTTCCCAGTATATTTACTCTTCCAGTGTTCCCAATGTATTTACTGCCCCAGTGTCCCCAGCATATTTACTCTCTCCCACTGTTCACAGTGTATTTACTCTCTCCCACTGTTCCTAGTGTATTTAATTTCTGCCAGTATTCCCACTATTTTGCTCTCCTGCAGTGTTCCCAATTTATTTACCCTCCCAGTGTTCCCAGGGTATTTACGCTCCCAGAAATCCTAGTGTATTTTTACTTCAGTGTTCGCAATGCATTGCTCTGTCACAGCGTTCCCAGCATGTTCCCTCCCTCCCAGTGTTCCCAGTATGTTTACTCTCACAGTGTTCCTATTGCACTTAATCTCGCAGTTCCCAATGTATTTGCTCTACCAGTGTTCCCAGTGGATGTACTCTCTCCCAGTGTCCATAGTATATTTATGCTCCGAGTTTTTTTACATTGTGCTTAGTCTCTCCCACTGTTCCCAGAGTGTTTATGCTCCAAGTTTTCAGATTGCACTTAATCTCCCAGTTCCCACTGTATTTACTCTCCCAGTGTTCCAAGTTTATATCCTCTCTCACAGTGTTCCCAGTGTATTTATGCTCCCAGTGTTCCCAGTATATTTACTCTCCCAGTGTTCCCAGTTTATTTATGCTCCCAGTGTTCGCAGTTTATTTTTCTCGATCAGTGTCCCCAGTGTATTTTGTCTCCCAATGATCCCAGTGTCTTTACTCGACTAGTGTTCTCAGTGTATTTGTTGTCTCAGTGTTCCCAGTATCTTTACTCTCTCAGTGTTCCCAGTGCATTTACTCTCCCAATGTTTCCCATGTAGTTGCTCTCTCCGAGTATTCCCAGTGCATTTACTCTCTCCCACTGTTCGCACTGTATTTACTTTCCCAGTGTTGCCATTTTATTTACTCTCCCAGTGTCCCCCATATATCTACTCTCCCAGTGTTCCCTGTGTATTACTGGCCCAGTGTTCCCAGTGTTTTACTCTCTCCCAGTTTTCGCACTGTATTTACTTTCACAGTGTTGCCCGTTTACTTACTCTCCCAGTGTCCCCCATATATATATATATACTCTCCCAGTGTTCCCAGTGTAGTTATGTTCCAAATGGTGGCAGTGTTATTACTTGCACAATGTTCCCAGTGTATTTACTCTTCCAGTGTTACCAGTGTATATACTCTCTCACAGTGTTCACTCCCAGTGTTCCAAATTTATTTACTCTCCCAGTGTTCACAAAGTCTGTACTCACCCAGTGTTCCCAGTGTAGTTATTCTCTCCCACAGTTCCCGATGTATTTCCGCTCAGAATTCCCAGTATATTACTCTCCCAGTGGTCGCAGTGTATTTACTCTTCCAGTGTTGCCAGTGTATTTACATTCTCACTGTTCCAAGTCGTTTTACTCTCCGTGTGTACCCAGTGTATTTACTCTCTCAGTGTTCCCAGTCTATTTACTCTCCCATTGTCCCCAGTGTATTTATTCTCTCAGTATTCCCAGTCTACTTACTCTCCCACTGTTTCCAGTTTATTTACACCCCCCAGTGTTCCCAGTGTTTTACTCTCCCAGTGTTCCCAGTGTATTATTCTCCTAGTGTTGCCAGTGTATTTACTCGCCATGTGTTTCAAGTATATTAACTCTCCACCAATGTTCCCAGTGTATTTACTCTCGCAGCTTTCCCAGTTTATTTACTGTCTCACATTGTCTCCAGTGTATTTACTCTCCCAGTGTTGCCAGTTTAGTTAAGCACCCGTGCTCCCAGTGTAATTACTCTCTCCCAGTGATCGTGGTGTTTTTAAGCTCTCAGTGTTCCCAGTTTATTTGCGCTCCCAGTGTTCCCAGTGGATTTACTCTCACACTGATCCCAGTGAATTTACTCTCCCCGCGTCCCCAGTATATTTACTCGCTCCCAGTGTTCCCAGTGTTTTACTCTCCCAGTGTTCCAAGTGGATTTACTCTCACAGTGATCCCAGTGAATGTACTCTCCCCGTGTCCCCAATGTATTTACTCGCTCCCAGTGTTCCCAGTGTTTTACACTCATAGTGTCCCCAGTTCATTTACTCTCCCAGTAATCACAGTACATTTGCACTCCCAGTGTTTCCAGTGTCTTTACTCTCCCAATGTTCCCAGTGTATTTACACTCCCAGTGTTCCCAGTGTATTTCTGCCCCAGTGTTCTCAGTGTATTTACGCTCCCAGTGTTCACAATGTACTTACTTGTACAGTGTTCCCAGCGTATTTAGCCTCGCAGTGTTTCCAGTCTATTTATTCTTTCACGGTGTCCCCAGTTTATTTCATCCCCCAGAGTTCCCAGTGTATTTGCTCTCCCAGTGTTTCCAATGTAATTACTCTCCCAGTATTCCCAGTATATTTACTCTCTCTCCGTGTCATCAATGTATTAACTATCCCAGTGTTTCCAAGGCATTTACTCCCCCCAGTAGCCCAAGTGTATTTACTCTCTCTCCGTCTGCTCAGTGTATTAATTATCCTAGTGTTCCCCGTGTATTTACTTTGCCAGTGTCCCAAGTTTATTTATTGTCCCCGTGTTCCCAAAGTCTGTATTCTCCCAGTGGGCCTAGCTTATTTACTCTCTCCTAGTATTTCCAGTGTATTTATTCTCAACCTGTTTTCCCAGTGTTTTTAGTCTCCCAATGTTCCAAGTGAGCTTACTCTCTCCCAGTGCTCCCAGACTATTTACATTCCCAGTTTTCCCACTGTATTTACTCTCCAAATTTTCACAGGGTATTTACTCTCTCACTGTTCCCAGTGTATTGCATCTCTCCCAGTGCTCTCAATACATTTACTCTCCCAGTGTTCCCAATGTATGTACTCTCCAGTGTCCCCAGTGTGTTTATTCTCTCCCACTTTTCCCAGTGTATTTAGTCACCCAGGGTTCCCAATGTCGTTAATCTCCCAGTGCTCCCAGCGTATTTACTCTCGCAGTGTTCCCAGCATATGCATTCTCACGCAGTGTTCCCAGTTAATCTACTCTCCTTGTGTCCCCAGTATATTTACTATATCAGTGCTCCCAGTCTATTTACTCTCCCAGTGCACCCAGTGTATTTATTCTCTCAGTATTCCCAATGTATTTATTCTCGCAGTGTTTCCAATGCATTGTCTCTCTCCCAGTGTTCCCAGTGGTTGTACTCTCCCAGTGTTCCCAGTGTATTTACTCTCCAATTCTTCCCGTGTGCTTACTCTCTCCCAGTGTTCCGAGTGCATTTCCTCTCCCGGTGTTGCCAGTATATTTAATATCTACCAGTGTTCCCAGTGTATGTACTCTCCCAGTGTTCCCAGTGCATTTACACTCCCAGTGCATTTACACTCCCAATGTTCCCTGTGTAATTACTCTCCCAGCGTTACCAGTGCATTTACTTTCCCAGTGTTCCCAATGTATTTTCTCCCCCAGTGTTGCCAGTGTATTTACTCGCCGTGTGTTCCCAATACATTTACTCTCTACCAGTGTTCCCAGTGTATAGATGCTCCCAAACTCCACCTTGTATTGAATCTCCCCCAGTTTTCCGAGCCTATTTTCTAGTTCCCAGTGTTTTTACTCTCCCAGTGTTCTCAGTCTATTTGCTCTCCCAGTGTTCTCAGTGTATTCACTCTCCCAGTATTCCCAATGTATTTACTGGCACAGTGTTCCCAGTGTATTTACTCTCCCAGTGTGCCCAATGTATGTATTCTCCCAGCGTTCCCAGTGTATTTACTCACTCCCAGTGTTCCCAGTGTATTTAGTCTCCCAGTTTTCCAAGTATATTTATTCGTTCCCAGTGCCCCTCGTTTATTTCATCGCCCAGGGTTCCCAGTGTATTTACTCTCCCAGTGTTCCCAATGTATTTACTCTCTCAGAGTTCGCACTGTATTTACTCTCTCTGCGTGTCCTCGGTGTTTTAATTTTCCAGTGTTCGCAGTTTATTTACTTTCCCAGTCTTCCCAGTGCATTTACTCAAATAGTGTTCCCAGACTATTTACTCTCCCCGTGTTCCCAATTAATTTACTCTCCTTGTGTTCCCAGTGCCGTTACCCTTTCAGTGCCCCCAGACTGTTTACTGTCCCAGTATCCCCAATGCATTTACTCTCACAGTGTTCCCGGTGCATTTACCCTCCCAGTGTTCCAAGTGCATTTACTCCCCCAGTGTTCACAGTGTGTTGACACCCCCAGTGTACCCAGTGGATTTCCTCCCCCAGTGTCCCCAATCTATGTACTCTCCCAGTGTTCCCAGATTATTTAGACTCTCCCAGTGTTCCCAGTGTATTCAGTCTCCCAGTGTTCCCAGTGTATTTACTCTCTCTCAGTGTCCTCAGAGTATTAATTCTCCCAGTGTTCCTGGTGTATTTACGCTCCCAGGGTTCAAAGTTCATTTACTCTCGCAGTGTTCCCAATGTATGTACTCTCCCAGTGTGCCCAGTGTATTTACGCTTAGTGTTCCCAATATACGTCTCTTACAGTGTTCCCAGTATATTTACTCTCTCAGTATTTGCAGTTTATTTTCTCTCTCCCAGTGTTCCCAGTGTATTTACTCTCCCAGTGTTTCCAGTATATTTATTCTCTCCCAGTGTACCCAGTGTAGTTACTCTCCCTGTGTTCGCAGCGTATTTACTCTTCCAGTGTGTCTAATCTCTCCCAGTTTTCCAAATTTATTTACAGCCGCAGTGATCCCAATATGTTTACTCCCACAATGTTTCCAGAGTATTTACTCTTCCCGTGTTTCCAGTGAATTTACTCTCCTTGTGTCCCCAGTGCATTTACCCTCTCAGTGATGCCAGTCTATTTATTCTCCCAGTATCCCCAGTGTATTTACTTTCAGTGTTCCCAGTGTAATTACTCTCCCAGTGTTTCCAGTGTATTTACTCTCTCCCAGTGTTACCAGTCTTTTTACTCTCTCAGTGTTCCCAGTGTGTTTGCTCTCTCAATGTTCCCAGTGTATTTCGTCTCTCCCAGTGTTCCCAATGTATTTACTCCCCCTGTGTTCCCAGTATATTTACTCTCCCAGAGTATTTACTCTCCCACATTTTCAATGTATTTACTCACTCCCAGTTTTCCCAATGCATTTACTCGCACAATGTTCCCAGTGTATTTTCTCTTCCCGTGTTCCCAATGGATGCATTCTCCCAGTTTTCCCAGTTTATTTACTCTCTCCCAGTGTTCCCAGTGTATTTAGTCTCCCAGTGTTCCCAGTATATTTATTCTCTCTCAGTGTCCCCAGTTTACTTCATCCCCCCGTTTCCGCAGTGTATTTATTCTCTCCCAGTGTTCGTAATGTATTTACTCTCCCTCTGTTGCCAGTACATTTACTCTCTACCAGCGTTCCCAGTGCATTTACTCTCTCAGTGTTCCCTGTCTATTTGCTCTCTCAAAGTTCACAGTGTATTTAATCTCTACCAGCGTTCCCCATGTATTTACTCTCCCAGTGCTCCCAGTGTATTTACTCTCCCAGTGTATTTGCTCTCCCACAGTTTTCAATGTATTTACTCGCCCCCAGTGTTCCTAGTGTTTTACTCTCCCAGTATTCAGTGCATTTACTCTCCCAGTGTTACTAGTGTATTTACACTCCCAGTGTTGCCAGTGTATTTACTGCCCCAGTGTTCTCAGTATATTTACTGTCCCAGTTTTCCCAATGTATTTACTCGCACAGTTTTCCCAGTTTATTTTCTCTCCCAGTGTCCCAATTGATGCATTCTCCCAGCGTTCCCAGTGTATTTACTCTCTCCCAGTGTTCCCAGTGTATTTAGTCACCCAGTGTTCCCAGCACATTTATTCTCTCCCAGTGTCCCCAGTTTATTTCATCCCACAGTGTTCGCAGTGTATTTACTCTCCAAGTGTTTCCAATGTATTTACTCTCCCAGTTTTCCCAGTGTATTTACTCTCTCTCCGTCTCCTCAATGTATTTACTCTCCCAGTGTCCCAATGTATTTACTCTCCCAGTGTTCCCAGTTTATTCTCTCTCCCAGTATTCCAAGTGTTTTAATCTCTGTCTCTGTTCCCAATGTCTGTTTTCTCGCAGTGTTCCCAGTGGAGTTACTCTCTCCCAGTGTTCCCAGTGTATTTCCGCTTAGTGTTCCCAGTGTACTTCTCTTGCAGTGTTCCTAGTGTATTTACACTCTCGGTGGTCCTAGTGTATTTACAGTCTCAGTTTTCCCAGTTTGGTTAATCTCTCCCAGTGTTCCGATCGTATTTACTCTCCCTATTTTCCCAGTGTATTTACTCTCCCAGCCTTCACATTTTGTTTAACCTCTCACAGTGTTCCCAGTCTGTTAAAACTCCCAGTTTTCCTAGTGCATTTACTCTCCCAGTGTTCCCAATGTATTTACTGGCACAGTGTTCCCAGTTCATTTACTCTCCCAGTGTTCCCAATGTATGTACTCTCCCAGTGTTCCCAGTTTATTTCCTCACTCCCAGTGTTTCCAGCGCATTTACTCTACCAGTATTACAAGTATATTTACTCTCCCAGTGTTTTCACTATATGTATTCTCTACCAGTGTATCCAGTGTATTTACGCTCCCAGTTTTCGTAATGAATTTACTCTCCCTGTCTTTCCAGTATATTCACTATCTATCAGTGTTCCCAGTGCATTTCTTCTCTCAGTGTTACCAGTCTATTTGCTCTCTCAATGTTCCCAGTGCATTTAGTCTCTCCCAGTGTTCCCTGTGTATTTACTGTCCCATTGTTCCCAGTGTATTTACCCGCCAGGTGTATTTACCCTTCCAGTGTTCCAAATGCATTTACTCTCCCAGTGTTCCAAGTTGAATTACTCTCCTAGTTTTCCCAATGTCTGTACTCTGCCAATGCTTCCACTGTAGCTACTCCCTCCCAGTGTTCCCAGTGTATTTATGCTTAGTGTTCCCAGTGTACTTCTCTTCCAGTGTTCCCAGTGTATTTACACTCCCGTTGTTCCCAGTGTATTTAATCAGCCATTGATCCCAGTGTATTTACTCTCCCAGTGTTTCCAGTGTGGTTTCTCTTTCCCAGTGTTCCCAGTGTATTTACTATCCCTCTGTTGCCAGCACAATTACGCTCTACCAGTGATGCCAGTGTATTTACTCTCCCAGCCTGCTCAGTCTATTTACTCTTTCCCAGTCTTCTCAGTGCATTTACTCTCCCAGTGTTACCAATGTATTTACTGGCACGGTGTTCCCAGTTCATTTGCTCTCCCAGTGTTCCCAATGTATGTACTTTCCCAGTGTTCCCAGTTCATTTACTCACTCCCACTGTTCCCAGTGTATTTTCTCTCCCAGTGTTCTCAGTGTATTTAATCTCCCAATGTGTCCAGCATATTTATTCTCTACCGGTGTTCCCAGTGTATTTACTTTCCCAGTGCTTCCAGTATATTTATTCTCTCCCAGTGTACCCAGCGTATTTACTCTCCCAATGTGTTTAATCTCTCCCAGTTTTCCCAGTATATTTACACGTCCAGTGTTCCCAATTTATTTACTCCCACAGTGTTCCCAGACTATTTACTCACCCCATGTTCCCAGTGAATTTACTCTCCTTGTGTTCCCAGTGCATTTACCCTCTCACTGCTCCCAGTCTAATTACTCTCCCAGTATCCCCGGTGTACTTACTCTCAGTTTTCCCAGTGTAATTACTCTCCCGGTGTTTCGAGTGTATTTACTCTCTCCAAGTATTACCAGTGTTTTTACTCTCCCGGTGTTCCCAGTGTATTTACACTACAAGTGTTCCCACTGTATTTATTCTCTCCCACTGTTCGTAATGTATTTACTCTCACTGTGTTGCCAGTATATTTACTCCATACCAGCGTTCCCAGTGCATTTACTCTCCCAGTGTTGGCAGCTCGTTTACCCTCCCAGTGTTCCCAGTGTGTTTAGTCTCCCAATGTGCCCAGTGTAATTATTCTTTCCCAGTCTCCCCAGTTTATGTAATCTCCCAGTGTTCCCAGTGTATTTATTCTCCCAGTGTTCCCGGTG
Organism: Pristiophorus japonicus; assembly: GCF_044704955.1. Classification (NCBI taxonomy): domain Eukaryota; kingdom Metazoa; phylum Chordata; class Chondrichthyes; family Pristiophoridae; genus Pristiophorus; species Pristiophorus japonicus. Next base: position 1,470,428 of record NC_092010.1, read on the forward strand.
TATTTACTCTCCCAGTATTCCCATTGTATGTACTCTCCCAGTCTATTTACTCTCGCACAGTTTCCAATGTATTTCCTCGCTCCCAGTATTCGTAATGTATTTACTTTCCCTGTGTTGCCAGTATACTTACTTTCTAACAGCGTTCTAATGTATTTACCCTCCCAATGTTCTCAGTCTATTTGCTCTCTCACTGTTCCCAGTGTATTTAATCTCTCCCAGCATTCGTAGTGTATTTACGCTCCCAGTGTTCCCAGTGTATTTACAGTCCCAGTGTTCCCAGTGTATGTACTGTCCCAGTGTTCCCAGTGTATTTACTGTCCCAGTGTTCCCAGTGTATTTACTCTCCCATGTTCCCAATGTATTAACATGCACAGTGCACCCAGTGTATTTTCTCTCCCATTGTTGCAAACGGATGCTTTGTCCGAGTGTTCCCAGTTTATTTTCTCTCTCCTAGTGTTCCCAGTTTACTTAGTCTCCCAGTGTTCCCAGTTTATTTAGTCTCTCCCAGTCTTTACAGTGTATTTACTCTACCAGTCTTCCCAATGTATTTACCCTCCCAGTGTTTCCACTATATTTATTCTCTACCAGTGGACCCAGTGTATTTAGGCCGTCAGTGTTCGTAATGTATTTATTCTCCCTGTGTTGCCAGTATATTCACTCTTTATCAGTGTTCTTAGTGTATTTCCTCTCTCGGTTTTACCAATCTATTTGCTCTCTCAATGTTCCCAATGTATTTACAGTCCCAGTGTTCCCAGTGTATTTACTGTCCCAGTGTTCCCAGTGTATTTACTCTCCCAGTGTTCCCAATGTATTAACATGCACAGTGCTCCCAGTGTATTTTCTCTCCCAGTGTTGCAAATGGATGCATTGTCCCAGTGTCTCTAGTTTATTTCATCCCACAGTGTTCCCAGTGTTTTTAATCTCCCAGTGTTCCCATTGTATTTACTTTCTCTCCGTGTTCTCAGTGTATTAACTCTCCCAGTGTTCCGGGTGTATTCACTCTCCCAGTGTTCCAAGTTAAATTAATCTCTCTCTGTTCCCAATGTCTGTACTCTCCCAGTGTTCTCAATGTAGCTACTCGCGCCCAGTGCGCCAGTTTACTTCCGCTTAGTGTTCCCAGTGTACTTCTCTTCCAGTGTTCCCAGTGTATATACACTCCCAGTGTTCCCAGTGTATTTACTCTCCAAGTTGTCCCAGTCTGGTTAATCTCTCCCAGTGTTCCGATTGTATTTACTCTCCCTATGTTCCCAGTACATATACTCTCTACCGGTGTTCACAGTGTAATTACTCTCCCAGCATTCCTATTTTAGTAACTCTCTCACAGTGTTCCCAATCTATTTACGCTCCCAGTTTTCCCAGTGTATCTACTCTCCCAGTGTTCGCAGTGTATTTACTCTCCCCCAGTGTTCTCAGTGTATTTACTCTCCCAGTGTTCCCAATGTATTTACTGGCACGATGTTCCCAGTTGATTTACTCTCCCAGTGTTCCCAATATGTGTACTCTCCCAGTGTTCCCTGTTTATTTACTCCCACCCAGTCTTCCCAGTGTATTTACTCTACCAATCTTCCCAGAGTATTTACTCTCCCAGTGATTCCACTGTATTTATTGTCTACCAGTGGACCCTGTGTATTTACGCTCCCAGTATTCGTAATATATTTACCCACCCTGTGTTGCCAGTATATTCACTCTCTATCAGTGTTCCCAGTGTATTTCCTCTCTCAGTGTTACCATTCTATTTGCTCTCTCAATGTTCCCAGTGTATTTAAACTCGCCCAGTGTTCCCCAAGTATTTACTCTCCCAGTGTTCCCAATGTCTGTACTCTCCCAGTGTGCCCAGTTTAGCTACACTCTCCCAGTGTGCCCAGTGTATTTGCGCTTATTGTTCGCAGTGTACTGCTCTTCCAGTGTTCAGAGTGTATTTACGCTTCCATTGTTCCCACTGTATTTACTCAGCCAGTGATCCCAGTGTCCCCAGTGCGGTTACTCTCTCCCAGTGTTCCCAGTGTAATTAATCTCTCTCTGTTCCCAATATATTTACGATCTACCAGTGTTCCCAGTGTATTTACTCCCCAGCCTTCCCAGTCTATTTATTCTCTCAAAGTGTTCTCAGTGTATTTAATCTCCCAGTGTTACCAATGCATTTACTGGCACAGTGTTCCCAGTTTATTTACTCTCCCAGTGTTCCCAATGCAAGTACTCTTCCAGTGTTTGCATGTAATTTACTCTCTCCCAGTGTTCCCAGTGTATTACTCTCCCAGTGTTCCCAGTGTATAAAATCTCCACGTTCATTTACTCTCCCACAGTTTCCAATGTATGTCCTCGCTCCCAGTGTTCGTAATGTATTTACTCTCCCTGTGTTGCCAGTATATTTACTCTCTAACAGCATTCCCAGTGTATTTACCCACAATGTTCCCAGTCTATTTGCTCTCTCAATGTTCCCAGTTTATTTAATCTCTCCCAGTTTTCGTAGTGTATGTATGCTCCCAGTGTTCCCAGTTTAATTTCTCTCTCCCAGTGTTCCCAGTTTATTTAGTCTCCCAGTGTTCCCAGTGTATTTATTCTCTCCCAGTGTCTCCAGTTTATTTCATCCCACAGTGTTCCCAGTGTTTTTACTCTCTCAGTGTTTCAAATGTATTTACTCTCCCAGTGTCCCCACTGTATTTGCTTTCTCTCCGTGTCCTCAGTGTATTAACTCTCCCAGTGTTCCGGGTGTCTTCACTCTCCCAGTGTTCCAAGTTAAATTAATCTCTCTCTGTTCCCAATGTCTGTACTCTCCCAGTGTTCTCAATGTAGCTACTCTCTCCCAGTGTCCCAGTTTATTTCGACTTAGTGTTCCCGGTGTACTTCTCTTCCAGTGTTCCCAGTGTATTTACACTCCCAATGTTCCCAGTGTATTTATTCTTTCAGTGATCCCAGTGTATTTACTCTCCTAGTTTTCCCAGTGTGGTTAATCTCTCCCAGTGTTCCGAGTGTATTTACTCTCCCTATGTTCCCAGTATATTTACTCTCTACCAGTGTTCACAGTGTATTTACTCTCCCAGCATTCCCATTTTAGTTACTCTCTCACAGTGTTCCCAATCTATTTACGCTCCCAGTTTTCCTAGTGTATTTATTCTCCCAGTGTTCGCAGTGCAAATACTCTCTCCCAGTTTTCCCAGTTGATTTACTCTCCCAGTATTCGCAATATGTGTACTCTCCCAGTTTTCCCTGTTTATTTACTCTCTCCCAGCCTTCCCAGTGTATTTACTCTACCAGTCTTCCCAGAGTATTTACTCTCCCAGTGTTACACTATATTTATTGCCTACCAGTGGACCCAGTGTATTTACACTCCCAGTATTCGTCATGTATTTACTCTTCCTGTGTTGCCAGTATATTCACTCTCTATTGGTGTTCCAAGTGCATTTCCTCTCTCAGTGTTACCATTCTATTTGCTCTCTCAATGTCCCCAGTGTAGTTAATCTCACCCAGTGTTACCCGAGTTTTTACTCTCCCAGTGTTCCCAATGTCTGTACTCTCCCAATGTGCCCAGTTTAGCTGCACTCTCCCATTGTGCCCAGTTTATATGCGCTTAGCGTTTCCAGTTTACTTCTCTTCTAGTGTTCCCAGTGTATTTACGCTTCCATTGTTCCCACTGTATTTACTCAGCCAGTGATCCCAGTGTCCCCAGTGTGGTTACTCTCTCCCAGTGTTCCCCGTGTATTTACTCTCTCTCTGTGTTCCCAGTATATTTACGTTCTACCAGTGTTCCCAGTGTATTTTCTCTCCCAGCCTTCGCAGTCTATTTATTCTCTCACAGTGTTCTCAGTGTATTTACTCTCCCAGTGTTACCAATGTATTTACTGGCACAGTGTTTGCAGTTTATTTACTCTCCCAGTGTTCCCAATGCATGTACTCTCCCAGTGTTCGCAGTTTATTTACTCTCTCCCAGTGTTCCCAGTGTATTTACTCTCCCAGTGTTCCCAGTGTATACACTCCCCAAGTGTATTTACTCTCCCACAGTTTCCCATGTATTTCCTCGCTCCCAGTGTTCGTAATGTATTTACTCTCCCTGTGTTGCCAGTATATTTACTCGCTAACAGCATTCCCAGTGTATTTACCCTCCCAATGTTCCCAGACTATTTGCTATCTCAACGTTCCCAGTGCATTTAATCTCTCCCAGTTTTCACGATGTATGTATGCTCCCAGTGTTCTCAGTGTATTTACATTACCAGTGTTGCCAGTGTATTTACTGTCCCAGTGTATGTACTCTCCCAGTGTTCCCAATGTATATACTCGCACTGTGCTCCCAGTGCATTTTCTCTCCCAATGTTGCAAATTGATGCATTCTTCCAGTATTTCCAGTTTATTTTTTCTCTCCCAGTGTTCCCAGTGTATTTAGTCTCCCAGTGTTCCCAGTCTATTTATTCTCTCCCAGCGTCTCCAGTTATTTCAACCCGCTGTGTTCTCAGTGTTTTTACTCTTCCAGTGTTTCCAATTTATTTACTCTCCCAGTGTTCCCAGTGTATTTACTCTCTCTCCGTGTCCTCAGCGTATTTACTCTCCCAGTTTTTCCAATGTATTTACTCTCCCAGTGTTCCCAGTGTATTTACTCTCCCCCCGTGTCCTCAGTGTATTAACTCTCCTAGTGTTCCCAGTGTATTCACTCTCACAGTGTTCCAACTTAAATTAATCTCCCTCTGTTCCCAATGGCTGTACACTCCCAGTGTTCTCAGTGTAGCTACTCTCTCCCAGTGTACCAGTGTATTTCCGCTTAGTGTTCCCAGTGTACTTCTCTTCCAGTGTTCCCAGCGTATTTACACTCCCAGTGTCCCCAGTGCATTTACTCTTTCAGTGAGCCCAGTGTATTTACTCTCCCAGTTTTCCCAGGGTGGTCAATCTCTCCCAGTGTTCCGTGTGTATTTACTCTCCCTATGTTCCCAGTATATTTACTCTCTACCAGTGTCCCCAGTGTATTTACTCTCCCAGCCTTCCCATTTTGTTTACTCTCTCACAGTGTTCCCAATCTATTTACGCTCGCAGTTTTCCCAGTGTATTTACTCTCCCAGTGTTCGCAGTGCATTTACTCTCTAACAGTGTTCTCAGTGTATTTACTCTCGCAGTGTTGCCAATGTATTTACTGGCACTGTGTTCCCAGTTCATTTACTCTCCCAGTGTTCCCAACGTGTGTACTCTCCCAGTGTTCCCAGTTTATTTAGTCTCTCCCAGTCTTCCCAGTGTATTTACTCTACCAGTCTTCCCAATGTATTTACCCTCCCAGTGTTTCCACTATATTTATTCTCTACCGGTGGACCCAGTGTATTTATGCTCCCAGTGTTCGTGATGTATTTACTCTCCCTGTGTTGCCAGTATATTCACTCTCTAACAGTGTTCCCAGTGTATTTCATCTCTCCAATTGTTCCCAATATGTTTACTCTTTCAGTGTCCCCAGTGTATTTACACTCCCAGGGTTCCCAGTATATTTACTCTCCCTGTGTTCGCATGTATTTACTCGCACAGTCTTCCCAGAGTATATATACTACCACTGCTCCATTTTCTCTCTCAATGTTCCCAATGTATTTACAGTCCAAGTGTTCCAAGTGTATTTACTGTCCCAGTGTTCCCAGTGTATTTACTCTCCCAGTGTTCCCAATGTATTAACATGCACAGTGCTCCCAGTGTATTTTCTCTCCCAGTGTTGCAAATGAATGCATTGTCCCAGTCTTCCCAGTTTATTTTCTCTCTCCCAGTGTCCCCAGTGTATTTAGTCTCCCAGAGTTCCCAGTGTATTTATTCTCTCCCAGTGTCTCCAGTTTATTTCATCCCACAGTGTTCCCAGTGTTTTTACTCTCTCAGTGTTTCCAATGTATTTACTCTCCCAGTGTTCCCAGTGTATTTACTGTCCCAGTGTTCCCAGTGTATTTACTCTCCCAGTGTTCCCAATGTATTAACATGCACAGTGCTCCCAGTGTATTTTCTCTCCCAGTGTTGCAAATGGATGCATTGTCCCAGTCTCCCCAGTTTATTTTCTCTCTCCCAGTGTTCCCAGTGTATTTAGTCTCCCAGAGTTCCCAGTGTATTTATTCTCTCCCAGTGTCTCCAGTTTATTTCATCCCACAGTGTTCCCAGTGTTTTTACTCTCTCAGTGTTTCCATTGTATTTACTCTCCCAGTGTTCCCAGTGTATTTACTTTCTCTCCGTGTCGTCAGTGTATTAACTCTCCCAGTGTGCCAAGTTAAATTAATCTCTATCTGTTCCCAATGTCTCTACTCTCCCAGTGTTCTCAATTGAGCTACTCTCTCCCAGTGTCCCAGTTTATTTCTGCTTAGTGTTCCCAGTTTACTTCTCTTCCAGTGTTCCCAGTATATTTACACTCCCAGTGTTCCCAGTGTATTTACTCTTTCAGTGATCCCAGTGCATTTACTCTCCAAGTTTTCCCAGTGCGGTTAATCTCTCGCAGTGTTCCGAGTGTATTTACTCTCGCTATGTTCCCAGTACATTTACGCTCTACCAGTGTTCACAGTGTATTTACTCTCCCAGCATTCCAATGTTAGTAACTCTCTCACAGTGTTCCCAATCTATTTACGCTCCCAGTTTTCCCAGTGTATTTGCTCTCCCAGTGTTCGCAGTGCATTTACTCTCTCCCAGTGTTCCCAGTGTATTTACTCTCCCAGTGTTCCCAATGTATTTACTGGCACGATGTTCCCAGTTCATTTACTCTCCCAGTGTTCCCAATATGTGTACTCTCCCAGTGCTCCCTGTTTATTTACTCTCTCCCAGTCTTCCCAGTGTATTTACTCTACCAGTCTTCCCAGAGTATTTACTCTCCCAGTGTTTCCACTATATGTATTGTCTGCCAGTGGACCCAGTTTATTTACACTCCCAGTATTCGTAATGTATTTACTCTCCCTGTGTTACCAGAATATTCACTCTCTATCAGTGTTCCTAATGTATTTCCTCTCTCAGTGTTACCAATTTATTTGCTCTCTCAATGTTCCCAATGTATTTAATCTCGCCCAGTGTTACCCGAGTATTTACTCTCCCAGGGTTCCCAAAGTCTGTACTCTCCCAATGTGCCCAGTTTAGCTACACTCTTCCTGTGTGCCCAGGGTATTTGCACTTATTGTTCCCAGTGTACTTCTCTTCTAGTGTGTCCAGTGTATTTACACTTCCATTGTTCCCACTGTATTTACTGATCCAGTGATCCCAGTGTCCCCAGTGTGGTTATTCTCTCCCAGTGTTCCCCGTGCATTTACTCTCTCTCTGTTCCCAGTATATTTATGCTCTACCAGTGTTCCCAGTTTATTTACTCTCCCAGCCTTCCCAGTCTATTTATTCTCTCGCAGTGTTCCCAGTTTATTTACTCTCCCAGTCTTCCCAATGCATGTACTCTCCCAGTGTTCGCAGTTTATTTACTCTCTCCCAGTGTTCCCAGTGTATGTTCTCTTCCAGTGTTCCCAGTGTATACACTCTCCAAGTTAATTTACTCTCCCACCGTTTCTAATGTATTTCCTCGCTCCCAGTGTTCGTAATGTATTTACTCTCCGTGTTGCCAGTATATTTACTCGCTAACAGCATTCCCAGTGTATTTACCCTCCCAATGTTCCCAGTCTATTTGCTCTCCCAATGTTCCCAGTGTATTTAATCTCTCCCAGTTTTCGCGATGTATGTATGCTCCCAGTGTTCCCAGTGCATTTACTCTCTCTTTGTTCCCAGTATATTTATGCTGTACCAGTGTTCCCAGTGTATTTACTCTCCCAGCCTTCCCAGTCTATTTATTCTCTCACAGTGTTCCAGTTTATTTACTCTCCCAGTGTTCCCAATGCATGTACTCTCCCAGTGTTCGCAGTTTATTTACTCTCTCCCAGTGTTCCCAGTGAATTTTCTCTTCCAGTGTTCCCAGTGTATACACTCTCCAAGTTAATTTACTCTCCCACCGTTTCTAATGAATTTCCTCGGTCCCAGTTTTCGTAATGTATTTACTCTCCGTGTTGCCAGTATATTTACTCGCTAACAGCATTCCCAGTGCATTTACCCTCCCAATGTTCCCAGTGTATTTGCTCTCCCAATGTTCCCAGTGTATTTAATCTCTCCCAGTTTTCACGATGTATGTATGCTCCCAGTGTTCCCAGTGTATTTACGTTCCCAGTGATGCCAGTGTATTTACTGTCCCAGTGTATTTACTCTCCCAGTATTCCCAATGTATTTACTCGCACAGTGCTCCCAGTGCATTTTTTCTCCCAATGTTGCAAATGGATGCATTCTCCCAGTACTCCCAGTGTATTTTCTCTCTCCCAGTTGTCCCAGTGTATTTAGGCTCCCAGTGTTCGCAGTGTATTTATTCTCTCTCAGCGTCTCCAGTTTATTTCAACCCGCTGTGTTCCCAGTGTTTTTACTCTTCAAGTGTTTCCAATGTATTTACTCTCCCAGTGTTCCCAGTGTATTTACTCTCCCCCCGTGTCCTCAGTGTATTAACTCTCCTAGTGTTCCCAGAGTATTCACTCTCCCAGTGTTCTAAGTTAAATTAATCTCCCTCTGTTCCCAATGGCTGTACACTCCCAGTGTCCTCAGGGTAGCTACTCTCTCCCTGTGTACCAGTGTATTTCCGCTTAGTGTTCCCAGTGTACTTCTCTTCCAGTGTTCCCAGCGTATTTACACTCCGAATGTCCACAGTGTATTTACTCTTCAAGTGAGCCCAGTGTATTTACTCTCTCAGTTTTCCCAGTGTGGTCAATCTCTCCCAGTGTTCCGAGTGTATTTACTCTCCCTATTTTCCCAGTATATTTACTCTCTACCAGTGATCCCAGTGTATTTACTCTCCCAGCCTTCCCATTTTGTTTACTCTCTCACAGTGTTCCCAATCTATTTACGCTCGCAGTTTTCCCAGTGTATTTACTCTCTCAGTGTTCGCAGTGCATTTACTCTCTACCAGTGTTCTCAGTGTATTTACTCTCGCAGCGTTGCCAATGTATTTACTGGCACTGTGTTCCCAGTTCATTTACTCTCCCAGTGTTCCCAATGTGTGTACTCTCCCAGTGTTCCCAGTTTATTTCGTCTCTGCCAGTCTTCCCAGTGTATTTACTCTACCAATCGTCCCAATGTATTTACCGTCCCAGTGTTTCCACTATATTTATTCTCTGCCAGTGGACCCAGTGGATTTACACTCCCAGTGTTCGTAATGTATTTACTCTCCCTGTGTTGCCAGTATATTCACTCTCTATCAGTGTTCCCAGTGTATTTGCTCTCTCAGTGTTACCAGTCTATTTGCTCTCTCAATGTTCCCAGTGTATTTAATCACGCCCAGTGTTCCCCGAGTATTTACTCGCCCAGTGTTCCCAATGCATTTACCCTCCCAGTGTATTTACCCTTCCAGTCTTCCAATTGTATTTGCTCTCCCAGTGTTCGAAGTTTATTTACTCTCCCAGAGTTCCCAATGTCTGTACTCTCCCAATGTTCCCAGTTTAGCCACTCTTTCCCAGTGTTCCCAGTGTATTTACACTTAGTGTTCCCAGTGTACTTATCTCCCAGTGTTTCCAATGTATTTACACTTCCAGTGTTCCCAGCGTATTTACTCAGCCAGTGATCCCAGTGCATTTACTTTTCCAGTGTCCCCAGCGTGCTTACTTTCTCCCAATGTTCCTTGTGTATTTACACTCCCTGTGTTCCTCGTATATTTACGCTCTACCAGTGTTCCCAGTATATTTTCTCTCCCAGCCTTCCCAGTCTATTTACTCTCTCCCAGTGTTCTCAGTGTATTTACTCTCCCAGTGTTACCAATATATTTACTGGCACGGTGTTCGCAGTTTATTTACTCTCCAGTGTTTCCAATGCATGTAGTTTCCCAGTGTTCGCAGTTTATTTACTCTCTCCCAGTGTTTCCAGTGCATTTACTCTCCCAGTGTTCCCAGTGTATTTACTCGCCCAGTTTTACCAGTATATTTATTCTCCACAGTGTTCCCAGTGTATTTACTCTCCCAGTGTTTACAGTATATTTATTCTCTGCCAGTGTACCCATTGTATTTATGGTCCCAGTATTCGTAATGTACTTACTGCCCCTGTGCTGCCAGTATATTCACTCTCTACCAGTGTTCCCCTTGTGTTTACTCTCCCTGTGTTCTCAGTGTATTTACCCTCCCAGAGTATTAACTCTGTCAGTGTTACCAGTATTTTACTCTCCCAGTGTTCCCAGTGTATTTATTATCTGCCAGTGTACCCATTGTATTTATGGTCCCAGTGTTCGTAGTGTACTTACTGCCCCTGTGTTGCAAGTATATTCACTCTCTACCAGTGTTCCCCTTGTATTTACTCTCCCTGTGTTCTCAGTGTATTTATCCCCCCAGAGTATTAACTCTGCCAGTGTTCCCAGTATTTTTACTCTCCCAGTGTTCCCAGTGTATTTACTTTCCCAGTGTTCCCAATATATTTATTCTCCCAGTGTTCCTAGTGTATTTTCTCTCTCAGTGTTCCCAGTACATATAATCTCACCCAGTATTCCCAGTGTATTTACTCTCCCAGTGTATTTACTCTCCCAGTGTTCCCATTGAATTTACTCTGCCAGTGTTCCCATTGTACTTACTCTCTCTCAGTGTTCTCAGTGTATTTACTCCCCCATTGTTCCCAATGTATGTACTCTCCCAGTGATACAAGTTAATTAACTTTCTCAGTGTTCCCTGATTGCTTACTCTCTCCCAGCGTTGCCAATGTATTTACTCGCTCCCAGTGTTCCCAGTGTATTAACTCTCCCAGTGTTCCCAGTGTATTCACTCTCCCAGTGTTACAAGTTTATTTACTCTTTCTAATTTCTGTACTCTCACAGTGTTCCCAGTTTAGCTACTCGGTCCCAGTGTCCCCAATTTATTTCAGCCCCCAGTGTCCCCAGTGTATTTACTCTGCCAGTGTTTCCAATGTATTTACTCCCCCAGTGTTCCCAGTGTATTTACACTCTCTCCGTGTCTTCAGTGTATTTACTTTCCCAGTGTTTCCAATGTTTTTACTGTGCCAGTATTCCCTGTGTATTTTCTCTCTCTCCATGTCCTCAGTGTATTAACTCTCCCAGTGCTCTCAGTGTATTTACAATCCCAGTGTTGCCAATGTATTTACTGTCCCAGTGTTCTCGGTGTACTTACTCTCCCAGTGTTCACAGAGTATTTACTCGCACAGTGTTTCCAGTGTAGTTTATTTCCGAGTCTTCCAAATGCATGTATTGTCCCAGTGTTCCCAGTTTATTTAGTATCTCCCAATGTTCCCAGAATATTCAGTCTCCCAGTGTTCCCAGTGTATTTATTCTCTCCCAGTGTCCCCAATTTATTTCATCCCTCAGTGTTCCCAGTGTATTTACTCTCCCAGTGTCTCCAATGTATTTACTCTCCCAGTGATCCCATTGTATTTACTCTCCCACTGTCCCCAATGTGGTTAATCTCTACCCATGTTCCCAGCGTATTTACTCTCTCCTCCAGTGTTCTCAGTGTATTTACTCTCCCAATGTTCCCAATGTATTTATGGGCACTGTGTCCCAGTTTTTTTACTCTCCCTGTTTTCCGATGTCTATACTCTCCCAGTGTTCCCAGTGTATTTACTCTCTCCCAGTGTTCCCAGTGTATTTACTATCCCAGTGTTACCACTGTAGTTACACTCCCAGTGTTCCCAGTATATTTACTCACCCAGTAATCCCAGTGTATTTAGAAAACCCAGTGTTTCCAGTCTGCTTATTCCCTCCCAGTGTTCATAATTTATTTACTCTCTCTGTGCTGACAGTATATTGATTCTCTATCAGTGTTCCCATTGTATTTACTCTCTCAGTGTTCCCAGTTAATTTGCTCTCTTAATGTTCCCAGTGCATTTACTCGCTCTCAGTGTTACCAGTATATTTACCCGCCCAGTGTATTTGCTCTCGCAGTGCCCCCAGTGTATTTATTCTCACAGTGTTACCAGTGTATTTACTCATCGAGAGTTCCCACTGTATTTATTCTCCCAGTGTATTTACTCTCCAAGTGTCCTCAGTTAATTTACTCTCCCAGTATTCCCAGTGTGCTTACTCTCTCCCAGTGTTGCCTGTGTATTTACTCTCCCTTTGTTCGCAGTGTATTTACACTCCCAGTGTTGCCAGTATATTTACTCCCCCTGTGTTCGCAGTGCATTTACTCTCTCAGTATTCCCAGTGTCTTTACCCTACCAGTGTTCCCAGCTTTTTTACTCTCCCAGTGTTGCCAATGTATTATTCTGCCAGTATCCTCAGTGTATTTACGTTCCCAGTGTTCCCAGTGTATTTATTCTCTCCCCGTGTTCCCCGTGTTTCAACTCTCTCCCAGTGTTCCCAGTATTTTTACTCTCAAAGTGTTCCCATTATATTTACTCCTCAGTAATCCCCGTGTATTTACTCTCCCATTGTTCCCAGTGCGTTTACTCTGACCAAGTGTTCTTGAATTATTTACTCTCCCTTTGTTGCCAGTGTATTTTCTCTCCCAGTGAATTTACTCTCCTAGTGTTCCCAGTGTTTTGACTCTCCCAGTGTAATCAGTATACTTATTCTCTCCCAGTGTACCCAGTGTATTGACTCTCCCTGTGTTCCCAGTGTATTTACTCCCACAGTCTTCCAAGTATATTGACAGTCCCAGTGTTGTCAGTCTATTTACTATTCCAGTGATCCCAGTGTATTTACTCTCCCATTATTTGCAGTGTGCTGACTCTGTCCCAATGTTCCCAGTATCTTTACTCGCCATGCGTTCCCGGTATATTTACTCTCCCAGTGTTCCCAATGTAAGTACTCTCCCAGTGTTCCCAGTTTATTTACTATCTCCCAGTGTTCCCAGTGTATTTACACTCCCAGTGTTCCCAGTGTATTTACACTCCCAGTTTTCCCAGTATATTTACTCTCCCTGTTTTGCCAGTGCATTTACACTCCCACTGTACTTACTCTCCCAGCATATTTACTCTCCCAGTGTTCCCGGTATATTTACTCGCCTAGTGTTCCCAATGTAAGTACTCTCCCAGTGTTCCCAGTGTATTTACTCTCTCCAATTGTTCCCAATATGTTTACTCATTCAATGTCCCCAGTGTATTTACACTCCCAGGGTCCCCAGTATATTTACTCTCCCTGTGTTCGCATGTATTTACTCGCACAGTCTTCCCAGAGTATATATACTACCACTGCTCCCAGTGAATTTACTCGCCTTGTGCCCCCAATGCATTTACCCTCTCAATGCTCCCAGTCGATTTACTCTCCCAGTAACCCCAGTGTATTTACTCTCTCCCAGTGCGCCCAATGTCTTTACTCTTCCAGACTTCCCTTATCTTTACTCTCCCAGTATTCCCAGTGTATTTACTCTCCCAGTGTTTCCAATGTATTTACTTTCTCAGTGCTCCCAGTGTATTTACTATCTCTCCGTGTCTTCAGTGTATTTACTGTCCCAGTGTTTCCAATGTTTTTCTCTGTCAGTATTCCCTGTATATTTGCTCTATCCGTGTCCTCGGTGTATTAACTCGCCCAGTGCTCCCAGTGTATTTACAATCCCCCTGTTGCCAGTGTATTTACTGCCCCAGTGTTCCCAGAGTATTTACTCGCACAGTGTTCCCAGTGTAGTTACTTTCCCAGTCTTCCCAATGCATATATTCTCCCAGTGTTCCCAGTTTATTTAGTCACTCCCAATGTTCCCAGAGTGTTCAGTCTCCCAGTGTTCCCAGTGTATTTAATCTCTCCCAGTGTCCCCAGTTTATGTCATCCCCCAGTGTTCCCAGTGTATTTACTCTCCCGGTGTTTCCAATCGATTTACTCTCCCAGTGTTCCCATTGTATTTACTCTCCCACTGTTCCCAGTGCGTTTAATCTCTACCCATGTTCCCAGCGTATTTATTCTCTCCTCCAGTGTTCTCAGTGTATTTACTCTCCCAATGTTCCCAATTTATTTACGCGCACAGTGTCGCAATCTTTTACTCTCCCTGTTTTCCCAATGTATATACTTTTCCAGTCTTCCCAGTTTATTTACTCACTCTCAGTGTTCGCAATGTATGTACTCTCCCAGTGTTCCAAGTTTATTTACTCTCTCCCAGTGTTCCCAGTGTAGTTGCACTCCCAGTGTTCCCAGTATGTTTACTCTCCAAGTAATCCCAGTGTATTTAGAAAACCCAGTGTTCCCAGTCTGCTTATTCCCTCGCAGTTTTCGTAATGTATGTACTCTCCCTGTGCTGACAGTATATTGACTCTCTATCAGTGTTCCCATTGTATTCACTCTCTCAGTGTTCCCAGTTAATTTGCTCTCTTAATATTCCCAGTGCATTTACTCGCTCACAGTGTTACCAGTATATTTACCCGCCCAGTGCATTTGCTCTCGCAGTGTTCCCAGTGTATTTACTCTCACAGTGTTACCAGTGTATTTACTCATCCAGTGACCCCACTGTATTTATTCTCCCAGTGTATTTACTCTCCAAGTGTTCCCATTGTATTTACTCTCACAGAGTTCCGAGCGTATTTACTCTCTCTCAGCGTCTTCCGTTAATTTACTCTCCCAGTATTCCCAGTGTGCTTAATCTCTCCCAGTGTTGCCTGTCTCTTTATAATCCCTTGTTTGCAGTGTATTTACACTCCCAGTGTTGCCAGTATATTTACTCTCCCTGTGTTCGCAGTGCATTTACTCTCTCAGTATTCCCAGTGCATTTACCCTCCCAGTGTTCCCAGTTTTTTTACTCTCCCAGTGTTCCCATTGTCTTTACTCTCCCAGTATCCCCAGCGTATTTACGCTCCCAGTGTTCCCAGTGCATTTATTCTCTCCCCGTGTTCCCCGTGTTTCGACTCTCTCCCAGTGTTCCCAGTGTTTTTACTCTCAAACTGTTCCCAGTATATTTACTCCCCAGTAATCCCTGTGTATTTACTCTCCCATTGTTCCCAGTGTATTTACTCTCCCAGTTTTCGCAGTATATTTACTCTCCATGTGTTACCAGTGTATTTACTCTCCCACTGTACTTACTCTCTCAGCTCATTTACACTCCCAGTGTTTCCAGTGTATTTACCATCTCCCAGTGTTCCCATTGTCTTTACTCTCCCAGTATTACCAGTGTATTTATACTCGCAGTGTTCCCAATATATTTACTCTTCCTGTGTTCGCAGTGTATTTACTCGCACAGTGTTCCCAGAGTATATATAGTCCCAGGGTTCCAAGTGAATGTACTCGCCTTGTGTCCCCAGTGCAGTTACCCGCTCAATGCTCCCAATCTATTTACTCTCACAGTAACCCCAGTGTATTTACTCTCTCCCATTGCTCCCAATGTTTTTACTCTCCCAGTAATCCCCGTGTATTTACTCTCCCAGTGTTCACAGTGTGCTTATTCTCTCCCACTCTTCCTAATGTATTTAATCATTGTGATGCCAGTGTATTTAGTCTCCCACTATACTTACTCTCCCAATATATTTATTCTCCCAGTGTTCTCAGTGCATTTGCATTCCCAGTGTTGCCAATGTATTTACTCCGCAGTAATCCATGTGTATTTACTCTCCCATTGTTCCCAATGTGCTTACTCTGACCAAGTGTTCTTAAAGTATTTACTCTCCCTTTGTTCCCAGTGTATTGACTCTCCCAGTGTAACCAGTGTATTTATTCTCTCCCAATGTACCCAGTGTATTGACTCTCACTTTGTTCCCAGTGTATTTACTCAGTGTTCCCAGTGTACTTACTCCCCGAGTGTTACACGTATATTTACACCCTCAGTGTTCCCAGTCTATTTACTATTCCAGTGATCCCAGTGTATTTACTCTCCCAGTGGTGTCGGTATATTTAATCTCCTCAGTGTTCCCAATGTAAGTACTCTCCCAGTGTTGCCAGTGTATTTACTCTATCCAATTGTTCCCAGTGTATTTACTTTCCCAGTGGTCCCAGTGTATTTACAGCCGCAGTGTTCCCAGTATATTTACCCACCCTGTGTTTACAGAGTATTTACTCGCACAGTGTTCCCAGAGTAGGTATACTCCCAGTGTTCCGAGTGAATTTACTCGCCTTATGCCACCAGTGCATTTACCCTCTCAGTACATTTCCTCTCCCCGTAACCCCAGTGTATTTACTCTCACCGAGTGCTCCCAATGTTTGTACTCTCCCAGTGTTCCCTTGTCTTTACTCTCCCAGTATTCCCAGTGTATTTGCACTCCCAGTTTTCCCAGTATATTTACTCTCCCTGTTTTGCCAGTGTATTTACTCTCGCACTATATTTACTCTCCCAGCATATTTACTTTCCCAGTGTTTCCAGGTTATTTACCATCTACCAGTATTCCCAGTGTTTGTATTCTCCGTTTGTTCTCAGTATCTTTACTCTCCCAGTGTTCCCAGTGTATTTACACTCCCAGTGTTCCCAGAATATTTACTATCCCTGTGTTTGCATTGTATTTACTCGCACAGTGTTCCCAGAGTATATATACTCCCAGTGTTCCCAGTGTATTCACTCTCCCAGTGTATTTACTCTCCTAGTGTTCCCAGTGTATTGACTTTCCCAGTATAACCAGTGTGTTTCTTCTTTCCCAGTGTACCCAGTGTATTTACTCTCCCTGTGTTCCCAGTGTATTAATCCCCCAGTGTACGTACTCCCCCAGTGTTCCAAGTATGTTTACACTCCCAGTATTCCCAATCTATTTACTATTCCAGTGATCCCAGTGTATTTACTCGACCAGAGTTAGCAGTGTGCTTACTCTCTCCCAATGTCCCCAGTGCAGTTACTCTCCGTGTGTTCCTGGTATATTTACTCTTCCAGTGTTCCCAGTGTTATTACACTCCCAGTGTTCCCAGTATATTTACTATTCCAGTGATCCCAGTGTATTTACTCGCCCAGTGTTCCCGGTATATTTAATCTCCTCAGTGTTCCCAATGTAAGTATTCTTCCAGTGTTGCCAGTGTAGTTAATATCTCCAATTGTTCCCAGTGTATTTACTCTCCCAGTGGTCCCAGTGTATTTACCCTCCCTGTGTTTGCAGAGTATTTACTCGCACAGTCTTCCCAGAGTAGGTATACTCCCAGTGTTCCGAATGAATTTACTCGCCTTATGCCCCCAGTGCATTTACCCTCTCAGTACATTTCCTCTCCCTGTAACCCCAGTGTATTTACTCTCACCCAGTGCTCCCAATGTTTGTACTCTCCCAGTGTTTCCTTGTCTTTACTCTCCCAGTATTCCCAGTGTATTTGCACTCCAGGTTTTCCCAGTATATTTACTCTCCCTGTTTTGCCAGTGTATTTACTCTCCCACTATATTTACTCTCCCAGCATATTTACTTTCCCAGTGTTTCCAGGGTATTTACCATCTCCCAGTATTCCCAGTGTTTGTATTCTCCGTGTGTTCCCAGTATCTTTACTCTCCCAGTGTTTCCAGAGTATATATACTCCCAGTGTTCCCAGGGTATTCACTCTCCCAGTGTATTTACTCTCCTAGTGTTCCCAGTGTATTGACTCTCCCAGTATAACCAGTGTATATTTTCTCTCCCAGTGTACCCAGTGTATTTACTCTCCAAGTGTTCCCAGTGTAATTATACTCCCAGTGTTCCCAGTATATTTACTCTCCCTGTGTTTGCAGTGTATTTACTCGCACAGTGTTCCCAGAGTATAGATACTACCAGTGGTCCCAGTGAATTTACTCGCCTTGTGTCCCCAGTGCATTTACCCTCTCAATGCTCACAGTCTACTTACTCTCCCATTAACCGCAGTGTATTTACTCTCTCCCAGTGCTCCTAATGTTTTACTCTCCCAGTAATCCCCATGTATTTACTCTCCCAGTGTTCCCAGTGTGCTTAATCTCTCCCAGTGTTCCTAATGTATTTACTCTCCCTGTGTTGCCAGTGTATTTACTCTCCCACTGTACTTACTCTCCGAATATATTTACTCTCCCAGTGTTCCCAGTCTATTTAGTCCCCAGTAATCCCCGTGTAATTACTCTCCCATTGTTCCCATTCTGCTTACTCTGACCAAGTATTCTTAAAGTATTTACTCTCCATTTGTTGCCAGTGTATTTACTCTCCCAGATTATTTACTCTCCTAGTTTTCCCAGTGTATTGACTCTCCCAGTGTTACCAGTGCAGTTATTCTCTCCCAGTGTACCCAGTGCGTTTACTCTCGCTGTGTTCCCAGTGTATTTACTCTCAGTGTTCCCAGTGTACTTACTCCCCCAGTGTTCCAAGTATATTTGCATTCACAATATTCCCAATCTATTTACTATTTCAGTGATCCCAGTGTATTTACTCGATGAGTGTTATCAGTGTGCTTACTCTCTCCCAATGTTCCCAGTGTGTTTACTCTCCTTGTGTTCCCGGTATACTTACTCTCACAGAGTTCCCAATATACGTACGCTCCCAGTGTTCCCAGTTTATTTATTCTCTCCAATTATTCCAAGTTTATTTACTCTCCCAGTGTTCCCAGTGTAATTACACTCCCAGTGTTCCCGGTATATTTACTCTCCCTGTGTTCGCAGTGTATTTACTCGCACAGTGTTCCCAGAGCATATATACTCCGAGTGTTCCCAGTTAACTTACTCGCCTTGTGCTCCCATTGCATTTACCCTCTCAATGCTCCCAGTCTATTTATTCTCCCAATAACCCCAGTGCATTTACTCTCTCCCAGTACTCCCAATGCCTTTACACTCCCAGTGTTCTCTTGTCTTTACTCTCTCAGTATTCCCAGTGATTTACACTCCCAGTTTTCCCAGTATATTTACTCTCCCTGTGTTGCCAGCGTATTTACTCTCCGGCTGTACTTATTCTCCCAGCATATTTACTCTCCCAGTGTCTTCAGTGTATTTGCATCACCCAGTGTTCCCAGTTTTTGCACTCTCCCAGTGTCCACAGTGTGATTACTCTCCCAGTGTGCGCAGTGTATTTGCACTCCCAGTGTTCCCAATGAATTTACTCGCCTTGTGTCCGCAGTGCATTTACCCTCTCAATGCTCCCAGTCTATTTACTCTACCAGTAACCCCAGTGTATTTACTCTCTCCCAGTGCTCCCAATGTTTTTATTCTCCCAGTAATCCCCGTGTATATAATATCCCAGTGTTCACAGTGTGCTTATTCTCTCCCACTCTTCCTAATGTATTTAATCATTGTGATGCCAGTGTATTTAGTCTCCCACTATACTTACTCTCCCAATATATTTATTCTCCCAGTGTTCTCAGTGCATTTGCATTCCCAGTGTTGCCAATGTATTTACTCCGCAGTAATCCATGTGTATTTACTCTCCCATTGTTCCCAATGTGCTTACTCTGACCAAGTGTTCTTAAAGTATTTACTCTCCCTTTGTTCCCAGTGTATTGACTCTCCCAGTGTAACCAGTGTATTTATTCTCTCCCAATGTACCCAGTGTATTGACTCTCACTTTGTTCCCAGTGTATTTACTCAGTGTTCCCAGTGTACTTACTCCCCGAGTGTAACACGTATATTTACACCCTCAGTGTTCCCAGTCTATTTACTATTCCAGTGATCCCAGTGTATTTACTCTCCCAGTGGTGTCGGTATATTTAATCTCCTCAGTGTTCCCAATGTAAGTACTCTCCCAGTGTTGCCAGTGTATTTACTCTATCCAATTGTTCCCAGTGTATTTACTTTCCCAGTGGTCCCAGTGTATTTACAGCCGCAGTGTTCCCAGTATATTTACCCACCCTGTGTTTACAGAGTATTTACTCGCACAGTGTTCCCAGAGTAGGTATACTCCCAGTGTTCCGAGTGAATTTACTCGCCTTATGCCACCAGTGCATTTACCCTCTCAGTACATTTCCTCTCCCCGTAACCCCAGTGTATTTACTCTCACCGAGTGCTCCCAATGTTTGTACTCTCCCAGTGTTCCCTTGTCTTTACTCTCCCAGTATTCCCAGTGTATTTGCACTCCCAGTTTTCCCAGTATATTTACTCTCCCTGTTTTGCCAGTGTATTTACTCTCGCACTATATTTACTCTCCCAGCATATTTACTTTCCCAGTGTTTCCAGGTTATTTACCATCTACCAGTATTCCCAGTGTTTGTATTCTCCGTTTGTTCTCAGTATCTTTACTCTCCCAGTGTTCCCAGTGTATTTACACTCCCAGTGTTCCCAGCATAGTTACTATCCCTGTGTTTGCATTGTATTTACTCGCACAGTGTTCCCAGAGTATATATACTCCCAGTGTTCCCAGTGTATTCACTCTCCCAGTGTATTTACTCTCCTAGTGTTCCCAGTGTATTGACTTTCCCAGTATAACCAGTGTGTTTCTTATTTCCCAGTGTACCCAGTGTATTTACTCTCCCTGTGTTCCCAGTGTATTAATCCCCCAGTGTACGTACTCCCCCAGTGTTCCAAGTATGTTTACACTCCCAGTATTCCCAATCTATTTACTATTCCAGTGATCCCAGTGTATTTACTCGACCAGAGTTAGCAGTGTGCTTACTCTCTCCCAATGTCCCCAGTGCAGTTACTCTCCGTGTGTTCCTGGTATATTTACTCTTCCAGTGTTCCCAGTGTTATTACACTCCCAGTGTTCCCAGTATATTTACTATTCCAGTGATCCCAGTGTATTTACTCGCCCAGTGTTCCCGGTATATTTAATCTCCTCAGTGTTCCCAATGTAAGTATTCTTCCAGTGTTGCCAGTGTAGTTAATATCTCCAATTGTTCCCAGTGTATTTACTCTCCCAGTGGTCCCAGTGTATTTAGCCTCCCTGTGTTTGCAGAGTATTTACTCGCACAGTCTTCCCAGAGTAGGTATACTCCCAGTGTTCCGAGTGAATTTACTCGCCTTATGCCCCCAGTGCATTTACCCTCTCAGTACATTTCCTCTCCCTGTAACCCCAGTGTATTTACTCTCACCCAGTGCTCCCAATGTTTGTACTCTCCCAGTGTTTCCTTGTCTTTACTCTCCCAGTATTCCCAGTGTATTTGCACTCCAGGTTTTCCCAGTATATTTACTCTCCCTGTTTTGCCAGTGTATTTACTCTCCCACTATATTTACTCTCCCAGCATATTTACTTTCCCAGTGTTTCCAGGGTATTTACCATCTCCCAGTATTCCCAGTGTTTGTATTCTCCGTGTGTTCCCAGTGACTTTACTCTCCCAGTGTTTCCAGAGTATATATACTCCCAGTGTTCCCAGGGTATTCACTCTCCCAGTGTATTTACTCTCCTAGTGTTCCCAGTGTATTGACTCTCCCAGTATAACCAGTGTATATTTTCTCTCCCAGTGTACCCAGTGTATTTACTCTCCAAGTGTTCCCAGTGTAATTATACTCCCAGTGTTCCCAGTATATTTACTCTCCCTGTGTTTGCAGTGTATTTACTCGCACAGTGTTCCCAGAGTATAGATACTACCAGTGGTCCCAGTGAATTTACTCGCCTTGTGTCCCCAGTGCATTTACCCTCTCAATGCTCACAGTCTACTTACTCTCCCATTAACCGCAGTGTATTTACTCTCTCCCAGTGCTCCTAATGTTTTACTCTCCCAGTAATCCCCATGTATTTACTCTCCCAGTGTTCCCAGTGTGCTTAATCTCTCCCAGTGTTCCTAATGTATTTACTCTCCCTGTGTTGCCAGTGTATTTACTCTCCCACTGTACTTACTCTCCGAATATATTTACTCTCCCAGTGTTCCCAGTCTATTTAGTCCCCAGTAATCCCCGTGTAATTACTCTCCCATTGTTCCCATTCTGCTTACTCTGACCAAGTATTCTTAAAGTATTTACTCTCCATTTGTTGCCAGTGGATTTACTCTCCCAGATTATTTACTCTCCTAGTTTTCCCAGTGTATTGACTCTCCCAGTGTTACCAGTGTAGTTATTCTCTCCCAGTGTACCCAGTGCGTTTACTCTCGCTGTGTTCCCAGTGTATTTACTCTCAGTGTTCCCAGTGTACTTACTCCCCCAGTGTTCCAAGTATATTTGCATTCACAATATTCCCAATCTATTTACTATTTCAGTGATCCCAGTGTATTTACTCGATGAGTGTTATCAGTGTGCTTACTCTCTCCCAATGTTCCCAGTGTGTTTACTCTCCTTGTGTTCCCGGTATACTTACTCTCACAGAGTTCCCAATATACGTACGCTCCCAGTGTTCCCAGTTTATTTATTCTCTCCAATTATTCCAAGTTTATTTACTCTCCCAGTGTTCCCAGTGTAATTACACTCCCAGTGTTCCCGGTATATTTACTCTCCCTGTGTTCGCAGTGTATTTACTCGCACAGTGTTCCCAGAGCATATATACTCCGAGTGTTCCCAGTTAACTTACTCGCCTTGTGCTCCCATTGCATTTACCCTCTCAATGCTCCCAGTCTATTTATTCTCCCAGTAACCCCAGTGCATTTACTCTCTCCCAGTACTCCCAATGCCTTTACACTCCCAGTGTTCCCTTGTCTTTACTCTCTCAGTATTCCCAGTGATTTACACTCCCAGTTTTCCCAGTATATTTACTCTCCCTGTGTTGCCAGCGTATTTACTCTCCGGCTGTACTTATTCTCCCAGCATATTTACTCTCCCAGTGTCTTCAGTGTATTTGCATCACCCAGTGTTCCCAGTTTTTGCACTCTCCCAGTGTCCACAGTGTGATTACTCTCCCAGTGTGCGCAGTGTATTTGCACTCCCAGTGTTCCCAATGAATTTACTCGCCTTGTGTCCGCAGTGCATTTACCCTCTCAATGCTCCCAGTCTATTTACTCTACCAGTAACCCCAGTGTATTTACTCTCTCCCAGTGCTCCCAATGTTTTTATTCTCCCAGTAATCCCCGTGTATTTAATATCCCAGTGTTCCCAGTGTGCTTACTCTCTCCCAGCGTTCCTAATGTATTTACTCTCCCTGTGTTGCCCGTGTATTTACTCTCCCACTGTACTTACTCTCTCAATATATTTACTCTCCCAGTGTTCACAGTGTATTAACTCCCCAGTAATCCCTGTATATTTAATCTCCCAGTGTTCCCAGTGTATACTCTTTCACAGTGTTACAACTGCAGTTAATCTCTCCCAATGTTCCCAGTATATTTATTCCCCCAGTGTATTTACTCTCCAAGTGTTCCCATTGTATTTACTCTCCCAGTGTTCGGAGTGTATTTTCTCTTTCTCAGTGTCCTCAGTTAATTTACTCTCCCACTGTTCCCATTGTGCTTACTCTCTCCAGTGTTGCCAGTGTATTTACTCTCCCTTTGTTCGCAGTGCATTTACACTCGCAGTGTTTCCAGTGAATTTACTCTCCTTGTGTCCCCAGTACATTTACCCTCTCAGTGCTCGCAGTCTATTTACTCTCCCAGTATCCCCGTGTTTTTACTATCTCAGTGTTCTCAGTTTATTTATTCCCCCAGTGTTTCCAGTGTATTTACTCTCCTAGTGTTCACAGTGTATTGACTTTCCCAGTGTAAGCAGTGTTTTTATTCTCACCCAGCATGCCCAGTGTAGTTACTCTCCCCGTGTTCTCAGTGTATTTACTCTCAGTGTTCCCAGTGTACTTACTCCCACAGTGTTCCAAATATATTTACTCTCCCAGTGTTCGAAGTCTATTTACTATTCCAGTGCTCCCACTGTATCTACTCTCTCAGTGTTCGCAGTGTGCTTACTCTCTCCCAATGTTCCCAGTGTATTTACTCGCCTTGTGTTCCTGGTATATTTACTCTCCCATTTGCTCCCAATGTAAGTGCTCTCCCAGTGTTCCCAGTTTATTTACTCTCTCCCAGTTTTCCCAGTGTACTTACTCTCCCAGTGATCCCAGTGTAGTTACACTCCCAGTTTTCCCAGTATATTTACTCTCCCAGTAATCCCAGTGTATTTAGAAAACCCAATGTTGCCAGTGTGCTTATTCCCTCGCATTGTTCGTAATGTATTTACTCTCCCTGCGCTGCCAGTATATTGAATCGCTATCAGTGTTCCCATTGTATTTACTCTCTCTTTGTTCCCAATCAATTTGCTCACTTAATGCTCACAGTGCATTTACTCTCTCTCAGTGTTCCCAGTGTATTTACTCTCCCTGTGTTCCCAGTGTATTTACTCTCAGTGTTCCCAATGTACTTACTCCCCCAGTGTTCCAAGTGTATTTACACTCCCAGTATTCCCAATCTATTTACTATTCCAGTGTTCCCAGTGTATTTACTCGACCAGTGTTAGCAGTGTGCTTACTCTCTCCCAATGTTCCCAGTGTGTTTACTCTCCGTGTGGTCCCGGTATATTTACTCTCCCTGTGTTCCCAATGTAATTACACTCCCAGTGTAGCCAGTTTATTTACTCTCCCTGTGTTTGCAGTGTATTTACTCGCACAGTGTTCACAGATTATAGATACTCCCAGTGTTCCCAGTGAATTTACTCGCCTTGTGTCCTCAGTGCATTTACCCTCTCAATGCTCCCAGTCTCTTTACTCTCCCAGTAACCCCAGTGTATTTACTCTCTCCCAGTGCTCCCAATGTTTTATTCACCCAGTAATCCCCATGCATTTACTCTCCCAGTGTAGCCAGTGTGCTTAATCTCTCGCAGTGTTCCTAATGTATTTACTCTCCCTGTGTTGCCAGTGTTTTTACTCTCCCACTGTACTTAATCTCCGAATATATTTACTCTCCCAGTGTTCCCAATGTAAGTACTCTCCCAGTGTTCCCAGTTTATTTACTCTTTCCAATTATTCCCAGTTTATTTACTCTCCCAGTGTTCCCTATGTAATTACACTCACAGTGTCCCCAGTATATTTACTCTTTCTGTGTTCGCAGTGTATTTACTCGCACACTGTTCCCAGAGTATATATACTCCCAGTGTTCCCAGTGAATTTACTCGCCTTGTGCCGCCATTGCATTTACCCTCTCAATGCTCCAAGTCTATTTACTCTCCCACTAACCCCAGTGCATTTACTCTCTCCCAGTACTCCAAATGCCTTTAATCTCCCAGTGTTCCATTGTCTTTACTCTCCCAGTATTCCCAGTGATTTACACACCCAGTTTTCCCAGTGTATTTACTCTCACTGTGTTGCCAGTGTATTTACTCTCCGACTGTACTTACTCTCCCAGCATATTTACTCTCCCAGTGTCTCCAGTGTATTTGCATCTCCCAGTGTTCCCAGTTTTTGCACTCTCCCAGTGTCCACAGTTTATTTACTCTCCCAGTGTTCCCAGTGTATTTACATTCGCAGTGTTTCCAGTATGTTTACTTTCCCTGTGTTCGCAGTTTATTTACTCGCACACTGTTCCCAGGGTATACATACTCCCCGTGTTCCCAATGAATTTGCTCGCCTTGTGCCCCCAGTGCATTTACCATCTCAATGCTCCCAGTCTATTTAGTCTACCAGTAACCCCAGTGTATTTATTCTCTCCCAGTGTTCCCAGTGTATTAATTCCCCAGTAATCCCTGTGTATTTACTCTCCCATTCTTCCCAGTGTGCATACTCCGAACAAGTGTTCTTAAATTATTTACTCTCCCTTTGTTGCGAGTGTATTTACTCTCCCAGTGTATTTACTCTCCTAGTGTTCCCAGTGTATTGAATCTCCCAGTTTAACCAGTGTATGTATTCCCTCCCAGTATACCCAGTGTATTTACACTCCCAGTGTTTCCAGTGAATTTACTCTCCTTGTGTCCCCAGTGCATGTACCCTCTCAGTGCTCCCAATCTATTTACTATCCCAGTATCACCGTGTTTTTACTCTCTCAGTGTTCTCAATTTATTTATTCCCCCAGTTTTTGCAGTGTATTTACTCTCCTAGTGTTCCCAGTATATTGAATCTCCCAGTGTAACCAGTGTATTTAATCTCTCCCAGTGTACCCAGTGTAGTTACTATCCCTTTGTTCTCAGTGTATTTACTCTCAGTGTTCCCAGTGTACTTATTCCCCCAGTGTTCCAAGTATATTTACACTCCCAGTGTTCTAAATCTATTTACTATTCCAGTGATCCCACTGCATCTACTCTCCCAGTGTTCCCAGTTTATTTACTCTCTCCCAGTGTCCCCAGTTTATTTACTCTCCCTTTGTTTGCAGTGTATTGACTCTCACAGTGTTCTGAGTGTATTTACTCTTTCTCTGTGTCCTCAGTTTAACTTACTCTCCCAGTATTCCCTGTGTATTTACTCTCCCTGCGTTCCCAGTGGATTTACTCGCTACCGTGTTTGCAGTCTATTTATGCTCCCAGTTTTCCCAGTGCATTTACTCATCACTATTCCCATTGGGCTTACTCTGTCACAGTGTTCCCAGTGTATTTATTCTCTCCCAGTGTTCCCAGTGTATTTACTATCCCAGTGAACCCAGTGTGTTTATTCTGCCAGTGTTCTCAGTGCATTTACTGTCAGTGTTTCCAGTGTATTTACTCTCCCAGTGTTCCCAATGTCTGAATTCTCCCAGTGTGCTCAGTGTAGTTGCTCTCCCCCAGTGCTCCCAGTGTATTTACTCTCAGTGTTCCCACTGAACTTACTCTTCCAGTGTTCCCAGTGTCTTTTCACACCCAGTGTTCGCAGTGTATTTACTATCCCAGTCTTCCCAGTGTTCTTACTATCTCCCAGTCTTCCTAGTATATTTACTCTCCCAGTGTTCCCAGCATATTTACTTTCTCCCAGTGTTCCCGGTATATTTACTCTCTCAGTGAAGTCAGTGTATCTATTCTCCCAGTGTTCTCAGCGCATTTACTGACAGTGTTCCCAGTGTATTTACTCTCCCAGTGTTCCCAATGTATTTACTCTCCCAGTGTTCCGAGAGTATTTTCTCTCCCAGTGTTCCAAGTTTATTTACTCTCCCAGTGTTCTCAGTGTATTTGTTCTCTCAATGTTCCCAATATATTTAATCTCTCACAGTGTTCCCATATATTTACTCTCCTTGTGTCCCCAGTGCATTTAGCATCATAGTGAACCCAGTCTATTTACTCTCCCAGTATCCCCAGTGTATTTACTCTCTCCCAGTGTTTTTACTCTCCGTGTTCCCAGTGTCTTTACTCTCCCAGTGTTCCCTGTGTATGTCCACTCCCATTGTTCCCAGTTTTACTAGTGTATTTACACTCTCAGTTTTCCCAGTATATTTATTCTCCCAGAGTTCCCAGTGTAGTTACTATCTGCCAGTGTAACCAGTGTATTTACTCTCCCAGTATTCATATTGAATTTACTCTCCTTGTGTCCGCAGTGCATTTACCATCTCAGTGTTCCCAGTCTATTTACTCTCCCAGTGTCCCCAGTGCATTTACTCTCTCAGTGTTGCCAGTGTGTTTGCTCCCCCAGTGTTCCCAGCATCTCTACTCTATCAGTGTTCTCGGAGCATTTGCACTCCGAGTGTTCCCAGTGTATTTAATCTCCCTGCGTTTGCAGCGTATTTACACTCCCAGTGTTCCCAGTTTATTTACACATCCAGTGTTCCCAGTGTATTTACTCTCCCAGTGATCTCAGTGTTAGTACTCTCCCAGTCTTCCCAGAGTGTTTAGTCTCTCTCAGTGTTGCCAGGTATTTACTCTCCCAGCGTCCCCAGTTTATATATTTGCACTCCGAGTGTTCCCAGTGTATTTACTCTCCCAGAAATCTCATTGTATTTACTCTTGCAATGTTCCCAGTTTAATTACTCTCCCTGTGTTTGCAGCGTATTTACACTCCCAGTGTTCCCAGTGTATTTACACACCCAGTGTTCCCAGTGTAGTTAATCACCCAGTGCTCCCAGTGTAGTCAATTTCTCCCAGTGTTCCCGGTACAGTCAATCTCCCAGTTTTTCCAATATATTTACTCTCCCAGTGTTCCCAGTGTATTTACTCCCTCTCCGTGCTCTCAGTGTATTAACTCTGCCAGTGTTCCCAGTGTATTTACTCTCCCGGTGTTCCCAATGTCTGAATTCTCCCAGTGCTCTCAGTGTAGTTGCTCTCCCCCAGTGGTCAAAGTGTTTTATTCTCAATGTTCCCACTGCACTTACTCTTCCAGTGCTCCCAGTGTATTTTCACACCCAGTGTTCCCAGTGTATTTACGTTCCCAGTCTTCCCAGCGTGCTCACAATCTCCCCGTGTTCCCAGTGTATTTACTCTCCCTGCGTTCCCAGTGAATTTACTCGCTACCGTGTTCGCAGTCTAATTATGCTCCCAATTTTCCCTGTGCATTTACTCATCAATATTCCCATTGGGCTTACTCTGTCCCAGTGTTCCCAGTGTATTTACTCTCCCCCAGTGTTCCCGGTATATTTACTATCCCAGTGTTCCCATTGTATTTATTCTCCCAGTGTACCGAGATTATTTTCTCTCCCGGTGTTACAAGTTTATTTATTCTCCCAGTGTTCCCAGGGTATTTGTTCTCTCAATGTTCCCAATGTATTTAATCTATCTCAGTGTTCCCAGTGTATTTATTCTCCCGGTGTTCCCAATGTCTGAATTCTCCCAGTGTGCTCAGTGTAGTTGCTCTCCCCCAGTGCTCCCAGTGCATTTTCACACCCAGTGTTCGCAGTGTATTTACTCTCCCAGTCTTCCCAGTGTTCTTACTCTCTCCCAGTCTTCCTAGTGTATTTACTCTCCCTGTGTTCCCAGTGTATTTACTCGCTAACGTGTTCCCACTCTATTTATGCTCCCAGTTTTCCCAGTGCATTTAGTCATCAGTGTTCCCATTGTGCTTTCTCTCTCCCAGTGTTCCCAGCATATTTACTCTGCCTGTGTTCCCAGTATATTTACTCTCTCAGTTAACCCAGTGTATCTATTCTCCCAGTGTTCTCAGTGCATTTACTGTCAGTGTTCCCAGTGTATTTACTCTCCTAGTGTTCCCAATGTATTTATTCTCCCAGTGTTCCGAGATTATTTTCTCTCCCAGTGTTAAATGTTTATTTACTCTCCCAGTGTTCCCAGTGTATTTCTTCTCTCAATGTTAGCAATGTATTTAATCTCTCTCGGTGTTCCCAGTGTATTTACTCTCCCGGTGTTCCCAATGTCTGAATTCTCCCAGTGTGCTCAGTGTAGTTGCTCTCCCCCAGTGCTCCCAGTGTATTTATTCTCAGTGTTCCCACTGCACTTACTCTTCCAGTGTTCCCAGTGTATTTACTCGCTACCGTGTTCACAGTCTATTTATGCTCCCAGTTTTCCCAGTGCATTTACTCATCAGTGTTCCCATTGGGCTTACTCTCTCCCAGTGTCCCCAGTGTATTTACTCTCTCCCAGTGTTCCCAGTGTATTTACTATCCCAGTGAACCCAGTGTATTTAATCTCCCAGTGTTCTCAGTGCATTTACTGTCAGTGTGTCCAGTGTATTTACTCTCCCAGTGTTCCCAACGTATTTATTCTCCTAGTGTTCCGAGAGTTTTTTCTCTCCCTGTATTCCAATTGTATTTATTCTTCCAGTGTTCCAATTTTATTTATTCTCCCAGTGTTCCCAGTGTATTTGTTCTCTCAATGTTCCCAATGTATTTACTCTCCTTGTGTCCCCAGTGCATTTAGCTTCTGTTGCACCCAATCTATTTACTCTCCCGGTATCCCCAGTGCATTTACTCTATCAGTGTTGCCAGTAGCTTTACTCTCCCAGTGTTCACAGTTTATTTGCACTGCCAGTGTTCCCAGTTTAACTAGTGTATTTATTCTCTCAGTTTTCCCAGTACATTTACTCTCCCAGTTTTCCAACTGTAGTTACTTTCTCCCAGTGTAACCAGTGCATTTACTCTCCCAGTGTTCCCAGTGAATTTACTCTCCTTGTGTCCACAGTGCATTTACCATCTCAGTGCTCCCAGTCTATTTACTCTC